>NC_134048.1:14545039-14854407 GCF_965140245.1 Athene noctua
CACGGCTGCTCCTGCATGTGACCGGCTCTGTGGGGGCTGTTTGACTGTCCCTGTGCCCCACAGCTGGCTGGCCTGTGGGGTCCCACACACAGACATAGACACAGGGCATGGGGGAAAGGTGCTGGAGCTGGGCGGCCCTTGGGGACAGCTTGGCAAGGCTCTGTGTTTCCTCTGGCCCTGCCTTGTGCCAAGGGGGCAGCTCAGGTGACAGCTCACTGGAGGGCAGGCCATGCCTGGGCATGGGCTGGGGCATTTGAAAGCTTCCTAGTGGTACTGTTGGGCTGGCGGGTTCCTGCCACGGCCCGTTTTGGGGTGCTTTGCAGCTCCAACCCCGCAGATGGGATGCCAGTGCCTTCCAGAGCAGTTCTGGGGGCAGGGAGCAGCCAGGAGAGGGGACTTTACTGGGCCAGCAAGGCTCAAAGCGGTCAGGTCAAGTGGTCTTCCCTGAGCCTGCATGACCGGCGTGGCTGAATCTTCCCCAGGGCTGAGAGGGGGCACAAGATGTGCGTTCCTTGTCTGGCTGTGCCCTGGAGAAGGCCCTTTCCTCCAGCAGCAAGCCCCTCAGACGGAGCGGGATGGAGCCCGCCCTTGGAGGTGCAGTGCTGGGATGTGCCTGAGCCGTGGCAGAGCCCCTGGTGCCCACACTTCTCTGTTACAGCCCCGTGCTTGCTGGCTGGGTTTGGGGGGTGTCTTCCTGCACCCTGGCCTCCCTCCTTAGTGGGCTCTGCTTTATTAACTGCCCTCAGCTACGTTTGCTTAGGCACCAGTCAGGCTGGGCACGGGGCAGTGCCCTTCCCGTTGGCAGCTGGCTGTGCTCAGCTGGAGGTCCTGGCACCACAGGACTCTCGCTTGTGTCCAGCCTGACCCCGTGAGCTGGGGGAATGTGTGGCCACGGGGCCGCCCTGGCTACGGGGCTCCCTCGAAGCAGCACTGTGACGGTGATTCTTCTCTCCTTGGCAGGACGGTGGAAGGCAGGAGAGGGGACTCCTCAGGATGCTGGAGCTCTCAGAAAGCAAGTCTGCAGGTGGGAAGCTGCTCTGTGCATGCCTGGTTGGGTCAGGGCTGCTCTCTCCTTTCACTCCTGGCTCAGTCTGGGCTGTGCTGGGACAGCAAATTCCCCTTGAAGGGGCCTGTTCTTCCTGAGCAGAGCAGGGGGCTGTGGGCTTAGCTGGCTATTGGCATCCCCCAGCTGCCTGCATGCATCCCTGCCTGTGCCCACGGGACCTTTGCCAGCGCCCAGAGCCCTCGCAGGGGTAGGGGTGTGCTCTGAACCGTTGCACCAAGAAATGTCCAGCTTCCCGGGGGGTGGCGGGGTGCCTCCCGTCCCTGACTGTGTGCCGGTGCTTCCCACCACGGGTCCAAGCGCAGGAGGAGACGAGGGGGGAGAAAATGCTCCCAGCAACCATGGCTCATGCTGGAGGGCAGGCAGGCAGGCAGGGCTGACACTCGCTCTTGTTGCAGGTGCTGATGCGGGGACCCCCCTCGCTGGACTAGGAGACCAACAGTCCCCTCCCATGCTCTCAGCCAGAGATGGGGGGCCGGTGGCAGACAGCCCCAGCTCCCTCTGGCACCTTCCTTTCGACGTTTCCCCTGCGAAACCCAGCGTCTCCTCAGAAGCCACAGACTCCGGGGTAGACGTGGAGCTGCGTGCGGCTCTGCGCTTGGGCAGCCAGCAGCAGACCAAAGGCTGCCGCCGGAGAAAGCGCAAGTTCTGAGGCCAGAGGTGTGGCAGGACCCCCCCTCCCCGGCTCCCCGCACCCCAGCGAGGGTCTGCGTGGCACTGTACCCCTGCTTCACCTGCAGCCTTGTTCTCCCACCCCCCTTTTATATGTTTTATACGACCTGTGCAGGGAGGGCCGGGTGGAGAAGTGATTGTGTGTTTTATAGGTGCCTGTGCAGCTTTGCTCTCTGTTAAAGAAATGGAAATATATTTATGTATGTTTTTATGAAACTGCAGAAACACGGAGGAGCTGTGCTATCTTTCACTGGGGAATGGGAGGCGCTGGAGGGAGGAGGAACAGGAGACGCTGCGTCCAAAATCACACCGCCCGCGGGCAGTCCTCGGGCGCTGGGGGGTGGCACTAATCGGGGACGCTCCCGAGCCTGCCCTGCCCGATGCTCTGGGAGCGGCGGAGGGCCCCTGGGTGCCGGAGCTGCCACGGCCGTGTCCTTGTGTCTTCCCTGTCCGCCGGGGCCGGGGGGCGGCTCTGCCTGCGGGCGGCTCCCAGGGCAGGACGGAGCCCCGGGCTGGGCCGTGGGGGTCCCCCGCTCCTCACCCTGCCGCGGAGCCCCTCGCCGGGGGAGGAGGGGGGGGGCTTATCACTGTGCTGCTTAATTAATGGGACGAGCTGATGCAGAGCTAATTAAAATTCGCTCTCCAATTTAAAAGCGCCGGGGGGAACGGAGGGCGATGCTGCGCGGCCGCGGGGCGCGGCCCCTCCCGCGGGGCGCCCCCATTGGCCAGGGCGGGGCCGGCGGCGCGGCGGGGCCGGCCAATGGCGGGGCGAGGCGCCCGCGGGCGCTGATGCTGTTGCCATGGCAACGGCAGCGGCGTTGGCAACGGTTCCCCCCGCGCCGCACCGGCCGCCCCTCGGCCAGCGACCCCCCATCCCCCTCGGCCACCGACGCCCCAGCCATGGACAGCCCCGGCCGCCGCGGTGCCCTGTCCCGGTTGGGCCGGGGGCCGAGGACCTCCCGGGAGCACAGTCCCGCCGCACCCAGCTCGGACGGCCCCTCCCGGTGGGCGCTGGGCCCGGAGGAGCGGGGCCGCCCGGCCCTGAAGCGGTGAGGGGCTCCGGCCCGGCGGCGGCCGAGTGAAGCCGCGTGTGGGGAAGGTGCGGTCGGGGGTGGGGACGAGGCCGAGCGGGCTCCCCCTGCCCCCCGAGTGTTGCACCGCCCCGGGCAGGGGAGAGACGGGCCTCCGGCCTCTTGCAGGTGGAGGCGAGACGCAGGCAGGGCCAGGCAGGGGCAGCCCCCTCCTTCCGTAGCCCCGGAGGACAGCCCCGACTCCATCGCTGTCGTGGGGCACAGCTGCCCCCTCTACCCCCGGCTGCTTTGTCGCGATTGCAGTGGGAGGACACTGCAAAGGGACGATGCCGTCGAGACCGCGGCCCCATGGAGCAGGGACGCAGAGGGGAGGTGGGAAGCAGAGCCGAGGACCGGGGGGCTGCCCCCCGCCCAGCCCTGCTCATGTGCTTGGACGTGGGCACCGTGTGTCCTGTCCTCCTGCGGGCCGGGGCTCGGCGGGTGACATGCCACCTACCTCCACGCAGGTCCCCAGTGAGCCATCAGCTGGGCCACCGGAGCGATGGGCCCTGCTGCACACCGGTAAGGCCCATCCCTGCCCCGCGCCCAGCGAGAGGCATCCCCTGCCCTTCAGACCCGCCCTAACCACCTGTCCCCAGGTACAACGAGCCCTGCTAGCGCTCACCATCCCTCTGGAGACGCTGCAGGTGGTGAAGGGCCGCATGCTGCAGGCCATGCGCAAGGGGCTGAGCCGCCAGATGCACGCACAGGCCAACGTGCGGATGTTGCCCACTTACATCTGCTCTGTGCCCGATGGCACCGGTAAGGCAGCCCGGCCTGGGGATGGGCTGCTCAGATACCTGCAGCCCCCCACACCTCTCTGGACTTGGCCCTGGGGGTGCTGGGGAGGGGTGCACTGGTCTCTGGTCAAGTTATGGGGTCCATAAGCTGCCCTTGCACTGCCTCTGCCAGTCCCCAGTGCAGGGGCAGAGTCCAGGAGCTGGTTCCCTTGGCCCCTAGGGTGGTGTCAGGCTCTCGGGAGCCTTCCCCATGGGTGAGTGACTGTCCCTGGGACAGGGTGAGGAGCAGATTTTAGGGGATATGCCACAGGGGAGGTTTCTGCCTGACACTGCTTCCGCTACCCCACAGAGAAGGGTGACTTGCTGGTGGTAGAGCTGTGCCAGAGCCACGTCCGTACCCTGCGGATGACCCTCTCAGGCTATGGGAACCAGAGCCCCGAAGTGATGTACAAGATCTTTGACATGCCAGGGGACATCAAGCAGGGCAAGGGGGAAGCGGTACGAGGAGGCCGTGGCAGGGGGTGGCTGGTGCTGGACTGCCTGGCACCATGGAGGCTTGGCAGGGCTCCGGGCCGGTGCTGGGGCCCTGAGCTGCCTCCCGCAGCCTGGGTTCTGCCTAAGGGGAGCAGCCGGTCACCCCCTGCCATGGCTTTGCAGCTCTTTGACTTCATCGCACAATGCGTGCGCCAGTTCCTGGCTGGTATCAGCAGCCCCCAGCAACGCCTCCCCTTGGGCTTCGTCTTCCCCTTCAGCTGCAGGCAGATGGGGCTGGACAAGGTGAGTGGGCAGCCTTGTCCCGGGGCTGCAGCTGCAGCCACCTCCTCCCCAGCACATCAGAGGTGGGGAGCGAAGCTGGCCCGATGCCAGAGACCAATGGCCCAGCCACGTGCTCTCCATAGGCTGAACTCATTTGCTGGTCCAAGGGCTTCAGCTGCAGTGACGTGGAGGGGAAGGATGTTGTGGAGTTGCTGCAGTCAGCCATCAACAAGCAGGAGGTGGGTGACTGTGGGGTGGGGGGGGCCTGGCTGGGGTCTCACCCTGTGGAGCAGCTGATGATGCTCTTACTTTGCCCCCGGCCAGCTCTGCCATGTGGATGTTGTTGCCCTGATGAACGACACTGTGGGCACCATGATGACCTGCAGCACGGAGGGGGAACCCTGTGAGGTCGCCTTGGTTATGGGTGAGCAGTGGGTACCCCCCGTGCCAGGGTGGTGGGTGTGGGGGGGCTGTTCCAGTGCTCACGCCCACCGCTCCCCACAGGCACGAGCACCAACAGCTGCTTCATGGCCGAGGCACAGCAGGTGGAGATGGCAGGGAAGGCCAGCGGGCAGATGTGTGTCAACACTGAATGGGGCTGCTTTGGAGACGATGGCTCCCTGAGCGACATCCTGACCCCCTATGACCAGCGTGTGGACCAGGAATCTGCCAACCCCGGGGAGAAGAGGTGCACCCACCCCCCTAGCTAGGGCAGAGTTCCTGGGGCTCCCTGTCCATCCCAGAGCACGTCAGGCCCACCAACAGGAACACATGGCCCCCTGTGATGCTCCTGGGTGCTCTCAAAGGGCCAAGGGGTGCTGGGGGGGACACAGCTGACTGTGGCTCAGGCTTCATACAGGTTTGAGAAACTGGTGGGTAGCCTGTACCTGGGGGAGATCGTCCGGCATGTGCTGACTGCCCTGGCTGCTGAGAAAGCACTCCTCATTGGGAGCAACATTGACGTCCTGAGGACCAAGGATGTACTCAAGACCCAGCATGTGCTGGAGATCAGCAAGTGAGTGTCAGGGGACCAGGAGCTGCTGCAGGTGGGAGGATGGGCGATGATGGGTGGATGCCCGCAGCTGTGAGCCAGTGGCCCTGTAAGCCAGCGCTGTGCTTTCCCTTGCAGCAATGAGGAAGGCATGGCCATGGCACGGAGCGCTCTGGAGACTCTGGGGCTGCAGCCGAGCGAGCAGGATTGCTGCCGGGTGCAGCAGATCTGCCGGGCGGTGGTGAGCCGTGCCGCCGCGCTTGGTGCCGCCGGGCTGGCTGCCATCCTCAGCCACATGCGCCAGAGCCGGGAGCTGGAGCAGATGGTGGTCAATGTGGGGGTGGACAGCAAATTGTACCGGGGCCACAGCAGGTGAGGAGGGACACGGGACTCCTGGTGGGGTCCCACCCCTGCAGGGTGCCTCACATCCAGCCCTTGCCATCTTCTTCTACCTCGGTCAGGTTTGGGGAGATCCTGCAGAGTGTGACAGGGCTGCTGGCCCCTGAGTGCAGGGCCACCCTCTTGCCCTCAGTGGATGGGACCGGGCGGGGAGCAGCCATGGTGACAGCGGTGGCTCTGCGCCTGGCGGCCCAGCGCCGCGAGGTGGAACAGCTGCTGGCCCCACTGCGGCTCAGCCACGCCGACCTGGAGCGTGTCCAGGTGCTGATGAGGCGGGAGATGGAGCTGGGGCTGGGCCGTGAGAGCAATGCCAACTCCTCCGTCCGCATGCTGCCCACCTATGTCCGCAGCACACCCGATGGCACTGGTGAGGGTCAGGGATCTCAGGAAGGGAGTGCCAGGGGGGCCATGGCCCTGCTGATGCCCTGTGTTGGCTCCCTGCAGAGCGAGGAGAATTCCTGGCGTTGGACCTGGGGGGGACCAATTTCCGGGTGCTGGTGGTGCGTGTGGCACAGGACGGCATCCACATGGCCAGCGAGATCTATGTCATCCCCACCACCGTCATGCAGGGCACCGGCGAGGCGGTGAGGTTGAGGACCCGTGGCCAAGGGATGGGGCAAGGGGGTGGGAATTGCCTCCTCCCTCACTGCCCCGGGGCTGGGGCTGGGGCGGGGAGAGCTCCTGTGGCATCTCCCCAGCCTGGGCCCTGCTGACCACAGCCACTCTCTGCAGCTCTTTGACCACATTATCGAGTGCATCATGGACTTCCAGCTGAAGCAGAACCTGATGGACCAGGTCCTGCCACTGGGCTTCACCTTCTCCTTCCCCTGCCAGCAGCTGGGCCTGGATAAGGTGAGGGGGTGGCTCTGGCCCCAGGGGGATGAGGGGGGCCCCAGGGTGTGAGGCAGCTGCCCAGCCCCTGCTCCTGCCTCTTGTAGGCAGTACTGCTGAGCTGGACCAAAGGCTTCAGCGCCTCGGGCTGCGTGGGGCAGGATGTGGTCCATCTGCTGCGGGAGGCTGCCCAGCGCAAACAGGTAGGGAAGGGCTGGGGGTCCAGCCCCTGTCCCCGGGGTGCCACCCTGCACCCAGGCGGTGCCAGCCCAAGAAGGTGGTTGGGTGACACTAAGACATGTGTCCCTATCTCCGGTTTGGCAGCACTTAGGGCTGAAGGTGGTGGCTGTTGTCAATGACACGGTGGGAACCATGATGTCCTGTGGCTATGAAGACCCCAAATGTGAAATCGGCCTCATCGTTGGTGAGGAGCACCTCTGCACTCAGGGGGTCTCCCATCCCCTCCCCGCCACCCTCAGCCTATGTGGCATGGCACAGGGTGCCAGGCAGCTATGCCAGGGCTGTGGTAGGGGTGACACCAGCATGGGGCCTGCAGGGACAGGGACCAATGCCTGCTACATGGAGGAGATGGAGAACGTGGGCACCGTGGAGGGGGAGCAGGGCCGCATGTGCATCAACATGGAGTGGGGAGCCTTTGGGGACAATGGCTGCCTGGATGACTTCTTCACCAACTTTGACCGGCTGGTGGATGAGAAAACCATCAACATGGGCAAGCAGAGGTGGGTGAGAACCCTGGAGAGGGGAAGGGACTGGGTGGGAGTGGCTGTGCCTGGCTAAGGCTGTGCCTGGGGCAGGTTCGAGAAGCTCATCAGTGGCATGTACCTGGGTGAGATTGTGCGTCATGTCCTTCTGGCGCTGGTGGAGAAACAGGTCCTGTTTCGTGGCAAGCCCTGCCCTAAGCTCCAAACCAGGGACATCTTCCAGACTAAGTTCCTCTCCACCATCGAGACGTGAGTGCTGGGCTGCGGTGGGTTCCCTGAGCCTGGGCTGGGGGGTGTGAAGCCAGAGCCCCAAGAGAGGGGCCATGCTACATGGATGGGCACCTGCAGGGTGGTGACATCTCCAGCCCATAAGATGGGGACAGGGATGGGGACAGTGGTGCTAACAGTGCCTCTGGTCCATGGCAGGGATGGGCTGGCTCTGCAGAAGGTACGGGCCATCCTGCAGGACCTGGACCTCCAGGCCAGCTTTGAGGACAGCATACTGGTGCGGGAAGTGTGCCAGACCGTGTCCCTGCGAGCGGCCCAGCTCTGCGCTGCCGGCCTGGCTGCCGTGGTGGAGAAGATGCGGGAGAACCGGGGCCTGGCCCGGCTGTCCGTCACCGTGGGGGTGGATGGCACCTTGTACAAGATGCACCCACAGTGAGTGGGGCTGGGGGTGGCAGGTACTCAGTGGGGACCCTTGCCCTATGGCAGGGGTCAGTGGGGGACCATGGGGGGCACCAGCCCTCACCCTCCCCTCCTGTCCCCCCCCAGCTTCTCCCAGAACCTCCAGAAGATGCTGCGGGACCTGGCACCCAACTGCACCGTCACCCTCCTGCAGTCGGAGGATGGTTCAGGGAAAGGGGCCGCGCTCGTGGCGGCCGTGGCCTGGCGTGAGGCCGAGCTCTAGGGACAGCCACCGCTGCCACCCCCGGCACCCCAATAAAGCACTTGGCTCCACACCTCCGAATCCTGTGGGGGGGCACGGGGCAGGGCAGGCAGCGCACGGCCGGGCACAGCCCCACGTAGCAATATATATCGAATTTATTTACATTCACGTTCGGCAGACCCCCCGCCCGCGGCACCGCTATGTACATAAGGCCAAGTGTAAATACTTGAATGCACTTAATACAGAATTTAAAAAACGGTCTTTACACAACACGGCACGGGGCCCGGGGCTGCCCGGCCCCACACGCAGACAGCACGACGGCACCGCACGCACGACGCACACCCAGGGCCCCCCGCCACGGGGCTGCGGGACCCCCGGGGCCGGGCTGAGCCCCGCCGCTGCAGCGCTGAGGGGGGGCCCGGCCGCGGTGGGGCACAGGCATCTCTCTCTCGCAAGGGGGCCAGGCAGCCCTCCCCACGGGCTGTGGGGCAGCAGGGGCCTGGGGGCCGGCCAGGGCCCCCTCCCCCTGCCCCCCACGGAGCAGGGTTGGGCCCCCCGCCCCACCGTGCTCAGCACTCAGCCTCGGAGACGGCAAAGAGGGCACTGTCCTGCTTGCCCACCTCGGCCACAGCAGCGGCCAGCTGCGAGAGGTTGCCGTTGGGGAAGTGCCGCGCTTCCCACAGGTTGAGGATCATGGCCGTGGGGCTGGGCTTCGAGGCGAAGAAGCTGAGATGGCTGCGGGGGGGACAGAGGGACCATGTCAGGGTGCAGGGATGGGTCCGCGCCCTGGGATCAGCCCCACACCGGCCTCGCCATGGGCTCCATCCTGCTCCCAGAGTCCCACAGCATTCCGGCATCCAGCCATGGGTTCAGGATGAGGCCAGAAGCCCCCTGTCCCCATCCACCCTGCCACGCCATCCCCATCCCCAGCGCTGTCCCCATCCCGGGCCACCTGTCAAGGTTGAGTTTCTGGGCCAGTGTCCTCCAGTCGGCTCCCCGGGTGCCCGGTGGGTCCAGGCTGCTGATGATCTTCTGGCGGATGAGGAAGGGGATCTTGAAGGCACTGGGGCCCACCAGGGCCGGGGCGCCCACCTCGCTGTCAGGGACCAGCCAGTCTGAAAACCTTGTGTCCTAGCGGAGAGCACCGGTGGGGTGTGGGGGGGTGTGAGCCCATCCTGTGGGGTCACCCCCAGGAGTGCTCCCCCCCAGCCCTGCCCTCACCTTGGCTATGTTGAAGTTGATGGTGAAGCTCTGCCCGTCACCCTCCACCTGCCAGACCCAGATCTTGCAGGCCAGCTCGCAGGTGCTGGGGCTCAGGCGCTCCAGGGTGAAGGTGCAGTGCAGGAAGGGCTGCAGCCCGCTCCAGATGTGGTAGAAGGGGATCTCCTGCAGAGAGTGATTAGGGGGGTGGGGTCAGAGTGTCAGGGACACCCCCTCTGTCCCCACTCACCAGCCAAGCTCCTCACCTGGTAGCTGGCAAGGAGTTTGCTCTTCCAGAGGGAGCTGGGCATGTCATGGATGGAGAGGCGCAGGTTGTGGTAGCTGTCCTTGAAGTGCAGCACCCGGGGGGCTCCGATCAGCTGCCCCCCCAGCTGCTTCTCCAGCTGGATCACCTCCTGCCAGCACAGGCAGCGGTCAGGAGGAGATGCTGCACCCCAGAAGCCCAGCCCTGCCTGCGCAGCCATCGCTCCAAGATGGGCTGGGGGGTGTTGCATGGGGACCCCCCCAGTACCTTGAGGACGTCCTGGGTGTCGCTGAGGCAGTAGACACGGATGTTGTACTCGAGCGAGGGGCAGGCGGCCGGCGCAAACAGGACCAGCTTGAGGCGCTTGGAGGCCGCCATGCTGAGGGACTCCCCGACCAGGGCGAAGCGCCCCAGCTGCTCCGTGAAGATGTAACAAGCCTGCGCTTCCAGCTGGCAGTAGTACAGCTCCGTGCACGGCTCGGCGCCCAGCTGCAGCACGTCCTGCGGCACCCAGGCAGAGATGCACCCCAGCCATGGGCATCCCCCCCTTCAACCCCGACCCCCTCGCCCCCAGCGGACACTCACCTCCCACGTGCCCTCACACGACTGCTTCTTCAGTCGGATGCTCCAGTTCTCAGCACTGGCCTCCACACAGTGACCCATGGCCAGGATGGCGGGACGGGTGAGGAGAACCCCGGGGGGGCCACAACTGACAATGGGGCTCAGTAGTGTCTGGCAGCCGGCCAGGGGCAACCTGGGGCAATGACAGGGGCAGCTGAGCAGGGATGGTCCCACCCGCAAGCAGCCCTGCGCTCCAGCAGCCCTGGCCACGGCACCTACCTCACCTCCTCCTGCTTGTGCAGGGTCAGGTAGACCTCGTAGATCTTCCCGCGTGGGATGGCATCGGGTGGGATGAGCAGGCTGATCCCTGGGTGGGGGCGTGCAGGCGGGGGTGTGAGTCCCACGGGAACCCGCCCGCACTGGGCGATGCTCCAGCACCCTGTGCCCACCCAACCGTACCTGTGTTGGGGATCATGAGCCGCCCCCCCAAGAAGTTGAAGGTGCCGTAGGCCATGTTGGTGGTGCCGCGGGGCAGGGAGCGAAAGTAGCTCTGGGTGGAGAGCCGGGCCACGAAGTCAGCGCCCTCGGCGGCAGGCGAGCTGTGGTGCAGCGTGTGCCGCCCAGCGCCCAGCGGGCTCAGCAGGTGCCCGTTGGGCAGCTGGAGCTTGGCGGGGCCGTCCTGGCGCGGGCAGAGCGAGCCCTGGTAGGTCATGGTCGCGGTGCTGAGGTCAGGCTGGATGGTGAGCAGGCTGGGGTTGTCTGCGGCACAGAGTAGGGGACTGTGGTGCTGGGGCATGGCAGGGACAGCGGGGTCCCTGCTGGCAACACATTGGCACAGCCAGCCCCGGGGGCATGAAGCACACAGCCCCTGCCTCATGGTAAGGGCCCTATGGGGCACAGCCACCCCTGGGGGTCCAAAGGGCATCGAGCTCCCACCCCATGGCAGAGACCCTTGGGGCACAGTCACTCCTGGGGTCCCCAGAGCACACAGGCCAACCCAGGGCACAGGCCCTAAAGAGACCAGGGACCCTACAGGACAGAGAGGCCCTACCCACAGCTGGGGACCTATGTGGCACAAAGCACTGACCCCACAGTTGGGGACCCCGTCAGATAGTGTCCCCACAGCCAGGGATCCCATAGGGCACAGAGCCCCAACTCAAGACCAGGGACCCCATGGGGCACAGAACCCACCCTGGGGCCAGGGATGCCCTGGGGCCAACAGCCCCTGCCCAGAGCCCCCCCGGGGCCACGGTCACCCCCAGATCCCGAGGGATATCATGTCCCAGTGTGGGTGCACAACCCCATCCCCGCAGCCCTCGCTCACCGGCCTTGCTGGGCTTGATGCTGACGGGCTGGAAGCCAGCGGTGAGGATGGAGGAGTCAGCCACATCAGCATCCAGGCCCCCCTTCTTGCGGCAGTACACCAGCACCCCCACCAGCAGCAGCAGCACCAGGCACACGGCCACAGCCACCAGCCCCACGTACAGCGCCACGTCCTCCGCGCCGGGGGCAGCTGCGCAGGACAGGGCATCAGCACCCACCAGCACGTCCTGGTCCCCTATCCCAGGGGACAACCCCGCCGTCCCTGCTGCGCTCACCGTGGCTGCACAACTCAGAGGTGCAGTTGCGGGTGTCCAGCTCGGGGCCGTGACAATCCCGGCCCCCGTTGCGTGGCGCCGGCTCCGAGCACTCCCGGCTTCGCCAGTGGGTGCACTCGGCCCCGCACACCGACCACTTGCTCCACTCCGACCAGGCACCGTCCACTGTGGGCACAGCCAGGGGTCAGCGCCCTGCTGCCATCCCCCTCCCCTGCCCCAGGGTCGGCGGAGACGGACACATGGTGGGGTGGGAGGACGAGACACCCGGGGGGGCAGGGACTGCGATGGGTGCAGCGGGGAGTGCAGCATCGGCATGGCAGGGGTGGCGGCGGTGACCTGGGCAGGGCGGGTACCTGGGCACAGGGTGGTGCAGGCGGTTTTCTGCACGTTTTGGCCCTCACAGAAAGCCCCCCCGTTGAGAGGCGTGGGGTTGGTGCACGTCCGGCTCCGCTTCTGCCAGCCCCGTCCACAGCTGGTGCTGCAGCCCGACCACTGCGTCCACGTCGACCAGCCGCCGTTCACTGGGTGGAGAGGGACCCGTCAGCGCCCCGCCGGGACAGGGGACGCAGGGAGGGACAGGACAGGGAGGGTGACACCGGGGCAGCACGGCGGGGACAGGCGCGGTGGGGCCGTACCGTAGACAGTGATGGCAGCAGAGGCGCTGCGACGACGGGCCACGATGTTTTTGGCCACGCAGGTGTAGTTGGCGGTGTCGGCCAGGCGGGCCTGCCGCAGCACCAGGCTGTGCTCTGGCGTCACGTAGACGTTGGCGTCCAGCGCCGGGTCCACCAGTTCCTCATTGCGCAGCCACTCCACCTGTGGGGCACAGGGGATGTCACCAGGTGCCTGGCTGGGCCACCCCATCCAGGAGCACACACGGCGTCCCCATGGGCAAGGGGCCCCTCTGGCCGCATCCTGCCCTGCGGGGGCTCACCTCGGCAGGGGGGATGCCCTCAGGAGGGCGACAGGGCAGCACGATGCCCTGCTCGATGGAGACGTCCCTAGCTGTCGGCTCCTGCTCGAAGTTCTTGCGCAGATCTGGGGAGGCGTGGGGGTGAGGAGAGGGCCAGTCCCAGCGCCCCACACCCCATCCAGGCACCCGCAGACACTCACAGGCGATGCGGACGAAGGCTTTCTGGCTCTTGGTGGTACCAGAGGAGCTCCAGGCCACACACTGGCACCAGTACTCCTCCAGCCCAAAGATCTTCTCCACTTGCTGGCGGGTGACCTCGATGCGCACCTCCATCACCGGCAGCCCTGCCACCGGGCGGGCGGCACATCAGCACCGGCACACCGGGAAAAGTCCCCTCAGTCTCAGCCCCGTGCAACCCCTCCCGGAGAGCAGCGCACGTAGCTCCCCGTCACCAGGGCCAGCACCATCCCTCCCGCTGGCGCTCACCGGTGCCGCGGTCGGTGCTGTGCTGCGTGACATGGTCGCCCTGGTGCACCCACTCGCCGTTGCATTTGAAGTAGATCTGGGTGGCGGGGGTGGCGCGGCAGGCCAGGCTCACCGCCTTGTTCTTCACGATGTAGACGTCCTCCGGCTCCAGCTGGAAGTGCGGCAGCAGGTCCGAGGATGCGCCAGACACGGGGTTGGCCACGGTCGCGCTTTGCTGAGCACCTGCAGGGAGATGGGGGCTCGGCCACCTCCAGCATGCCTGGGCTGGGCAATCACCCGTCCCGGCACGGCCCTGTGCCCCGTCGCTGTCCCCCCGCTGCTAGCGATGCAGCAGCCCCCCCCCGGCCCCGCCATCCATCAGGGAGAGCAGCCGCGTGGTGGCTGCGCCTGCTGAACCCGCGCCGATCCCTCATGTCTGCACTTAGCGCTAATGAAAAGGAAATGTAGTGTGACCAACAAGGGCCATTGCTCACGCCTCCCGGGGCGCCCGTCACCTCCTGTCCCCAGCATGCTGCGAGGTGCTGGCTGGGGCCTGCATCCTGCTCCGCCAAGGCCTGGGGTGGCACAGGGATGCAGGGTGAGCAGTAGGATGCGCACCCCACGGCCTGGGGGACACAGTAGTGTGGCACAGGCATGGCACAGGGGGGCTGGCTGTCCTCAGTGTCCCCAGAGAGGCAGAGGTGGCTCCGAGGCAGCAGAGGGTGGCTCCCTCAGGGGAGCTGAGCATCCCTCAGCTTTGCTTGGGGGCTGTGGATGCCATGCACCAGGGCAGGGTCTCCATGGGACAGCAGCACTGGGGACACAGCATGTGGCATGGTCCCACAGTGTCCATGTCCCCCAGACTGGACATGGTGGGTGCCCCCACTCCCCCCACCCTGCCAGCACCTGCTGCAGAAAGAGTTAATAAACCAGGGCCCTAAATAAGCATTTGATTAACAAACGATAAAATAGCGATTGTGTCACTGAATGAAGCTGTAATTGCTGCTGCTAATTGGCTGGTTAGGATTTAATAAGCAATTAAATGGGATGGAATGCGCAGTAATTAAGTGCCTTCCTTTGGCAACCCCCGCTGCTCCCCGCAAGCCTGTGGGACCCCCACTGCCCCCCCACTGTCCGTGCCCACCCCGGCTGGCTCCCGCCTGGCACAGCTGCCTGCGTGATGGGGATGCAGGGGACAATGGGGTCCCTCAGGCCCTGGCTGTGTCCCCCCAGGGGGCTCTAGGCCCCACTGCTCCCCCCAGTTGGATCAGGCCCCTCTGAGCCAGGGTGCGGGTGCTGAGTGAGCCCGCTGCGATGCCCGCCGGGACGGGCAAGGTGCGGCAGCTAATTTACGCGGGGAAGATAAACGGCCACCATAACGCGTCAGTTATTACCCCATCAGCACTTTTACAATGTCGCTGGCAATTAATTTAATTAAAACCCCTGTCGGGGATATACAGGCATTTCATAATTCACTGGTTTAACGACCCCCCCTCAGCCGCAGCCCGGGGCCAGCCCGGGGGGTCACGGTGCGGACAGGCGCTGCGGTCCCCAGCACGGTGCCACCCCCGGTGCCGGCTGCGGCATGGCTCGCCGCAGCACCCGCCGCTCGCTTGGGCACCCCGGGTGCTCACGCCGCACTGCCCGCGCCGGCACGTGGGGCTCTGTGCCACGTCGGCTTGGGGGCTGAGACGGGCAGAAAGGCAATGCGATTTATTTATTAAATACCAGGTTTGCTGCTGCACAGCACCACTGCTGCGCCCTGTCTGGGCGGCTGCAGCGGGCACGCTGGGCGAACGGGGGAGCGGTGCTGCGGGGACTGGCCTTTCAATCACATGTGAAATGATCACAGCGGTGGCCGGGCTGGGTGTCTGTCCATCACGGGTGCGGGAAGCCCGGGGCCAGCAGCGATGGGTTGGGGGGGGAGCAGGATGAGCACAGAGCCCCTCCGCTGCCCACCCAACCAGGGCAGGGTGGGACCACGGGCAGCAAATGGAGCCGGGGACATGCAGCGAGCGGCAGAGCAGGGGGGCTGCCAGGCACCCCACAGACCCCCCGGGTGGGATGGCATCCTGCTGCTTGGCATCATGCTGGGCACCGGTGGGGCTCTGTGCTGTGGTGAGGTCACGGCTGGAGCCACACGGCATGGCCGGGAGGCTGGAGCAGCCCTGGAGCCCCGGCAAGGGGGTGAAGGAGTGGGTGCCCCACGCATGACGGGTACCCCGTGGCCACCGCATGCACCACCACGCACCCAACACACTGCGGGCACCCCATGCGCCACCGGCACCCTCCCCTTGCAGACACCCCCATGCTCTGTGAGCCCCCGTCCCCCCCGCCACAGACACCCCACACAGCGTGGGCACCCCCAGCCCGTAGGCACGGGCGTAGCGTGGGCGCCCCGTGGGCAGCGGCCCCCCACGCGACGCCGTGCCGGCTCCCGCACCGCGTCGGCCTCGCCGCTCACCTGCCGCTGCGTTGCCATGGAAACAGGCGAGATGCTTATGTCACCTTGGCAAAGGGAACCGGGGAACTTGGGAGGGGATGGGGGACAGGGACTGGGGGGACAGTGGGGCGTTGGGTCCCACTCGCTCCGGGGACAGCCCCCGCCGTGGCAGGGGGCACAGCCCCAGCCGGCCGCTCTCTCGGCAGCCAAAGGGGTAATTGGGAGCGCAGTTTGCTACAGCGCCAATAAATCACAGCCGGTAAAGCCAGTGCATTAAGCGCGGCTTTATTACCAATTATCCCCCGCCCACGTGGGCTAACGAGCACGCCGGCAGGCCTGGCGGAGGGGCAGGGTGCGGGGAGCAGGGCTGCGACACCCACTTTGGGGTACGGAGGGATGGGGACACCCTGCTATGGGCTCTGAGCACACACCTGCCTTCAGCCCAACACCGTGGGACCCCCAGCGGCTCCCGGCCCCCTCCCCACGCACAGACCCCCCCTGCTCCCTGCGCCCCACAGCCGCTGCCACCCCGGGTGGCCACACAGCCCCTCACCATAGCGCCTGGGCCCCCCAGCATCAGAAACACCGCATGTACTGGTGTTACTGGGCAGGGAGAGGCTGCAGGAGGCTGCTTTGCACAGTATTGGGGGAGGACATTGCCAGAACCCAGCAGGCACTGGTGGGTGCCCCCCCCAAGACTGGTCCTCAAGGGGCCGATCCTGCCCCCGGTGCTGGTGCCACGCTCCCCGGCGGTGCTGAGAGCAGCACGTCGAGCGCCTCGGTGCCTGCTGCGGGAGACGCCGGGAAGGTCAGCGTGTTCTTGGCGAGGAGGGGCTGCCCGCTGGCGGCTGCTGCAGCACCAGCCCCGGCACCAGCACGCCGGTGTGCGTCTGCCTGGCACAGCTGCCCCCGGGAGGGAGCAGGCAGCTGCCTGCACTGGGAGAACACTTCGATGGCACGGGTCTGCCCCGAAAAGTGCTGCCCAGGTGGGACCCACACACCGGCCATCCTGGAGGGCATCGAGCCATCCCTGCCCCAGCCTCCCTCTGCCCCCATCCCCTGCCCACACCTATGCCTGCTGCCCTGGGGGTCCCTGTGGCAGCGTGGGGACCTCGATGCCAACATCTGCCTCCGCTGCTGTGCCCCCCTCCAGGGACCTCCCCAAATCCCTGCGGGCTTTGCAGCCAGTAGTTTCCATCCCAGCTGGCGTCCCATCCATCGCGCCCGCGCCAGGCCTGGCACACCATTAACATGAAAGATTTCCTTGTACTTCGCCGGCGCTCGGCCTGTGCCCCAGCAGCAGGTAATTAAAGCAATAATTGCTGCTGATTGCACCCACCTAAACGAGGGAAGGATGGGCATCGGGCAGAGGATGCTAGGCTGTGCTCAGGGGAGTCTGGGGGTCCCAGTCCTGCCCACTGTCCTGCACACAGGGGTCCCCGCTGACAGCACCCTGCTCTCTGCAGGGCACAGAGGAGGGGAGCTGGCGTGACTTGCCACCATCAAAAAGCTTGTCTGAGGCTTTGAGCCGGGCACCATCCTGCGGGGAGAGGCTGGCTCTGCGCCGTGATGAGCTGGTGCTGTTGTCGGGAACCCCCCAGCCAGGGGCTGTGGCATCGCCCAGCACTGCCCGGCTGCCTGTGCCTGCCCCATCGCTCACCTGAAGCATCTGGGCATCGTCAAACACTCCCCCCGCACCCACCTTCCCACCCCACACAGCCCCCACGGTGACGCCAGGCAGGTGCTGGTGCCAGCCCTGGCCGGGCAGGGAGCCAGCAGGGTCAGATGCCAACATGGGCAGCACGACCCGGCTCCCGGCCAGTCTGGCACGTGGCGAGCCCTGGGGGCGATGTGACGATGGGCACAGAGTGCTGACTGATGCGTCCCCAGTGCTCCAACGGGCACAGTGCCCCCCAGGGGTACCCCCACCTGCCCCAGGACCGTGTCCCCAATTTCCCGGTGTGTCCCCACGTGCTGGCTGCTGTCCAGGACCCCCAGGCGTGTGCCCCACACGTGCCAACCCCACGGCCACGGGAGAGACTGGGTGGGGGTGGCGGGGGCCGGAGGGTGCCGGTCTCCCTGCGAGCGCGTGGCAGCGTCTGGGCGCTGATTAAGCGAGCGCTTGTTATGAATGAATTAGTCAGGCGGGTTTGCATGACAATGGAGCTGCCTAATTACGGATTTGAGCTGATAACGCTCTCCCCATTACATGCAATTAGCATGTGCCAGGGTGGGCAGGACTCCCGACGGTGCCAGCGCCCACCAAGGGGGTTGCATGGCCCCAGACATGCCCAAGCCTGGCTCACGCTGCCCTGTGCCCAGGGTCTGGGGACAACGGTGCCGGGGGTGGCAGCCCCTCCCCAAGGACCACCCCTGCCTGCCTGGGGGCTACTGACCCTGGCACCCAGTGCCGGGCACCCTTCCTCAAGCACCCATGGAGCTAGTTCCCTCTCAGCCCTATGGCACACACAGAACTCTGCTCCCCACCAGTCCCAGGCATCCACTGAGCCCCACAGCCCCCCCTGACCCAGCCTGCCCATGGGATGCCATGGTAAGACGTGCCAGCCCCAGTCAGCAGCAATCCCACTGCCTGGGAAAAGTCTCCCAACTTGGCCCTGGCTCGGTGGGGGACAGGGGGCCTGGCACCGGGATGGTGGTAGGGGCGACAGGACTGGCCCAATCCCACATGCTGGGGCTTTCGCTGGGGTCCAGAGCCTGGGGAGCCAAGTGGCTTTCCTGGCTCTCCTTTAACTGACAGTGAAGAGCAAACGCTCCTGCCGAGTCCTGGCCCTGCCGGGAGGAGTGTCAAGGTCACCCTCAGGCCTGCCGTCCCCAACGGAGCAGGGAGGGGAGACAGGTGGGGGGCTGGGAAGGCCCCTCTCCCCAGACAACAGTCCTGGGTGGCAGGGTCCAGCCCCTCAGCCTCTCCCCCTCCCACCCATGGGTGGCACACGGTGGTGACAGCAGCCCCGGCACTCCACAGCCCTGCGGCAGCAAGGGCTGGTGCAGGGAGCTGGGACCTGAGACCCCCATCCTGTGGGCAGGAGTCCTGGGCAGGGCAGGGCCTGGGCAGGGGGGCAGGGTGAGCTGTGATCTGCCTGACACCCACATGGGAGCAGCACCCAAAGAGCGGACAGCCTGCAGGGCCAAGGGGTACTGGGCAACCGGGCCTGACTACGTGAAATCCCAGCGTGCCCAGTCTGGAGCCAGCTCAGCCCAGCCTCTGACGCATGGACTCAGCGATGTGCCGACAGACAGAGGGGTGCTGGGACTGAGGGTGCACCCCTGGGTGCAGGATAGGGCACAGTGGGGCATTCACAGTGCACAGTCCCCGTGCCATCATCCCTCGGGCACCAGCACCAGTCGTGGGGTGGTCCTGGGCACTGATGGCCACCCAGGTGGGACAGGCACTCACCCGTACCACAGCTGTGAGGTGCCTGGGCAGGGTGACTCCGGGGCTGCCCAGCCCCTGGTGGCGCTGCCAGCACCCTGGTCCCCTCCTGCAAGCACCTGCCAGGCTCTGCACGGTTTGATGTAGTGCCAACCCCGCGTGGCACCGAGCCAGAACAAACAGCCCTGGGCGGGCTGCGTCTGCCGCGTGCTCACGCTGACAGCCGGCACGGCAGCCTCCCGGCCGCCGGCGCACGCCAGCCCTGCCCGCCGTCCTGCCCGCACCACGGAGGCACCGCTGCCCAGCCAGGCGCTGGTTCTGGGGCTCTGATGGGATGCAGCAACTTGGGGTGCCAGGTCGCGGGGTGCAGCGGTCGGGGGGCTGCCTGCCAGAGCCCGAGGGTCGCTGGCAGCCCGGTGAAGCCGTCAGCACCATGTAGCTCATGCGCGGTGAGAGCAGGGCCCGTGGCCCTGGTCAGAGGAGCTGGGGCAGGAGCTGGTGTGGGTCACACTCACCGGGGTGCAGGAGCCGCACCAGGGCCTGGCACCGGCTGCCACAGATGCTGCAGGGAAGGGGAAGGGCCCACGGCAGCGCTGGGCCAGGGGTAGCTCTGGGGAAGGACCTGCCCCTCTGCCCTTGCCCGCCCAGCAGCACAGCACTCGAGTGGGGCAGCCCCCACTGCTGCCCACGGGCGAGCCCCAGCCCTCGCTGCTGCTCTCACCCTTCTCCCGTGGGCACGGCAGGACGGGCACCTGCACCGGGGCTGCTGCTCCACGGCTGCAGGCAGGGGCCCTTCGCCTGGACACCCGGGTTCTCCTGTCCCCAACCTGTGCCTCGGTGTCCCCGGGGAAGGGGTGCCCTGCCGTGCCATGCCATGCCGTGCCGTGCCATGCCATGCCGTGCCGTGCCAGGTGGGAGCAGCACCCGGTGAGCAGAGGCCCAGCCCTGACACGTCTGTGCCAAGCGGCGGCCGTGCAGGTGGCTGAGCTCAGTCGCGCCGCGGCCGGCTGTGAGCTGCCTGCCAAGCGAGCGGTGGGGACGAGCTCCCACACCGCGCCGCCCCGAGCTGGCGCTGGCACCGCCGGGACCCCCCACACCTCCCACCGCGTGGTGTGGCTTGACGCCCCCCCTGTGCCACTGCCCCGCAGCTCCATACATCACCACGGCCCCACGGCTGCCGTGGGGACAACAGTGCTCCCTGCCCAGCTAGGGGTCGGTACCCACAGCACCCTCCCTATGGGGTTCCCTGCACCCAAGGGGTGCCCACCCACCACTCCGGCTCTGCGGTGACCCCCTCCTGCAGACGGGGCCATGCTGGGAGCGCTGGGCGTGGGGTCCCCGAGGTGCCCGGTCGGGAAGGATGGGGGCTGCAGCCCCCCTTGGGTGCCCACCCGGCACACCGAGGCCAGGCTACGGGACGTCTCCAGTGGCAGCAGGAGGGTCGGTGGGCCGGGACCCCCGCGCGTAGAGGGGGTCCCCCGACCCTCGTCCCCCCCCGACCCCCCGCAGAGCGCACGTCCAGCCCCGCGCAGCTCCCCGCCCCCAGCCCGGTCCTTTGTCTGCAGCCGCCACTTCCAGGCTGCTGTGACACCTGCCAGCAGCCGCCAGCCCCGGGCACTCACCGCACCCCCCGGCCCGGCAGCCGGTGCCGCTCAGCCCTGGGGGTCGGGGTCAGCCCGCACCCCCACCCGCCGGGTCCTGCCCGGGGGGTCGGGCAGAGCTGGGGGCGACCGGGCTCCGGAGCGGCCGCGTCTGCAGCAACACCGATGCAGTCCCGCATACCCCCCCACGCCACGGCCACCCACGCGGCGTGACAGCACCCCTCCAGGCTACCCCGTCCCCGCGGTCCCCCCCGTCCCGGCAGGTGATGGGGACGGCAGGGATGCTGTGCGTGAGGCAGAGACGCCGTGCGTGGGGCAGGGACCCCACGCGTGGAGCAGGTCCGGTGTGGACACCCGTGCCCGAGGCTGGCAGAGTCCCGGGAGAGCGGAGCCGTGACGGCGAGGCGGCGAGCGCCAGCCCCCCCCCCCCCCCAGCCCCCCCCTTCCCCCCCGCCTTCGCGGTGCGGGCACAGCGTCCGGGGTAGAGCCGGCTGGGCACGCGTGTGCGGCCACGCGTGGGCATGGGGCGGGGGGGCGGCAGTGCCTGTCGCGGGGCAGGGGGCACGCCCCCTTCCCGGGAGGGCACCCCGCGGACCCCCCCCGTACCCCACGGCCGGCCAGGCACCCCGCACAGGGAACGGCCCCCGCTCCCGCCCACCTCGTCCCCGAGAGGGCACCCGGTTCCCCGCAGGACGCCCGCCGCCGCTCCCCGGGTGACCTTGCCCAGCGCCCGGTGCCGGTGCCGGGTCCCCGCTTTGCCCCCCGCCCCGTCCCCGCCCGGTGCCCGCGGTGACTCACCGGCGGCGGCCAGGAGGGCAGCGGCGAGCAGGGCACCGAGCGGCCCCGGCGCGGCGGCGGCGGCGGTGGTGGCGGCGGCGGCGGCGGCGGCGGCGGGGGCCCGGCGGCGGCGCGGCCGCGCACCCATGGCGCGCCCCGCGGAGCGCTGCGCGGCGCGGCGCGGGGCGAGGGAGCAGGGCGGGCCGCGCTCCGCGGCGCCCTCAGCGGGCCATGGCGCCACCGGCCCCGCCACCGCCACCGGCCCGGCCCCGCCGCTGCTGCTGCTGCCGCCGCCCCGCCGCCGCCGCGCCGCTCCGCTCCGCCCGGGCGCCGCCAATGCGGGCGCTGAGCGCGGACCCGCCCGCGGAAGGGACGGCGCAACAGCTGGGCGCGCCCCCGCCGCCGCCCCCCCGCCCCGCACCGCACCCCTCCCCCGCGGCTGCATCTCCCCTCTGAATCCCACCCCCCGCACCCCCCGAACCCGCTCCCCGCCCCGGGACGGCGCTGGGGGTCCGCACCCTGCCCCGAGCGCAGCGGACACCCCCCCGGGACACCCCCCCGCGCGCGGCTGTGCCCCGACCCAGGGTAGGTGATGCCCAGGGGTCCCCCAGCCCAGGCGGGCACCCCACGGGTGGGACACACACACCCCCCAACCCCAGGAGAGGAGGGTCCTGCCCGCACCCAGCCCCGCACCATCCGGCCACCGCGGCTCCGGCGGGTGAGCGCGGTGTCTCGGGCTGGGAAATGTCGCGGAAGCGGGGCCACCATCTTGGCGGGACGTGTGCCACCCGTGGGGCCTCACCTCACCGCCAGACGTGGGGGTCTGGCCCCCAGGTAACTCCCCCCTCATCCCAGGGGGTTTGGCTCTGCCCGGGCTGCAGGATGCGGCCCCTTCCCTCCCCGTTGCCGTCCCTGCACCCAGCCAAGGTGCCCGGCGAGCAGTGCTGCCGTCAGCGGCGGGCAGACTGCAGAGTGGGCAAGGGGCGAGGGGTGAAGAGGGGTGACGCTGCATTGGGGTGCCTGAGGTGCTCCCTAAGCCCCGCAGGAGCCAGAGCCAGCACCAGCGGTGCCGAGCAGCCCCGTCCCCAGCAGCAGGGGCCAGGCAGGGGCAGGGCCGGGCAGCGGCTCCCAGTGCCGTGCAGCGATAATTTCATTAGCAGCTCCAGGAACAATTAACAACTGCTCTGACGCCTTCAAGAGCTGAAGCAGGTGTGAGGCCAGCGCGGCTCTCCCGGGTGGCACCGGCTGTGCCGTGGCCTCCATCCGACGCGGCGCCGGCGGGGCCGGGCAGAGCCCAGGCTGCGGCCAGCAAGGCCCCAGGGCACGGCCAGAGCCCTCTCCCACCATCACGCCCCTTGCCGGGGTCCTCCCGTGCCCATACAGTTGTGCACCGGCCATGTGTGCAGGCACAGCAGCCCACGCGGGGTGGCACCCATGGGTGCCCACTCCCGTCCCCACGTGCTGCCCCAGGCAGCGCCCTGGGCTCCCACACACCCCGCACGGGCACTGGTGGGGGCCAGCCGGCAGAGGAGACCCCCAGCCCCACCGTGGGCAGAGCTCTGGCGCGGTGA
This sequence comes from Athene noctua, assembly GCF_965140245.1. Lineage (NCBI taxonomy): Eukaryota > Metazoa > Chordata > Aves > Strigiformes > Strigidae > Athene > Athene noctua. Next base: position 14,567,958 of record NC_134048.1, read on the forward strand.
TAACCACCTCCTTCAGGCTGGCTCATTATTACTGATGGCATTTGCATGGAAACAGGATGTTTTTACTCCTCGCGGCTCCATCTGCTCCTGCTGAAGTCACCGCGCTGCACGTGAGCTCCCGGGGGGCTGCCATGGGAACCGGGACCAGCTTCTCTGCAGCACTGGGACCCCCAGCCCGGGCTCCCGCGGTGGCCAGACCCCCCCAGCCAGGCAGCGGGGCAGGATGAGGCGGGGGTACCCAGCGTGGATGGGATGGCACCAGCGCAGGGCACCCAGCACGGTGCTGGCCCGGGGCAGCGCGGCGGGGAGGGGACTCGGGGCCCCCGGTGCGGTGCCAGCCCCATCTGCTCCTTGCGCCGCTCTCCCGGGACGGCTTCCAGCTCCGCTCCTGGCACTGTGCCGGCGGTGCCAGCAACAACACTCCCACCGCCCAGGCGCCCACCGCATCCTCCCTGCCCCGGCGCCTGCCCCGGGGTGCTGGTGGTGCCCGGTCCTGCCATGGCTTCACCCAGTTCCCTCACCACGTGCTCGTGCCACACTGGTACTGAGGCCACGCAGCGTCACTCTCCACGTCCCCCCTGCACCGCGGGCCGGCATGGCCAGGCCGTCAGTGGGGAAGCGGCAGGGCGCACTGACGAATTAATAGACTCTAATTAATACAGATTGGGAAGATCACTTTCAATTCCGCTTGCTCTCCCTCTTGCTGAGGAGGAGCCAAGGGGACGGATGAGATGGATCCTGTTCCACAGCTGCCGGAGCCCTGAGCCCTGCTGCCAAGGGGCCGTGCCAGCCTGGCTCATGCCCACGGGGCTACCCGGGACCCCCTGACCATCCACTGGGATGGCAGCACATGGGGAGCCGCGGGACTCGGGGGCTTTGAGGAGGGGAGCGCGGTGCTCAGCCAGGCTGGTGCCCCCAGCACAGAGCGCTCAGAGCCTGGGTGTCCCGTGACTGCTGCAGCCCCAGGGGGATGTCAGAAGCACTGGCCCCACTGGGTGCTGTAAATGGATTATTACTCAGAGTAACTAAGATGGAATTAAAAATTAATTCTCTTCTCCAGCATGCCACGGTCATGGCTCAGCCGCATGCTACCGCCATTGTGCCAGGGCTTTCTCCTGAAAGAAACTGGATTGGGGTGGAGGTGGAGGGAGGGCATCACCCAGTGAGCAGTGGTACCCAGGCTCTGCGGGCTGTGGCTGCCACCTCCCTAGGGATGTCACCACCCTGGCACCACTCCTCCCTCACCACATTCCTCAGGTGCGTGTCTGGCCGGGCCAGCCAAGGCAAGGCAGCTCCCACCCACTGCCAGGCCCAGCAGATCCCCTTGCCCACGCTGTGCCCGACCTCTTGCCTGGCCCCGGCAGCCGCCGGCAAGGACAGCCCCGAGATTTTCTAAACTCCCATCAAATATTAAAATCGGTATTTGAGCTCATGTATAATGGATCACCCGCTTGCTGCCTCCCCATCCATTTGTGGTATTTAAGGAAGTTGAATATTAAACACCATTGTATTAGCAAAACCGCCGTCTGCTTAATTGAGTTACAAACGGGGAAGGTGCTGACGAATAAACAATGCATAATGCCCAGCCCCGCCAGCAGGATGTGGCCGGGACCCTGGCGCCAGACGGGGACTGGGCTGTGCAGGGTGCTGGGGCCAGGAGGGTGCACTGCTGCTGCTGATGGCAGAGCTGAGGATGTGAGGAACACGTGTGCCGTGTGAGGGACATGTGCCAGAGCGTGGCATGGCACGGCATGGGACAGCACGGCATGGCGTGGGACATCCTGCGCCTCATCCTGCATGAGGATGCTCGGAAACGGAGCTGGTGAGAACAACTCCAACTGCAGGAGGAACAGAAAGATAATGAATATGAAAAGTAAATAAATATGGATGTTGAGGACCGAATTCTGATAAGAGGATTTTCAAAATTAGCCATTTGCAAGAGCAGATTAACGGTGCATGGCGCCGGGGGCGGGAAGGGCTCCATTAAGACACACAGCAAAGCCCATCCTGACACATCCCACTTCTCACAGCCCCCAGTGCCTGCTCCCCACTTTTTAAAGAGATGGATTTGCTGCTGTCATGGGGGAAAGCCAGGGTGGCTGGAGGGGCTGGGGCACAGCATGGTGCCACCCTGCACACACAGGTCCTGTGGACACCCTGCCTCACCGGGCAGTGTTAGTGGTGGCATGCAGGTTCTCACGGGTGTGCCGGACACCCCCAGCCTGGGCGTGGGGTGGCTGCACCAGTGGCAGCATGGGGCTGGGACAGGGGGAGTGGGGTGAATAGGTAGCGAAGTCACTGGCCTGCACATGCCATGGGCACCCTGTGCCAGCCAGTGCAGTGGGTGGTCCCAGACAGAGCTGGTGTCGGATGCCCCCCAGCAGCGCTGTGGGTGCTGGGGTGGGGCATCTCCATGTGTTCCGGGCTGGGGCAGGAGGCTGCCGGGGCTTGGAGAAGCTTTTTGCATCCTCTGGCTGGGATTTTCTATCCAGGCAGCCAAGCAGAAATCTCATTACAGCCCAGTACAAAGGCAGGGTCTCTGTCCCCGTCCCTGTCCCCCGTGCTTGGCTGGGGGCTGGCACAGGCTGGGGAGGGCACGGCTGTGAGCAGAGGGAGGGTATTCTGGACACGGGCAGATGGCAGGGCTGAAAGTGGCCGTGTGCTGCCCCCCACCTCACCCCAGCCCAGGGCCTGCCAGCCCCCTCCCCAGCTTGACACAGACCCCTTCTCTGTTCCACAGGTGGGTCAGGTGTGGGTCTGAGGTGGGTGCCAGCTCCCATGGGGCCTCCAGGCTGTGTGTGGGGCAAGGGCTGTGAGCTCGCAGGCAGGGCAGGGTGCAGGCAGCCCAGGCACCCCGAGTGCCTGGAGCTTCCGCAGCAGCAGCAGACAATTAATTAGCAGGGTGGTGGGAGAGCAGCTGACGGAGCTGTGCGGGATCGATGGGCGCATCGACCGCCTGGGAAACACCAGCCCTCCCAGCTAGAGACGTGTCGCTGGGGCGGGCAGGCAGGGAGCCTGGCAGCCCCCTGGCTGGGTGCAGGCAGGGGCTAGCTGTGGGCTGCAGCATCACCAGCCCCTTGCAAGGGGACACGAGGGCAGACAGGGCCAGGAGGGAAAGGACAGGGACAGGTGGCACCGCCCACCATGTACCCTGTGCCCCAACAGCGCCAGGGCTGGCAGCTGCTCTTCACGGAGCCAGGAGAGTGGCTGGTCCCTGTGCCACACCAGGAGGATGTGGGGGTGCTAATGGACCCCCCCCTTTTCCCAGCTGTTGATCCCTTGGAGCTGGTGGTATATGTTGGGGGAGCCAAGGGATGGGGCTGTGGGCAGGGGCTTCACTGTGCCCATGCTGGAGGCTCGGGGACAGCATGGGCATGGCCCCTGGGGGCGACAGGGCTCTGTGAGCACATGCCAGTCAGCCAGGGGCCACCCAGACCATGGCATGGGGCCAGCAGAGCAAACCCTAAAGGGGTGGTGGCCAAGGGAACATACGGCAGGGTGGCAGGGACAGCTCTGCCTGCAGCAGGGCACTGCCTGCAGCTTGCCGCAGCACCGTGCTGCAGCCATGCCTGCAGGTCTGATGCCTGCAGGTCTGTGGCCACACAGCTCCTGTCCCTGTCCCCATGCCACCCGGCTGCTCCCCCCCTGCCTCTGCCGAGCGGGAAGTGCCAGTCCGTCCCTGCGGGGAAGGAGAGTGCTCAGCCGTGTTGCAGGAGCCTGGTTGCTACCCAGATGAGAAGTGACAGCAAGGGACCCTTCTCAGGTACAGGTTCCCTGAGGCGCAGGGCAGGAGATACTGTCCCCCTCTCCCCCTCCTCTGCTTCTGGCACTGGGGACAGCCCTGCAGTTACTTAACTCCTTCCCCTCCACACAGACCCCTCCATGCCAACCCTCTGCAACCCCCGCCCAGTGCAAACCAGCTGCTGGAGGGCAGCAGCCCAGCACAGGCACTGCCATGCAGGGACAGCAGGCAGGGAACAGGATGAGGCAGGCAGAGCCTGAGGACAGGAGCAAGACCCATGGGTGCAGCCCCTCTGCTGCACCCCGCTGTGTCCTGCAAGGAGCGGGACCCCAAGCGTTGAGGGGTCTGTGGGCCCCTCGCCTCCCACATCTCCCACACTGGCTGCTGTCTCTGGGGAGGTTGTCATGGGAACAATGTGCTGTAGGTACCCCTCAGCCTGGGTACCCCTCCTCACATGCCATGGTGATTCTGGATGGAGGGTGAGCTCAGCCTGGGCTCTCGCCAGGGGCCAGCAGGGTGGGCACCGGGCACCTCGTGGGGACTTGTCCCCCCAGGGATGCTGGCAGTACCCAGGGATGGAGGTCCTCTGCATGCCCATGTACCCCCTGCCAGGGCCCAGAACATCCCTGTGGCCCCCAGGAAAGTGATGGGGCAGGGAGATGGGTGCAGGCACCACGGGAACACTGTGGCACAGCCCCAGCGCCAGCAGCCGCGCTGCCTGCCCACTCCCACGGTGAGCCAGCGCTGCCTGTTCTTCCCTGGCCCACGCACCCTTCCACGGAGCCAGCAGCTCCTTCCCCAGTTACTCTGGGGGATTTTAATCCTGCAGCACCCACTGGTTGCAATGGGATGGGTGCCTGCACCCATCCTGGTACCAGCTGCGTGCTGGGGGGGCAGGAGGCAGGATCTGTCCTCGCTGCCAGAGCCGTCAGAGCCGGTGGCGCAGGGAGAGGCCAGGCTGGCAGCCTGCCGAGCCGAGGTGCGGGCCGGCAGTCCCTGGCCCTGGCTGCACGCCAGCCACCGGCAAGGTGACCCTGCACCAGCACCCAGCACCACTGACCTGCACCGCCCGGAGAGGGGGAATCCGGGTCTCCATCCCTGCGCCAGCCCAGCTCCGTGCTGCTGTCCCTGTCCCCACTGTGTCCCACAGCAACCCCAGCCCCATATTCCTTATCCTTGCTGCACCATGTGGGTCCCTTACTCTGCACCCCCCCATCCCCCTGAACCCCACAGCACCCTGACCCATATCAGGAGATACAGGTCCCCACTGCACACACTCCCCCCTCAGCGTGGGGTGCTGAGACCCTCCTGTCCTTGCTGTCCCCCCCTGTTGCCAGTGCCCCCCGTCCCCACCTGCAGCCCTGCCGCATGTCTGCTGCCATCTGCCTCTCCCTTTTGATTAGTATTAATTTTTAATTATGATTATTGACAGGGCTGCCAGCTCGGCTGCCAGCTGGGACAGCTGCCCAGCATGAGACAGGCTGGGGGCAGCCCTGGTCCTGCTCTGCTTGCTGGGTGGCTCCTGGCAACTGCTGTGGCCACCCAGGGGGTCACCGACTGCCCCCCACCTCCCAGCACCCTCCGCCCCTCAGGCAGAGACTCTGGGGTGCAGGACCCGAGGACAGAAGCCATCATGTCCCCAAAGTGTGGGCTCTGGGTGGGCACTGCCAGCCCCCCGGCCAGGCTGGGCTGCGGGGAGCCCATAAACCCATAGAGATAAGTGGCCCCTGTTACTTTCCCAATCCAGTGGAATCCCACGGCAGCTGCGTGCGAATGGCAATGAACCACGGCAGCCCCTGCCACCAGCCCCCCCACGTACCCTCGGCCTCCTCACATGGCGGGGCGCAGGGCACCCCACAGCCCCCTTGCTGCACCTACCATGGGGTGAGGGGACAGGGACAGTGTGGCCTGGCAGGGGCTCGGCCCCAGAGCCAGGTGGGGGCTATGGGGGGGTCATGCCAGGCAGAGGAGGGGGTCGAGGGGGCAGTCCCTGGTCCTCACCCACTTCATCCTGCCACTGCTGGGGAAGGGGGGGAGGAGAGACCATTAATGGTGCGTTGGACTGGGGGGGGTCTCAGCACCCCACGCACCCCCCACACCTCCCGCCCTTCAGCTCCAGCCCTGCCAGCCCCACGCGTGGCTCCTGCCAGCCTCTCACGCGGGGGGACTGCCGGGGCGGCTCTGCCCCCCCGCAGGCAGAAGGTACCCCGCTGCGGGCAAGGCAGGCTGCCAGCCCCGCCGTGCCGAGCTGGCCACGGCCGGGCGAGCGGCACCATCGCGTGGCGAGGGCCCGGCAGTGCAGGCAGCGCGCGCTGCCCGTGCGGGCCGACCGCGGGCAGGGCAGGCGGCAGCCCCCCTTCCCCCGGCTCCCCCGCCTGCAGGCAGCCCAGATCTGGGCCTGCTGGACACCCCCATACTGCTGTCCCCCCGACAACTGCCTGCCGGATCCTGCTGCCAGCCACGGGGCCAGCGTGGCCTGCAGCACCCTTGCCCTGGTTGCCCTACAGAGGAGGGCAGCAGGGTCCTGTCCCCCTTGTACCTGCGCAGAGAAACAGCCCAGGCCCAGCGCGGGACACAAGGCCCCAGGGACACGGCCGGGCACACTCTGTGCCAGGAACAAGAACCCCCTCCCCGGTGACACGTCTTCCTGGCGCAGGGAACAACACAGGGTGGCAGAGGGCAGGCAGAGCCCTGGCACAGCCACCCCAGGGGAGCCACAGGGCTGGTAGCCCTGGAGAAGGGCAGCCGAGTCCCAGGGACACCGCTCCGTGCGGCGTCCCCGAGCAGGGCAGGGCTCAGGCTGCTCCCCCGGAGCCCGCCGGGCCGCGCCACGGGCAGCCCGGGGTGCCACAGCCGCAGCGCCCGCCTGCAGCACCGGGGCCAGACACGCCTCAGGCAGCTGCCACAGCACAGCCCGTCGGAGTCGTCCTTCTGCAGAACCAGCCCTCTGCAAAACCCAGGTGCAGGCAGGGCAGCACGCAGCGGTGGGTGACAAGTGGCCCTGACTTTGGACTCACGGGGAGGGACAGATGGGCTGGACGTGCTGCACTGGACATGGTGCAACCCTGGGCTGAGCTGGAGCTGCCTGCGTGCTCCTGGAGGGGATGGAGGAGAGCAGCAGCAAGGGCATAAGTGCAGGCAGCACTGTCAGGAGGTGAGCAGGCAGCTCCACCCCAAGAACCTGAATAGGCAGAGTGGAAGGACGAATCCAAAAATCAAAAACACAAATAAAAGATTAAAGGACAAAGCGTGGGCTGGGCTATGCTGAAGTAGGGAGAGGGAAGGACTAAGGGACCCCCTCTGCAGTCAGAAGAGTCAGGAGGAACAGCAGAGGGCACGGGCCATGGAAAAGAAGAGTCAGCAAACTCCTGGGGCTCGTTGGGGCTATGAACCTGCAAGTCTGGCACCAATAAACCCTTAGGAAGCAAAAAAGTTTCATGCGACCTGTGCTGCAGGTGCCTGTGGGAGGGGATATGAGCAAACACAGCCTGAGGTGGGCAGCATGGGGGTGAGGGGATGATGCAGTTCTGCAGCCCCAGCACCGACCCTGCGGGACTAGGCAGCCCTGGACTGGGGAGTTGCTCTCCCCAAGAAGGCAGACCCACATCCCACCGGTGCACAGGGGCTTGGGAGAGATGGGGACCATGTTCCCAAGCTGAGCTGGCCCAGAGGAGCTGGGCGCTGGTACCACCTCCCACGCCCAAGCTCGCAGGGCAGCAAGCTGTGCCTGTGCCTTGGCCAGGGGAGGACAGAGCCCAGTTTCTTCCTGGGGACTATTCTGGAACCCCAGAGCAGAGGGACACTGGTCCCAGGCACTGGGAGAGGCAGGGGGACAGACGCTGTGCCCCAAACCCACAAGGATGCCCCTGGCCCCTCTCACTTAGCGGGCAGGTACAGGAGACAGCAACACATCATCGCCCTCCCAAGCAAGAGCCACCCCAGGGTGCGAGAGTCCTGGCCCAGCCCTGGATACACAGACCACACTCAGCTGCAGACATTCATTGTGGGATGGGACAGGGGGACCCTGCAGGCAGCACCCCGCTCCCCCCACAGTCACACCACAAACTTAGTCTTGCTGAGGGAGCCACTCTTGGTGGCCGTGTCCGCGTGGGCCTGGTACCCAATGGCCACCTTCTGCGAGAGGCCCAGGTGCTCCTTGTAGACACGCCTGGGGGAGGAAAGGGCTGTGTGAACAGCACAGCAGCGCTTCTCCCGCTGGTTCCCTGCCCAGAGATCCCCCTCCCCCAAACCTGGTCCCACACAGACCCTCCCTCCGAAGCCACATTACCCGATGTGGGTGACCCCTTCCCGGTTCTCTGCTTCCCGGGTCCAGATGGCTATCTTGTCCCCCTTGGCACGGATGTTGATGACGGCCCCGCACACCTCATTGCTGTACTCATCAAACATCTCCCCGATGAGGCACAGCAGCTGCCGGGAAGAGAAGGGGGGCCCAGGACAGTCCCCACTGGGACTCCGTGCTGGGGCAGGGGGAAACACCACTGCCAGGACCCTGCAGGCCAGCCCGAGCGGGGCCACACTCACCGTCTCCAGCCAGAAACGGTCCAGCTCGGTGTGCCGCTGCTGCTTGGCCAGGGTGATGAGCCAGCGCCCACCACGCTTGTTCTGGCTGTCCTCCCACATGGGCTCGATGCCATCCTAGGGATGGGCAAGGCGATGGTCAGGGGCACTGAGCACCCGGCCAGACCCAGCTCAGGGTGCTGCGAGCACCCAGCCAGGCTTCCCGTCCTGGGCCAGGGCACCCTGCCAGCCCCACTAGCACCCAGTGTGCCCCTGTAATGGTGGGTGCTGCGAGGGGCTCTGAGGAAGGACTGCAGCAGAGGGGGTGTCTCACCTTGAAGAGGGAGTAGTCACAGCCAGATGTGAGCTTGCTGGCAAGCTGGATGTGGTTGTACAGCCTGCACCACCAGAGACGACACAGAAGCCGGTGAGAAGTGGTGTCTCAGGGACGCCCAGCACCCTCCTCTGGCCCAGACACCCCCACCAGGGAGTCTCCAGAGGGGGCACATTGCCCACCCATGAGACACTCACGCCCAGAAGTCCTCCACAGTGCTGAACTTGGTGACAAGGCGCAAGTTTGCCTGCCACATCTTGCTCTTGTCATTCTTGAAGAACCACAGCGCCCACCTGGGGAAGGCAGGAGAGATGGGGGGGGTCAGCCATGCTGGAACCCCCCTCCAGCCCCAGCACACCCCTCTCAATGCTGGGAGAGGCTGCCCATGGCCAGACCCCCCCCATACCTGTTCTGCAGGGGGTGCTTGCCCAGGCTCTCTGCCAGGAGCAGATCTTGCTGCTGAGCCCTCCGCCGCCGCCGCTCCTCTTGCCTCCTCTGCGAAAGGAGGGACAGTCTGGAGGAGCCCCACAGCCACCCCAGCAGGGAGCCTACAGCCCCCCAGCGACCCCCACACCGTGGCACGGATCCCACAGCCGAGGGGATGGCAGGGCTGCCTGGGCTCTGCTGCTAGGCCCAGCCCCAGGGAGAGCACCTACCTGCTCCCCAGTAGCCATCCTGCCCAACACAGCCCCCCCGCCCCGGGCCGCCCCCGGCTCTTAAGTGCCCACAGGCGGGTGGGATGAGGCAGCCATCCCAGCTGCAGCTGGTGGGGTGGGAGGGCGGTGTGCTGGGGAGGGGGTGCCAGGGGGTGCCTGCCCCTCCTGGGGAGTAGGGAAATGGGGGGATTCCCCCCCTTTCGCAGGGAGCTGAGGGATGAGGCCAAGGGCTCAGGGTGGGATGGGATCAGGATGGGGGGTAGGATGGGATAAGGTGTGGCAGGATCAAGGTGGTGTGGTATGGGGCAGGGCAGGGGGGGGTAGAGTCAGGATGGGGGGTGGGGATGGGATGGGGAGGGTGCGATCAAAGTGGGATGGGATGGGAATAACACGGGATAGGAATGGGATTGGATGGGAAAGTGTAGGATGGGGTGGGGAGGGGATGGGATCAGAACTGGATGGGGTGGTGACGGGGTGAGATGGGAATGGGGTGGGATGAGGCGGGCAGAGGGACATGATGAGGATGGGATGGGGGACGGGAATGGCATAGGGACAGGGTAGAACATGGCAGGAGTGGGAAGGGGACAGGATGGGATCGGGACAGCCTGTAGAGGGGAGGGGATGGGATCGGGAGGAGGTGGGACAGGGCGAGGGCGGGATGGGGATGGGGCGTGATGGGGACCGGGCCAGGACAGCGTGGGGACCGCGTGGGACGGGACCAGGGCGGGTGGGGACGGGGAGAAGGTGCGACGCGATGGGAGCGCCCGGGGGGCGCCAAGCCGTGCGGGGACGGAGCCCGCGGGCCGGGGCGGGGAAGGGCCGGGGGTGCCGCGGCGGGGCGGGGCGGGGGCGGCCGGGCACGGCTCGGCACGGCCGGGCACGGCTCAGCCCGGTCCCCCCCGCGCATCACGGCGCATCGCGGCGCAGCGCATCGCGGCGCGGCCCCGGCACAGCCGCACTGAGCCCGCCCCGCCGCAGCCCGGCCCGGCCCGGCCCGGCCCGCCCGTCCCCGCCGCCAGCGAGCCAGGTCGGGCGGGCGGCGGGGCCGGGGGGGCCGGGCGGGCGGGCGGCGTGGCCGGGGCCGCGGGGATGCGCGGGGCGGGCGGGAGCGCGGCCGGGGGGGGCCGGGGCGGGGTGAAGCCGTGCGGCCTCTCCCCGCAGAGCCGCCATGGAGGTGTTCATGAAGGGCTTGTCCAAGGCCAAGGAGGGGGTGGTCGCCGCCGCCGAGAAGACCAAGCAGGGGGTGGCTGAGGCCGCCGAGAAGACCAAGGAGGGGGTGCTCTATGTCGGTAAGGGCCGGCTCGGCCTGCCTGCTCCCTGCCTGTCCCCCGGCTAATCCCTGCCCGTCCCCTGCATGCCCCCTCTGCCTGCCCTTGCCCGCTCCTGCCTTTGCCCTTGCGTCCTCCAGCCCAGCCCCCTGCTCCCCCTCGACCCGTCCCCGGCCCCGCTCCCCAGCACCCCCCCTCCCCTCCCCCGCCACGACCACCCTGCCGGCGGGGTGCCCGGGGGCAGAGGGCCGGTGCCCGCAGGGGATGTGCAGGCAGGAGGATGGGGCCCCGCGGGCGGTGGCAGGATCGAGGCTGGTCCCCACGCTGAGTGGGTGGGACCCCCGGGGACCGGCCCCCCTGCAGCCCCCGTGGCTCCTCGCCGAGGATGCTCTGGGGCAGGATGGAGGTGGTGACCCCCGTGCTGGGATGTGCCCGGCTCGGAGCAGAGGGACTGGGGACACGTTTGTCCTCCCGGAGAGGCCGTGTCCTGGAGCGCATCCCGCGCCACCGGCTCTGCCAGCATCTCTCCAGCACCCAGCCGGCGGCTGGGGGGTCCCTCCGTGCTGCCCCTCGGGGCCGGGGTCCATTCGGGCCAAGTCCTAGAGGACCTCGCAGGCAGGGAGCAGGCAGCTCCTGGGCAGGCAGTGTGCCCGGCTGTGGTGGTGGGCTGCTCGGGGTGGGGGGAGCTGAGGCTGCCCCTGCCCGCAGCGGGAGGGAGGGCACAGGGCTGGGGCTCCATCCCGCTCCGGGGGGTACCAGCTCTGGGGAGGGCTGAGGCCCCGGAGCTGTTCCTCCGGGTGGTAGTGGGTGCCTGCCCTGGACCCCTACCCCTGTCCAGGGGTGCGTGCCCTGGAACGGGGGTCCAGCAGCTCAAGGAGTGCCTCGAAGCCCCATCCCGCAGGAGCTGCCCAGACCCTGCCTTTGCCCCCATTGCAGACACCCCGCTCCCATCCTGGGGGATGTCCTGGCATCTGCGGGCAGAGTCACGCTGCCTGAAGGGAGCCTGGCAGGGTGGCATGGCCAGTGGCAGCACCCAGCCCTGGGCCACTCGGCTGTGGGGCTTCCTGTGCCATGTTTGCACCAGCTCTGGGTATGGATCTCAGCTCCTGCTCTGCTCGGTGGCCCAGCCGACATTCACCCTGCCCGACCGTGCCCCAGCATGGCACTGGACCCCGGGGTCTCTGTCCTGCCTGGCACACGGCGGTGCCCTGGGGTGTGGGCAGGATGCAGCCCCAGCTCCCAGAGCCCTGCCAGGTTCCTGGGCATGGCACATGGCAGAGCCCAGCCGCTGGCCTCTCTAACCCCAACTCTGTCTCTTTCTACCCCCAGGGAGTAAAACCCAAGGTGTGGTGCAAGGCGTCACCTCAGGTATGGTCTCCTCCAGCTCCTTGCCGCGGTACCCCTCCAGCCCCAAGAGCATGTCTAACGAGATCAGAGGCTAATTGAGGGGCTGATGTCACCCGGCTAAAGCCTCTTATATAACAGGGCCCGCAACGAAGGATTTGCGGCGGCTGCTCACACTCCCTGCCCAGCTGCAGAGCAGTGTCCCGGCCCCCTCCCCTCCCCAGCTCCTGGGCAGGGAGGCAGGGAGGGCCTGATCCTGCCCAGAGCCCCCCCCCCAGCACCCCCCCACCATGTGATGCAGGGCATGGAGCCATGGCTGAGCACCCCTCCCTGGTATGGGGAGGGGGGCACTGATGGGCACCCCTGGCTCTTGCAGTGGCTGAGAAAGCCAAGGAGCAGGCGTCCCAGCTGGGTGAAGCAGCCTTCTCGGGCGCGGGCAACATCGCGGCGGCCACTGGGCTGGTGAAGAAGGAAGAGTTCCCTGCGGACCTGAAGGTGAGACCCCCCCCCAGCCACTGTCACGACCGCAGGGAGCCTGGCACTTCCCCAGGCTTGGCGGGGAGCCCCTCGGCTGCTCTTCAGCCTTGTGGGAGGGACCCCGAGGGTCCCCAACTGCCCCGGGCAGGCTCCAGGGCCCCCCATGTGCCGGCTGCGTGCGTGGATGCTGCGGACGTGTGCGTGCGCGGGCTGCTGCATGGCGGCCGGCGACGCATCGCTCCAGCGGCTGCGAGGTGACCTGACAGCTGCGGGAGTGCAGGGGTGGGGAGGGGCGGCGGGGTTCGCATCTCGCCGCCCCCCGTGAGCCGTCGGCTTCCAGCTTAGCCCAAAAATAGCATCAGCTGAAGAAATGAGGCCACCGCCGCTGCATGGGGGGATCGGCCGCCCCCCCCTTTTTCCTCCTGTCAGCCGCTCTGCCAGCCCTGGGGAGGGGTTACCCAGCACCACCCACCCCTGACAGGGATGCAGGATGCTTCCGCACTCCCCCCCCCCCCCCCCGGCACCCACATGTTGCCAGCACCCATCACCTGCCTGGGGCCCTGGGGCCAGGGCTGGGAGCGGTGCGGGGACACGCACACCCAGACCCTGCTCCCACAGAGCCCCCCTGTCACCTCCCGGCCTGGTGGGCTGGTGTGTGCCTGGGGTCTCCGCTGCTCCCCCCAACTGATGTTCCCCATGTAGAGACCCCCATATGGCGGGTGTGTTGCTGGTCTCTGCCAGGTCGCCCCTTGCCCCTCTTGGGTCTGGCAGGGGCAGGGACAGTGGGATGCTGTGAGAGGGGGCTGTTTGCATGTGACTGACCCCCCTGTTCACCCCCAGCCGGAGGAGGTGGCCCAGGAGGCTGTTGAGGAGCCGCTGGTCGAGCCGCTGCTGGAGCCAGAGGGGGAGAACTACGAGGAGCCCCCGCAGGTGAGGGGACGGGGTGGCAGAGGGGTGCAGGGTGCTGTGGAGGGCACAGGCTGTCAGTGCTCAGCGTGCTGGTGGCCATCGCTGTCCAGAGCAAAGCCCAGAGCCTGCCTGCTCCCAGGTGCCCCACGCACACAGGCCTGCAGCCCCGCGGGCAGGCTGGCCCAGGGCTGGGGGGGACAAGGGCTCTGTGCCCGACCTGAGATCTCTCACCGGCTCTTTCTTTCCACACCCCACAGGAGGAATACCAGGAATACGAGCCAGAGGCATAATGGACCCCTGTCCTCGCCTCTTCCACCAGCAGCACAACGAACCGCCGGTAGCCCCCTGCTCCTCCCCAGCCGGCCCTGGCCGGTGCCCGCATGCCGGGGAGGAGCAGGGGTGTCCCTGCCCTGTTCGCTCACGAGTTCTTCCTCCAGTTCCGTTCCAAGGGACCGTGTCCGTGTCTCTGTACCGTGTCTAGCAGTGAGAAAAACCCGCCATGTCCAAGCCCCCGAGCCCTGGCACGTGCCCGAGCCGTGGGCACTGCCCGCAGGGGTTGGTGTGCGTGTGTGTGTGCGTGTGTCTGTGAAGCCCGGGTTTGTGGCTCTGTATCCCTCCCAGCGCCATAAACCCTGGCTGCGTCCTGGTGTGTCTGTGTCTGTACAAAGCATGTTTACCTGCTCGCGGGCTGCTGTACATTTTGCTTGCACGCGTGTCCCTGTGGTTCTGCTCTGGTCATTGTGGAACTATTTTTTTTTATATATCTCTCTCTATCTATGGGTGGACGGGTCTTTTGCCTTTGTGAACCCTTGGCGCCCAAGCCCGCTCCCCAGCCTGCTGGGTGGTGGCGGTGCCTGCGCCCTCCCCGAGGTCCCGTAGTGCCGACGCTGTGTTGTGACGTGGCATGGATATCCCCCCGCCCTCGTCGCTGGATGTGCAATACGAGGGCAGCTGCCAGTGACACAGCTGCCCCCGTGTCCGTGAATAAAGCCAACTCCTGTCTGTAGCCCCCTGTCTGGTTGTGGGTTCCCTGGGGAGAGGGGTGGCCTGCGCTTTGGTGGCAGGGAGAGTTTTGGGAAGAGGAATGAGGGGCTGGGGCAGACTTGCTGAGTCTAGTCTGGGGGAGTGGGCAGGACTGGGTCTTTGTGAGGACAAAATGCCTTCCTGTCTGCTCGCTGCTGTGTCAGCAGAAGGTCACCGTGCCCTGGGCCTCCAGCCACGCTCTGGCTGAGGCCTGGGGTGCAGGCCATGTCCCTGTGCCACCAGCCTGTGTGCTGGCTGCAGTGCTTTGCATCCACAGGTGAATGCAGGGGCCCTTTGGGGCTGAGGACAAGGCTAGATACAGTCTGGGCTTGAGGTTCCCTCCCTGCAGACACTGGCTGTGCTAGCAGAGGGGGTTCAGGTGGTGGTCACAGGCTCGCCCCAGCTCTCCCTGCAGCAGGACCGTGCTGCTGTTTGTAAGGTACCTCCTAGGGATGCGCCCCAACCTTGTGCAGAGCAATGGGGAGCTTCTGCTCTGCCATCCCCACCTTCCTGCGTGACCCTGCTCCCCTCAGGGGTCTAGGGACATGGCTGGCACCCGTGGCTTGCTCAGCTGCAGCGTGACCACCGCAAGGGCAGCTGGCTGCCATGCACCATGGAGCGATGCCTGCCACAGCAGGGGGTCCTGTGCCCACCCCAGAGTGCTGTCCTTGGGCCTTCAGCCCCCTCAGGGCAGGGCCACCAACACAGCCCAAGTCCCCAGCCAGCCTCCAGCCCCTTGGCTGCAGTATGGGCCAGGGTGAGAGTCTGGGATGAGTTTCCCTGCCATGAATATCAGATTAAATCCCCCACTCGTGCTGGCTCGTCAGCTTTGCCGGCAAAGACCGAAGCTGCAGCAGTCAGCACGGACACACAACAGGTTTGCTGATGCCTGCAAATCCCCACCCTGGCTCTGCTCCCCATGTCTGCGCCAGTTGCAGCAGTACTTGCAGCGCCCACTGTGTGTTATTAAATGGACCAAGACGGCTGTTTCTGGGGCTGGCTGTGCTGTGGGCTGCCCCCTCCCCTAGAGTTAATTGTATATTTTGCTTCCTTTATCCAATTCTGCCAGCTGTGGGCAAGCAGACCCAAAACAGCATCAACACAGCTTCCTCCAGTGTCTGGAAGGCTGTAAAGGGGCTGGGGCAGAGGGGGTGTGGGGGAAGACAGCCCCCCCCTGCCCAGGAGAGCTGAGAGCCAGGCAGCAGAGAGAGACAATGTGCTCAAACCAACCATTTATAGAGACAGGGGTGTCCCCTCTGCACCGCACGCAGTGTCCCTGCACAGCAGGACTATGACCCTCACCGTGTGGCTGGCAGCGAGGCCCGGGGCAGCCCTGCCGATGCTGGGTCAGTAGGTGAAGCCAGCCTCATTGTACATGGTGAACACCTCCAGAGCGCACAGGTAGGCAGTGGTTCTCTGGTCCAGGCCCAGGTTGTACCTTGCAGCCACAGTCATGATTTGCTAGAAAGAGAGGAGAGCTGTGAGGGTGGTGTGTGCTGGGAGGGTCTGGGGGAAAGGGGGGGACAGAGGGTTCAGTGAGGAGTGTGCAGGCAGCACCACGCAGGTGAGCACCAGGCCAGACCCCAGGAGCACCCAAGGGGGTAGATGTCACCCCCGTGTCAAATGACCAAGGGAGCGGCTCTGTAAGACCTGGAGCCACCTACGAGCAGGTCTGGAGCTGCATCTCCCGCTGCTGCCCCACGGCGCTCCCCTGGGGATAGGCCCTGCACCCACGGGTGGGCTTCAGGTGCCCACTGCTGAGCACGGCATGCAGCCGCCTCCCTGAGGGGTGCCACGAGAAACCCCCCCCAGCACTGCACCCCCGGCTCATCTCAGAAACCCTGGAAATGGGGCACAGGGGTTTGCGTGAATGGAGAGAGGGTGGCAGGGACCCAGCAGCAGCAAGGGACCCTGCTGAGCATGAGGCTTTGCCCAAAGTGTGGGTACAGCCACCACTGGGCCTCGTGCTGCCCTGCCAGGAGTGGTGATGGGGTGCTGTGTGTGGGCACCCCTCAAATACAGCCCAGAGCCTCTGCAGCGAGGCAATGGGCCCACAAGCAGGGATGGGCAAGGCAAAGAGCCCTTGGAGGTACCTTGGCTGACTGCTCCATGGTATAGGCCAGTCCCGAATACACAATGTCCTTCTCTGAGGCACCCTGAGGGGGACAACAAGTGAATCCTTTGTGGGAGAAGCTAGAGGTTGGCCCCTCAAACCCATTTATCAAGCCCCTCTGCTCAGCTCAGGACCACTGCTGGTGCAGCAGGTTCCAGCACACAGCACTACACACAGCATCTCCACCCCATCCCCTCCATCAGTGGGATGAGTGCATGGGGGGTTCTGTGTGTGCCAAAGCTCAGCTTTCAGCACTGAGACAGCAGACAGGAGTGTCTGGGAACGTGAAACAGGTCAGCCAGGACAACCCTCCATGGTTGTAGGCACTTACAGTCACATGGGCCTGGAACTGTGGGGATGGGATGATGGGGATCTCCCCTCTGGACTTGCCAAGCCACTGCTCCAGGCTGTGCTGAACTGACTGCAGGAGGTGGTAGCTGGAGTCCCACTCATACTTGAAGCTGAGGCGGCCGTAGCTAACATGGTTCAGGTTCTTCAGCCACTCGAAGAAGGATACAGTCACACCACCTGCATTCACATACACGTCCTGCCAAGGGCAGTACACGCTTCAGTTTTGCTGCTTAGGGTGACCCCGAGACACATGACTGATCCGGGGATCTCCCCTCCTCTGCCTTGGGTCCCTCCCCATACCCCTGGGTGCTGCCCTCAGGGACAGGCCTGAGGTTACTTGGATGGCCAAATCCTAGAGCCACAGTGGCTCTGCACTGCCTCTGAGCAGACACCCGCTGCTCTGACACCCCGTCTGATGTGGCACAGTTTGCTGTTGGCCACCAGTGGCTGCAGGACATCCCGGTGCTGGCCAGGAGCCCCATGGTCTACCATTGCTGCAGCCAAAAACCAGAAGGGTTTAGAAGGGAAACCAGCATCTGAGAAGTGCTCAGGAGCTGGGGGCAAGGCAGGGAACAGGCTGACTGAGACAACACCATCAGTGCTGCCTGGTCCCAGAGCCTGGCTGGATCCACATCGAAGCAGCTGACAACATATGGACATACCAGGATGACCAGGATGTTTCTTTGCAGGAATATCTCGTGTGCTGCTGGTGTAGTGGGGCCGTTGGCAGCTTCTGCAATGATCTGAGAGCACGAGCAGAGCAGAGGTGACATAGGTGGAAGAAATAAAATAATAAATCAGTTCCAGGCTGCTTTTCCTAGTGCTGGGATCCCCCCACCAGGTCATTTCTGGTGGCAGGGGTCTGGGCACTCGCTTCCCCACTGGAGCTGTTCAGGATGAGCAAAAGCTCAGACCTCGTGTTTCACTCAGAATGAATAAGGGCTCAGCCTGCAAAAGACCTTGGCCATGGCGGAGTTCCAGGCCCCAGCCCGCCCTGTCCTTTGGTCCCTGGAGCTCACAGTGAAGGGAGGAAGCTGGTATTTGTAGCAGTCCTCTGTTTCGCTCACTCTTATCTGCTGCCTATAATTTTCAGTGTCAACACTGTGACACCCAGTACCTTCAGCTGTAAGATCTCCTCTGCCCTGGGAGGAGGATCTGATACAGCAATGAAGACTGAGGATGCCAGAAGAGCCAGCAAAGGTCACTCCAGTGATCCTTGCTCCTTGCCTGCAAAGGGAAGGGCTTGGGCTTTTCTCCTCTGCTAAATTATGTGATCTGCCACCCGTGCCTCACGCCCTGTCCCTCTGTCCCAGTGGTCAAGTTATCAGTGCAGTGATGGGACACATCCCTGAGGTGCTGAGTGCCAAAAATGGAGGTTTGGCTGGGCTGCCGTCACTCGTGTACTGATGCAGGGCCTGTTTAGAGTGTGTAGCACGAGTACTCTGTACCTTTGCTTGCACCCAGGGTGCATTCTGCCCCGTGAGCTTCTTCTCAATAGCGGCAGGGATGAGGATGTCACAGGGCACCTCCAGGATGTTGCCATCATAGAACTCTGCTTTTGGAAAGCCAGCTATGGTGCCGTGACCCTGGAATGAGCAGGAGAGTCATGCTGGGCCCAGCCTGGCAGTGGTGAGCACTGCCCTCAAAGCTGGGCTCTTCAGGAGATGAGGGGCAGCCCCCTTTTCTGTGGGTGTGCCAGAGACAGGCACTGACCACCCGCCCCTAAGAACAGGGGCTGGGTTGACTGGGCTTGACTCACCTGCTCGTAATCTTCTAGCTCCTTGGGGTCGATGCCTCTGGGATTGTAAATGGTTCCATCTGTCTCCCCAACACAGATGCAGTGGGCTCTGTACTCATGCAGGTACTTCATGGTGTGCAGCCCCACTTTGCCAAAGCCCTACAGCAACACAGAGCAGAGATGGTCTGGGGAGAGGGAAACTGTGGGGACAAACACTGCAAACAGACCTGCTGCTCTGGTAATGGCCCTCTCTCAGGAGCCTGAGCTGAGAAGCACAACCAGGAACCCCTGATCTAGCTAGCAGTTCTTGGGTTTGGCTGGATGGAGACTAGGACCTGGCAGGACAGAGATCTTCCTGGGTAGTTAGAGGTTTGTGAAAAGCAGAACCCATGGGATAAGGACTTCCAGCTCAGCTTGTCTTTATCACCTCCAAAGCTCTTGGACGTGATATTCCAAGCACAGCATGTCGTTCAGTTTCTAAGAGCTGATCTTAGAAAACAAATCCAGTGAGAAACCCAGTCCCTTGGTGGACAGCACACAGCATCTAGGCACATCCGAGCAATACAGCATCTAGGCACATCCGAGCAATCCTCCTGCACCTCATGCTGAGGGGCTGCAATCGGCTGCCACGGCACTGGCACAGGGCAGGGCCATGGGGGTAGCTCAGCTCTCCTTACGGGAACGGATGATTTTGCACCGTGTGCCCCAAAGCAAGTGCCAGCTTGGTAAAGCTCCTAAAAGCAACAGTGGTTCCTGAGACTGCAAAAACAGCTCCCAAACACAGCACAATTACACACACGGTAGCCAAGGACGTCAGCCTTCTCCTTCTCTGCCGTATCAGTGAAGCAGAAGGATGTGTGGAAAGGAAAGGATGAGCAAAGGCAGGGCCGTTCCCGAGGGCACTGCGGGCAGCAGCTCCGGGTGCAGCCTCGGTTCGAAGCCTCTTCCCCGCGGCAGGGAGCTGCGGCAGGGAGCAGCGCTCGGAGGAAAGCAGAGAGTGCTGGCCGCAGGCAAGACTTCAGCTGCGTGGTTTCCAGTTTATTTCTCCCTTGCAGAGAGCCGTGGCCTCAGCAGGAAACGGGCAGCTGCAGGCAGAGTGGGCAGTGGATCGGGGCAGCAGTGCCTGGCCGGGAGCAGGAGCTCCTGGAGCTACAGCAGGGGGAAGCACCTCACCGCAGCAGTGAGCAGGCCCTGGGCTGCGGGGAAGGGATGCTCCTTCCTGGGAGGAGAGGGGAAAGGCAGGGCTGGCACCCTCAGGGTCCCACCGAGCTCCCAGGCTGCTGAGCAAGGCAAGGCCAGTGTGGGCCAGACCCACAGAGCACCCAGAAGAGACCGAGGCTCCACCCACAAGCAGGACTTTTGCCATAGGTAACATCACGGCTTGCCACGAGTGGTTTGGAGGCGATAGAAATGCAGCATTGCTGCTGGGGTTGCCTCTTTCCATCTAGTCTGGCAGAGTTCCCTGTGTCCTGCCACCTTGTCACTCTGCCCACTGCACAGGTGAGGGTCAGCCGCAGCTTCCATTGTATGAGTGTTTTCAGACAGGATGGCTACAGAGAAACCTTGGGAATGCCTGTGCCGGCTGAGCAGTGCAGCACCCCTGGACTGCTGGTTTGAGTTTCTAAGAGATCAGCTCTTAGGAACAGATTCGTGCACTGCAGGTCTGAAAGACTGCTCAAAAGAGTGCCAGCTGTCACAGGGTGAGGAGAGATTTGGGAAATCATGTCCAGGCAGCACTGCAGGAGGTGACACTGAAAGCTGTTCTGGAGAGGAGGGGCAGAAAGGTCCTGAGGAAGTGTCCTTTTCAAAGCTCTGGCGGGGCTGAGTGCTCACCTGCAGCACAGAGGTCTTGCTGGGCAGGCCGGGGCTCAGGCCAGTGCAGTCCATGTACTCTGTGTTGGTGATGTAGCTCTCGATGCCATGCAGGACCCCTCGCCCTGTGGCGGAGTGTCGCCCTGGATGCCTCCCTGACTGATGGGCTTTCCTGTCACACACACCTGGGTGTTGATGTCCTGCAAGGCCAGGGTGGGGAGAGAGAAGGTTAAGGTCTCACCTGGAGCAAGTCTTCTAGAGAGGACTTTCCCCAAGCCTCAGATTCCCTCACACTCTCCTAAGCCTCTGGGGCTCAAACCCTCGTAGTGCCCAAGGCATCCCTGGCTCCAAACCAGCACTGCTGGAGCTTACGCGGTACCCCAGTGTGTGGGTGTAGGTGTCAGCTATCCAGGACATCTCCCGCTCTCCAGTATTGACATCAGGGGCCAGCACATCAATCCCAGATCCTACAGAGTTAGAAAAATCTGTCAAATCCTGTCTTTGCAATTTGATTGCTCTGCTCCAACCAATGGCATGTGTACAGCCAGATGATTTCTGCAAGCTGGTCATGCTCTTGGGCACACCAAGGAGTCCCCTGACCAAAGCATGATGCTGCCCATGACCCAGGGTCTCCTCAGTTTCTCTCAGGCATGAATAACTTCGGCTTTCACAGGGTCTTTGATGTGTTCCTTCTCAGTACTTCCAAGTAAAGAAATAATGTAAAGGTCTTTGCCTGGTGACCAGCACCCACTGAGCTCTCTGTCACACACTGAGGCAGGAGAAACCTTCACTCCTCCCTCCCTGTGATTGCGCAGGCTGGCAGGAATGAGGGTAACATCCAGGTGAGACCCTGCCCAGCAGTAACTGGGAGACACCCTGGGCCAGACCCACAGTGCTTGGCGCTGGAGGAGGCTCCTTCTGCTCCAAATCCACAGCACAGACAGAGCAAAATTGTGATCGGATAGCAGAGTACCAGGGCAGAGAGTGCTGCTGACAGGCATTGAGGGAGTGGCAGCCTCTGTGCCTGCCCAACCAGGCAGCCACTGCCTGTTCCCCTGCCTGCAAGCCACACACTGCTTACAGAACTGGGACAAAACAACTCTCACCTATTAAATCCCTTCCTGGCCATTTCTACGGGAAAATGCCTCGTTATTTTCTCCAGTTCCTGTTCCTGTACAAGAACATCAAAACACAGTTGTTACTACAGGCCTCAAGAAAAATCACAGAGCCATGGTATAGCATCTGGCAGCTGCCCTGCTCTGCCTGTACAGGGCACACCCTGACATCTCCAGGGAGTTAATTCACAGCAGCTGGGGACCCTGGATTGAAAAAAATAGATGTATGAACTCTTGGTGCCTTTGCTCACTGCTCTTCCAACCCCTCGCTGATTTGTACCTTCCCCCAGCACAGCAGGCAGCAGCAGGAGCATCCCTACTCCAGACTCCTTCAGCATGTCTCTGGCCAGATGCGCTGACCCATAAACCAGAGCTCCCCACCCCTCTTCCCACCCAAAGCTGCTTTTCACAGTTGCTGGGTGAGTGTTACTCACCACAAACATCTCCCCCCGCTTGTCAGAGTGCACTGCTGTGATACACACAGAGGGAGGGCTGTGCAAATGGAGCGTGAGTTATGGTCTGTCGGCGGAGGGAGGAGAGGAGTGAATTCACCGAGTATTTACTTGGATCAATCCTCACACCTGCCATGGCACCACCAAAAGGCACATCTGGAAAAAAACGGGTAAGGCAGACAGATGTTCTCTGCCAGCTCATCTGCTCCCCGGGGGAGGAGGTGACTATGGCAATCGTGACCTTGTTGGCGAATCCAGGCAAGGAGCCAGCACTTCCCGACCCCGCACATGGCTCCCCTCTAATGCCACGTGGCCTCTGCGGAGCAGAGCCAAAGGCAGGACAGGATATGGGCCCTGAGCCTGCCACAAACACCACCAGCCAGAGCTGAATCCATGACAACCCAAGCACAGAGACTGCATCTGAGAAGCACGATGCTTGATGCTCCCTGATTAACACAAACATCCCAGACTGCCAGTGGCGTATTCTGCAGCCCCAGCAAGCCTTGCCCTTGCACATCCGTGCCCAGAGGAACATCCTGCACTTCTGGAGCACTTCTGATTTTCAAAGCACCTCACAAGCTTTTCTGACTCACTGTATCACAGCCCCATCCCATGCCCAAGTCACCACATGCTTTACATTCCTCTTGTACTTACCCACTACGGCACATTTGTATGTCATTAATGCAGCCAGGGCTTTTACTTCATCGGCACCCATTGAGCTGCTGAAACGAACCCCTGGGAAAGGAGGAGAAGTGAAGAGTCCCTGCCTTTTTACCACAAATGGCACGGAGACACTGTAGGAAAGGTTTTGACTCTTCTGAAACAGCAGCATCTAGTCACAATAGGTGATCAGCAATGCTTCAGCTAGACTTGTTCTTCCAGATCACCACAGAATGAAAAACAGCTTCCTACCTGCCAGCCATCCCACAGCCTTTGCTGTGGTGAGCGCCTCAAACAGTGCAGCTGCAGCATGGCAAAAGCCTCAGGCTCAGGGCGAAGGGACAGGAGGCTGGGACCCAGCAGGCTCAGAACAACTGTTGTTGCTTTGAGGTATATTGAGGGCAGCAAGTGTATGGTATTTAGGATGAGGAGTCAAACGCACACAAGGTTGGCTGCCAGCCACGCAGCTCTTGTGCTCCGGTGCGAGCTGGAGCAGCTGGGCTGCAGCTGAGGTTGGCAGAGCTGCCTCCCCCAGGTGCCTCCCGTCCTTCTGTGGGATGCATTCAAGGACAGCGTCCTCCTGGGCACCTCTGTACACATCCTGACCACCACTGTGCTAATGCAGATGCCTCCCACTCAGCCTCCCCGCTCCCCGAGCCAGGCGGGGCAAGCCCAGCCAAGTCCCATGCCGCAGGGCCGGGATGCAGAAGCGTGCAGCGGGGCTGTGGCTCCCTGCCTCACCCCCTTTGCAGGGCAGGCGGTGCTGGCTGTGCTGGGCCCGCCAGCCCCGCTCCACCTCCCAGGCACCGCTGTCCCTGAGCAGGGGGAAGGCCACCTCCAGGACGTGGCTGCAGCGCCGGATGGTCTCCAGGATCACGCGCAGCCAGGGCAGCTCGCCCTGCTGGGCCGCTCCCGCCTCTATCCTGGCGGCTGCGCGCCTGTAGAAGGCCTCCACCATGGCGGGCTGCACCCCGCCAGGCCGGCCGTGCCCCGGCACCACCCCAGCGCCACCATGGGGCTCCCCCAGCCCAGCCACCTCCCTGCTACCCCCAACATGGCTGCCCCCACCCCACCACCCGGGCAGAGGGCAATAAGGGGTGCCCTGGGTGGCTGAGGGCACGCCCTTCAGCAAACGGCTCTCTGATTGGCTGATCCCCACCGGGATGGCCATGGGGGGCCGCTGTGGAGTGGGACATGGGCAGGGTGTGTACTTCAAGACTCTTCTGATTGGTGGATTCTGTGGCCAATGGGAGGTGGGAAGATGATGTGGGCAGAGTCTGCACAGGAGAAGATGCCCCCAGGGGGTGTGGTCAGCAGGGGGTGGGGTCAGCAGGGCGGGGTCAGCAGGGGCGGTGCAGGGCAGGTGCAGGGGGAGCGGGACGTGGTGCCGGGGCACAGTGGGGAGCTCGCCCAGCTCCCGGGGCCTGCGCGGCCCCACGCCGCCATCCCCGCGTGAGGGACTGTCCCTCCCTGCGCCCCCCAGCTAGCCCTGGGGCTGTGTCCCTGCCTGCCCTGGGGCCCTGCCTGCACCCAGGAGCACCCAGGGCACGGTGCTTGGCCACTGGGCTGTAGTGTCCGGGCCACGGTGCCCTCCCACCCTGCAGGGCTCGGGCAGGTCAACCCCAGCCATGGGCAGCGTGTTGGGGCAGCCAGGGCGGAGTATGCTGGCAGAGATTGGGTCCCTCCCAGTGCCTGGCACGAAGGCAGGGCTATTTTTCGGGTGCTTGGTGCTTTTGGGTCTGACAGTGGCATTGTTGCCATCCCAAGGCACTCGCAGTTCTGGCCATGCCGACGGTCCTTCTGCTGGCAGCACGGCTTGTCCTGGGGAGGGGAGCCTGGAGGGCAATGTGGGACACACATGTGGCAATGGGAGCCCGGTGCTCCCGGGCATCCTCTGCTGTTCCCATTTGCCAGCACCCCGTCAGCTCCGGAGCCCAGCCGCCCTGCCCGCAGATAACGTGGGCAGCCGTGCGTGAAGGCAGCATGGCTGTGAGCAGAACCAGGAAACCCATCACCTGCCCACCGGGCAGCCCCACACGGGACACATTTCCCAGCCAGACCCTGTCAGCTGCATTCCATCGCATCCCGGCACAACCTAGCACCGGCGAGCCACATGGCGAGGGGCCAAGCCTGGGCCGAGCCGTGTGCCGGGCGCGTGTGTCTGCCTGCACCGGCGTGTGCGGATGCCGGCGGCGTGCTGGCGGCTGTGGGGGAGCCCGGCGCGTTCACGTGGCGCTGCCCGTGCGGGCGTGGGAGGTGGGCCGTGGCGCCGAGGAGGGGGCTGCCATGCTACCTGTGCCGGCAGCCCCCTCCGCCGAGAGAGAGAATGCGCTTTTCAGGCAGCTGCCTGACTCCTCGCACGCCGGCAGCGCGGGAGTGCGTTGCCAAGGCGATGGGGACCATCTTACTCATCCTCCTCGCTATTGTTCTCCTGCCAGCCCCGAAGTGCCCGGGTGGGGAGAGGAGGAGGAAGAGGCAGCCGGCTTGGGATGAAGGCTGCCTGTGGGGAGGGGAGGATGCTCCCTATGACCCACCCCCGCCCTGGCTAGAGGACGTGTGGGGTGCCGAGATGCAGATGGGGATAGGGAGAGCAGCGGGTGGAAGCAAATGGCAGACGGATGTGACCCCACAGCCCCCTGCCCTGTGACAAAGTCCTGGCCAGGAGATGGGGGACATTTCAGTCCCCTCCTCTGCCAGGACAAGATCCTACCCGTGGTGTCCCTTGTGTCCCCCAGGGTCTGTGCCCATCCTGGGGTGTGATCTCACACATGCAGTGTGGGTTATAAACCCATACCTGTGCCCCACACTGTGCTCCCCCCCACTGCAAGCAGGCAACTGGGCCCAGTCAATGCTGCCAGACTGGGACCAGCCCACAGGACCATATGGGTGGTGACAAACACCTTGAGGGGGGGACACACTGATGGGTACAGCGATGTACCCCCACACCATCCACCCTGTTCCCCCATTAGGGTGCCTGGTGGCGACATGGGGGTGCCCTGCTCTGCCCCAGGGTGGGTAAAGCAACGCTTTTTGTTTTATTTCAATATCCTGCCTCCCTATTTTTAGCCTTCGGGGTTTTGTTCCAGACTGGCTGTTTACTGGAAGGAGCATTTCCAACCTCCCTTGTCTCCAAGCAACCAGGTGTGCCAGCTCCCATTGCACTGGCCTCATCCTATAGATCTATAGGTCCGGGGGGGTGTCTGTGCCAACATTAGCCACAAGATGGGGTTCCCCTGTTTTGGGCTTAATGTTAGCACACCCTCCTCCTCCACTCTATAGATCTATATAGCTCCTGCCCCGGCGCTGACATCCCTGGGGTGTGTGTGTGTGTGTGTGAAATCTGATGCTATAGGGTGATGGGGAGCAGCTGTGGGGGTTTTGGGGGGATGCTGGAGGGTTTGGGGGAGATGCAGGGATGCAGGCGAGGCGAGCAGGCCGCCTTCCCCCCTGCAGCGCGAGCGGGAGTGCGTGGGAAGGAGTTAGACAAAGCCTGAGCCCGGGAGCAGAGGCAAGCGCTGCTGGGAGGGAGCCGGGGACGTTCTCCCCTCCCCGTCCTCCCCCACCCTTGGGCGAGGGGTACGCGGGCACCCACCCCCATCCCCGCCGCGGTGGCACGTTGTCGCCGTCCCTCGGGCTGGTTGGGGTGCAGCCCCCCCCCGCCCCGGTGATGCCTGGGAGGGAAGCGGCCATCTCCATCACCAGGTAGGAGGGGGACCGGGCTCTGTGTCGCTGCCACCCCCCACCCACGGGACTCACGCTAAGGGTCGGGGACCCCCTGACCAGGCCGGTGCCGACCACGTGTCCCGCTGTGCCCGAGTGCACCGGGGGGTGCCGGCGGGACCGTCCCTGGGGGATACGGGGTGGAGATACTGGGGGGTGTCGGGGGGGCTGTGGGGGGCTCCCGGGACGGTAACAGCGACGACACCGGGAGGGGAGCGGAGTGTGTGTGTGTGCCGGGACCCCCACGCTCCCCGCGGCCGCCGGCCCTCCCTCGCCTCCCCACCGCTGCCCGGTGGCGCCGGGGCGGGCGGCAGCCGGGGGGAGCGGCCCGGGGCGCGGTACCGCCCCCGCCGCCGCCGCCCCACGCATGCTCGCCGCCGCTGCCGCCGCCGCGCCGGAGCCGAGCGGAGCGGGACGGGTCGGGAGGATCCGCTGCTGCCGCCGCCGCCAGGTAACGGCGGCCCCGGGGCGCACGTGGCGGGGCCCGGCCGGGCGCCGCGGTCGCCGCCCGACCCGGTACCGGTACCCCCAGGGCGGGGGGCGGCGGCGCCGCGGGCCCCCGGGACGGGGCGGCGAGGTGGGGGGGGCCTCCCCCCGACCGGGGCTGTCGGGGGTGGGGGGCGGCTTTGTCCAGGGCTCAGCCGGGGAACCGGGGCGTGCACACGCGTGTCCGTGCGTGCGGGTGTGCCCGTAGCCATGTGCTGGCGTGTGCGTGCCCGTGCGTGTGCACACGCGTGTCTGCCTGCGCCTCGGGACACGCGTGTGCCGGGGCTCGCTGCTCCTCCGGGGCAGGGCGCCCACAGCCCCCCCGGGACGGAGGGCGCTGGCAGGGCAGGTCGGGGCTGCGGGGCGGCACGACCCCCCCGGGAGCGGGGTGCTGCGTGGGAAGACAGGGACGGGGCGGGGGGCGGTGTTCTTGCCTCCGGCGCCCCGGCGCTGCTGGGCGGCCGCGGGGGGGTCGGTGCCAGCCTGGTCCCTGCTCCTGCCGCTTCTCTTGAGGGGGGACTCGCTCGACTCCAGCCGTGTCTGCTCGGCTCTGCCCTTCCCGGGACCCACGAGTGGCCGTGGCCGGAGGCGTGGAGGGCCCTACTCCGTGTGCTCCCAGCTCTGGGGGGACTCGCTGGCACTGGCAGAGCTGGGGGGGCTCCCGGAGAGCTCGGGGCTCCCAGCCGTGCTCCTGCTACAGGGCTGCCCCGCGGGGCTGGGGAGGGTTTGGGGCCGGTTGGGTGACACCAGCCCGTGCCGGGGTGCCTGCCTGCAGCCAGCTCTGCCCGGCATGGCCGGGAGCTCGGCGCACCCTCGGCGTGGGGTGTAGGCGCTGAGCTGGGGGTTCCCGTGGCGGGAGAACACGCATCGCTCCCAGCTCTGGGAACGCTGATCCCAGTTTGCGAAGGGGAGGGCTCAGGCTGCCCTGCAGCCCCCCCTCGGCCCCCGGGCCCGGCTTGCTGTCACCCCATGCTGTGCCCAGCTCCCCACTGGCAGTTGGGGGGTGCTGAGCCCCCCCAGGCTCCCTGCCTGGTGCCTGAGACCGTGCCCTAGCTGCTGCTCTCCCCGCAGGGGTCCCTGCGCCACATCCCCCCGCTCCGGCAGCCGCAGCAGCTTCTGGATCTCGCTCCCGGTCAGGCCGCACCGGGGGAAGGCTGGCGTTTACGGTAGGTGGCTGGCACCATTCCTCCCTTCCCGTGGGGCTGGGCACTGGGTGCTGCCACACACCGCGCCGGGGCCGATCGGTGCTCCGGGCAGCTGCCCAACCTGTTGTCATGGGTGGCGTGAAGAAGTTGGCAACTGATGAGGGCTGGGGGTCCATGTGCTGCTCCCCTCTCACTGCCCCGTCCTCTCTCTTGCAGACCCGCAGCAGGACTAGCATGGGAGAAGTCTTCCCCGGGCATGGGCAGTGCTAAGGAGCCCGAGGGGCTGCAGCTGCTGAGCCGCCAGGCCGGGGCCGAGGACGCCTGTGAGCCCGGCGCCAGCTCTCCTGGCTGCCTGTCGGCTGGCGAGTGCCTGCCCGGCTCTGGCTGTGCCGCGGGGGACTGTGCCATGAGGACCTGCTGCGTGGCGGAGCCAGAGACCCAGGCCACCACGGCCAGCCCAGTGGTGGAGAAGAAGGTGCCATTGTCAACAGGATCGGCTCCCAGTGCGCTTCTCCTGGACGCCAGCGTGGAGCCAAGCGTGGTGGCAGCGATGGGGAGCTGCGGGGGACCAAGTGGAGCTGCCTCTGCCTGTGGTCCCATGGGGATGGGGGTCCCTAGCGCCCAGATGGAGAACATGGCCCCCGTGCCCTCCCTGCCCGAGCCCTGCCTCAAAGCACCCAGCAAGAACATGGGGAGTACGCCAGCTCCTGCCAAACATGTGGTGTTCGTGGAGCCTGCTGTGGGCACCGGAGCAGCTGAGCTTCCAAGCCAGGAGCAGCCCCAGGGTGGCACAGGGACATCCCTGGGTGCTGTACCCCAGATGGGGAGTGGTGAGGCTCCCAAGCACCCCCAAGGGGGCACGGCAGACCCCCCTGGCACCGGCACTGTGGGGAGCGGGAGCCAAGGTGAGGCAGGGCCAAGCCCCACCGCCCTGGGCCAGGGCACAGCCGAGGGGAGCCCAGCCCAGGGTGCAGATGCCGGGAGCAGCCAGCAGCCCCGGACGGCAAAGCTGCTCTGTGAGTCCTACTCCTTCGAGGTGACCCCACCACAGGATGTGGGGACACAGGACATGGGGACGCAAGTGGACAGCCGAGCATCCCTGGTGTCTGTGGCCTTGAGCCCCATGAGCCCCCCAGGTGGGGCTGCTGCCTTCACCTTCCCCAAGAGAGAGCCAGGCTCTGCTGCTCCCCCATGCCCAGAGCCCTCTAAGAAGGACGCGGAGATGCAGGTGTCCATGCCTGTGGAGACCCGCTCTGTGGCCACCGGGCCCATGACACCAGTGGCCAAGTCCCCGCAGGCCTCATACCCCGAGGTGCACGTGAAGGGGACGGTGGTGGAGGAGGCTCCGGAGCCCATCCGGGAGGTGAGCTGGGACGAGAAGGGGATGACGTGGGAGGTGTACGGGGCCTCCATGGAGGTGGAGGTGCTGGGCATGGCCATACAGAAGCACCTCGAGAAGCAAATTGAGGAGCACGGTCGGCAGGTGGTGATGACCCCCCAGAGCACCCGCACTGGCTCCATCAAGGGAGCCCCCCGCAAAGGCGAGGCCAAGAGGCAACCCAGTGTCTTTCGGGCTCTGCTGCAAAACGTCCGGCGGCCCCGGTGCTGCTCCCGCGCCGGCCCCGCCACGGAGTGAGCTGCTGCTCGCCCCAGTGGGGTGGGGGTGCCACAGGGCTTCTCGGGGGAAGCAGGGAGGGATCCCTGCCCCGGCGTCCTGAGACGCCCGCTGCCAGTGTGTGGGGCTCCAGGGGCTGGGGCAGGGGGTGATGGAGCACTGCACGCTGGGGCAAGGCATCTCCTTCACCGGGGGTCCCCCCAGCAGCCTAGCCCCATGGAGGTGCCCTGGGACACGAGGCTGGTGCTCTGTCTCTGTGCTTGGTGGGTTTTTTTCAGCATGAGGAAGCACGTGGCTCCTTCCAGCCCAAGGCGTCTCTTGCCTGTGGGCCCAGGGTCCGGAGAGGGCTCAGGGCAGGCATGGGCAGGTCACTGCTGGCTTCCCCGAGCTCTGGCCTCGCTTGCACCCCAGGCAGCAGCGTCGCTCCCCGTGCTGGAGAGACGCTGGTGCGTTGCTGTGCCGCTGCTTCCCCTGCCCGGGGCTCAGCCATGCTCCGAGCAGCCCACAGCCATGCACGCGTGGGTCCCCATGGCTGCCCTGGGCAGGCGTGTTCAGCCCAGCCTGCCACAGCCCTGTCCTCTGCCCCACTGCCATGGGGACCCCAGAGCTCAGAGGACGTGGCCATGTGGGGCACCAGGACAGATCTCAAATGGGAGAGATGGGAGAGACAGAGAGCCGCTTGTCCCCATCGCTGTGGCTGGAGGTGCTCGGGGAGTCTGTCCCCATGGCCCCCAGCTCTCCCTGGCCGGGGACCTGCCTGGGAGAGGCCATCAGAGCCCAGGGCACATCCTCTCCATGGCTGGCAGTGGGGATGAAGCCTGTCCTGCCACCGGGCCCATCCAGCCACCCCGGTGCCGGAGAGGTCCCACGTGCTGCTCTCTACATCTCTCCGGCCCCGATGGCTGCTCTCCTCTGACGGCAGCTGGGGATGTGATGGCTGCAAAGCGCTGCCACTTTTTACAGCTGGGGTTTTACAGGATGGGGGGGAGGGGGGCTTTTATTGAACCGTGTTTGCATTTTTGGAGCTTTTTAAGAGACACTTTCAGTCGTGCGCGTCCTGTCTGGATCCACCCATTACCCGGTGGCCTGTGGGGCCATGACCCTCTTTTCAAACACTTCCTATGTTGCCTGCGCCCTGCCGGGCTGAAGAGCCTTGGGACCGAAGGGTTGGTGTGCAGGAGGTTGAGCATCCCCACGCTGGATGAGCATCCCTGTGCCGGCAGCACCGCAGTGTCCTGCTGAGACTCGGGTCCTGGCCCTTCCAGCCTGGCCCTGTGCAAAGGACCAGCCCCGCAGGGCCACACTGACGGGGGGGCCCAGGCCTATGCCCAGCACCTGATGGGCAGGAGGCTGCAAATGGGGGCTGCCTGGGGAGCTGCCCCATCCCCTCAGGGCCTGAGGGGCCAGGGTCATCAGTGCAGCCACTTCCCCTCTTTAAGGGGCAAGTCTTGGCCCCCCCAAGCCCCCATTGTACATCCTGGGCTTGTTTTTGCCCTGTGGGGCTGTGTTTTGCCCCTGGAGGGGGGTGAACTGCGAAGGGCTTGCTGAAGCACCAGCTGGCAGTCATGGACAGTGGCCATCCTGTGCCGTGGCGCTCACTCGGAGCCAGCTCTGCTCAGTGCTTTGAGCTACAGGAGCGGTGCCACGGCCACTTGGGGAAGACCAGGAACCCTGGGGCATCCCCCTGCCACCCTACCCCTGGCTGTCCCCCACCTCCAGCCCCGCACTGCCAAGCTGTGGCACACCGACACTGCGGCTTCATCACCTACATCTTTTTTTCCTCTTCATTTCTTTTTTTGGGGGTGGGAGGGAGGAAGGGGGCGGGAGGACCAACCTGTCAACGTGGTTGTTGGGTAATAAAACCTTGCACAAACCTCTGCACGGGGCTGCCTTCACCTCCCTTCCACAGGGCTGAGTGGGGGCAGTGGGGCAGCCTAGGGAAGGGGTCTTGGGGGATGAGAAGCCAGGAGCCCTTCGGTAGCACTCCCCTCCAGCACCAGCCTGGACCAAAACCAGCACCTCATGCTGGGAGAGATGACCCCAAGCTGACTGAGCCCCCTGAGCAGACAGGCTGATGGCCACAGGACACCGTGACCCCCGTGGGACAGGTTTATTGCGGACCTCTGAACTCAACATCAGCAAAGCAGCTGCCCGAGTCCTGCTCCGGCCCTGCTGCACCCTGTGTGCCTGCTCACAAGTCTGTGGTGGTGAGGGTGGTGTTGATGTACACTTTTTCGGTGGGCTCCTTCATGTTCAGGGCAGCCACCAGCACCTCATCGTTGGTGGAGTCTGTGAGCTGCATGTCATCCTGCTGCAGGAGGAGAGTGTGGTCAGAGGGGATGGGGACAGAGATAGGGGACAGGAATACTCCTGTCCTTCCTGGGAGCTGGGGGCTGTCAGGGGGATAGAGAGGAAGGGACATGAGGTGTCCAGGAGCCTGGGGACCACAGCGGAGAGGAGGGGACGTGGGGTGTGATGGCAGGACTCCCTGCTGGGCACCAGCAGCTCTTTGCACACTCACCTTGGCCCTGAGGTGGTTGTCCCCCGGTGAGTTTACTGTGTTTTCATCCAGGGAATTCATGCTGTGGAGAGTGGAGGGGTAGAAGAGGGCTCAGGCGCTGGCAGAGTGGGGACACAGGGTGACAGCCCCATGGCCTTTGGGATCTGCCTGCAGAGCTCACCTGGCCACAGAGATGGAGTCCTCGTGGAAGCCCAGGTCATGGGAGGGATTAAGTGAGAGGTTCAGCATGGGGTTGGCCCTGGCCAGGGATGGGTGGCAGGTGAGTGACTGTTCGTGGGGCTGTGGAGTCAGCCCAGGGCAGCCATGTCCCCCAGGCAGGAGGGGTGTGACAGC
The DNA here is from genome assembly GCF_965140245.1 of Athene noctua. NCBI lineage: Eukaryota > Metazoa > Chordata > Aves > Strigiformes > Strigidae > Athene > Athene noctua. The sequence continues at coordinate 14,600,290 of NC_134048.1, forward strand.
GAGCCCTGCAGCCCCGGGGTGTGGGGACATGCCTGGGCTCTACCCTCCTGCCGCAGGGAGCTCCCCCACTCACCCCTCTGCGTTGTACTGGTTAGTGCCAGGGATGCCGGCTCCCTGCTGTGCCATGGCAGGACTGAACGTCGTGGCCACCTTCAGAGCCTTCATCGCACTCAGCTTCCTCTTGTAGCTGCAATACCCAGGGATGGGGTAGGTGAGAGGGGCAGGAGGGAGCTTCCTGTGGGATGGGGTGGGCAGGAGTGGGATGGAGGGTAGGGATGGGTCTGGTGGTGCTGGTGAGGATGGGGGGTGGGGGGGAGGCAGGAGGGGGTGCGGTACCTCCTGGTGGTAAGAACCAAGACCAGGGTCATGATGAGGATGAAGATGAGCAGGAATGCCGCCAGCCCTGCGATGATGCCGATCAGCTCCGTCTCCTTTGTGGGCTTTGCCACCTCCCCGGGACCCTGGGGCAGAGCAGGGGTGAGGGCACAGCCCTGGCCAGCAGAACCCCCCCCCAACCCCACACGGGGCTGGTGGCCTCTCTAAGCCTCTTGCCCGGCCCCACTCACGATGACAGCCAGGCCCAGGTTCACCAGCTCAGCCAGGACCAGCGGGTCGGACTGTATGAGCCTGCCAAGGAAAGCGGGGGGGTGAGAGCTGGGCCAGTCCGGGCACGTGGCAGTGCCCGTGCGTGGCCCCTGCCCTGGCACGCACACACTCAGCTCGTTGACATCCAGGGCAGTGCCATTGCTGTAGACAAAGTACGCCTCCATCACCGACTTGGCTTTCACCCTGTGGGATCAGAGAGATGGGGTGAGCGGGGTACAGGGCACGGTGTCCTGCCCCAGGGTGACCCCTCCAATGCCACTGCCACGTGCCCTTCCCCACCACCTGCGTGGCCCCACTCACCGAGAAGCACGGGTGTCCTCCGTGCTCCGGATGGCCACCACGTAGACCCCTGCCTTGGTCACGGTGGTCAGGGCCCTAGGAACAGGAGGGAAGGAGGGAGGCTGGGCCGGGTGTGCTGCCGCTCTGCCTGTGTGCACGGGAAGCAGCTGGATGCCCTGCAGCCCCCAGCTCCGATAGGGACCTGCCTGCCTCAGTCCCCTTCACAGTCTGTGACGCTGGGAGACACGGTTGGTGGGTCCTGGCCTGCATGCACTGTCCCTAACTGCACAGCCACGCACCCCCTCTCCCCAGCCCAGCACCCCTTACGCTTTGATGCTTTCAGAGTTACTCTGGACTTCATCCACTGCTGTGACAAACTGGAGGCGAACGCGGTAGCTCTGATCAACCGCAAAGATCTGCGTGGGGAGAGCAGGGGTGAGTGGGACTGGGCAGGGTGCAGGGTGTTCCCAGATGGGGGCACGGGAGTGACACTCACATTCAGCACGGTCTGTGCTGTGTGCCCTGGCGCCTCGCCATCCCGAGCCTCCACCGTCACCTGGTACTCGCCCTTCAGCGAGCCATCGAGGTTGCTGGCCACCCTGTGAGGACAGGGACATCAGCAATGCCACGGGACATCCCCGGGAGCGCACCATCATCCCCTAAGCTTCACCCTGCCTGCATGCCCAGGACAGCACCCCAGGATGGCTTTGTCCCCTTGCCAGCCTGTGCTGGCCCTGCCTGCACCTCTGCCTTGCAGCAGGCAGAAGCTGAGCCATGTTCCCCCCACCCTGGCCCAAACCCATGGCCTCACTGGATGCTCCCGATGTAGCTGTCCTGCTCAGGTGTTGTCTCCACCTTGAAGAGGCTCTCGAAGGGCCGGCTGACCCCGTTGTCCTCCACAAGCACCACACTGATGATGGAGAAGGTGATGGTTCCCTTCAGCTCCGAGTCAGCATCCGTGGCCTGCAGGGACAAAGCGTGGCAGAGCATGGATGGAAACAGGCACAACCTGCCCATGGTGCGGATGGGAGAGTCTGGCTCCTCAGGCTGACAGACACATACACACAGTTCCTCACCTTCACAGTAGCCACTTGCAGGTCCACAGGAGAGATTTCAGGGACAACCACTGCCAGGGACAGACAGACAGACAACCGTAATGCTGATGTGCAGCCAGAGTTGCTGCAGACCTCATAGCCGCACAGCCCCAGGGCTCAGCAGAGCTCCAAGCATCCCCCCACTTGCCCTCGGCCCCACAGCCTTCATGGAAAGCATCGAGTAACCCCAGCCTGGTCCCTGCACCTCTCACAGCCCTGCCCTGGCTGGGGGAAGGTCTTCACCGCCGGGGAGCATGGCAGAGCACATGTGGGTGCAGAGAGCAGCCCACAGGATGCACCAGGCCTGGCTGCTCACCAAAGGTCTCTGAGATGGGCAGAAAGACAGGCATGTTGTCGTTCACATCGGTGATGAGGATCCTCAGGGTTTCTGCAAATGCCCCAAAAGCAGAGCTCTGGTCACCAACAGAGCAGCCCTGTAGCATTCACCTCTGTTTCCCCTGGGAGTCCTGTCCTCCCAGCACATTCAGGTCCCGGTGGCAGGGACCAAATGAGCTGGGGACACCCTCTATCACCAAACTGCCCGGTTCCTGCCCTGCTCCTCACAGCTCCTCCTGGGAGGTGGGAGAGGCAGGTCCCACCTCCCCCTGTGCCCGGTGGCAGTGGAAGGAGCGGTGAGTGGGTGCCATACCATTCTGGCTGTAGCGGTTGCCCTTCTCAGTGTACAGATCTTCAGCCCTCAGCGTGAGCATCACCCTGTCACACAGCTCGTAGTCAATGTCCGAGCTGTTCACCAGTACTGAGCCGTTGGGTGCCAGCACGAACCAGTCCCAGCACACCTCCCCGGCACTGCTTGCCCCCTTGAAGCAGGTGACTGCCAGCTCTTCAAAGACCAGTGAGTGGTTGGTGTCTGGGTCGGAAGCAGCCAGCGTGCAGACCAGACCCTGCTGTGTGCCATTCTCGCTCACACGCACGTCCTGCAGCGAATCGGGCAGGATGGCGGGGGGCTCGTCATTGATGTCTAGGATGTGGACCACCACCGAGACATTGGCAGTGTCCCCCACGTTGTCTGTGGCCGTGTTCTCTGCCAGCACCACCAAGGAGAAGAACTTCTGCTGCAGGGTGTCATAGTCCAAGGACATGTCGGGGTCCATGGACAGCTGACCAATGTAGTACCCTGTCGCCCGGTAGGATGAGCGGATCAAGAAGTTGCTGGAGCCACTGCCCCTCTGAAGTAGGAAGGAAATGCGGGAATTGATCTCTGTCCGGTCGGCATCTGTGGCCTCCACCTCACCCACGAAGGACCCTGCAGGTGGAGACAGACACTCGGTAGCCAGTGGGTAGTGACTCCAGGACACCGCTGGTCCCACGAGCCTGAGCATGCAACATCTACCTGGAGAGTCTTCAAAGACTGAGAACTCATAGGACTGGTTGAGGAACATGGGTGCGTTGTCGTTCACGTCCTGCAGGAGACAAAGCCCATGGTTGGAGTTGCTCCAGGAAACGGGGTGCCCCATAGCAGGCTGGGGACAGGAGTGTGGACACCTGCCTGCCCGCAGGCAGGAAACACAGAAGCCCTCTCCTGCCGGCCTGCATCAACTGTTCCCTCTGCCCCCACAGAGAGCCTGGGGATGCGGTGCCCCTGCCATAGCCAGGGATGCCACATCCCCTCCCTGCCCATCCATCCCAGCTCCAAGTCCTGGCCGGCCCCAGCATGTCCCCGCTGGTGCCCAGGGCTCACCCCCACAGTGATGGTGATGTTCACCAAGGTGCTGAGCTGCGGCACGCCGTGGTCGTACACCTCCACCGTCACCACCATCTGCCCCCGCTCATCTTCCAAGGCCTCACGGTCCAGCGGCTCCTTGCTGCACACCTCACCTGTGGCTGCGTTGATGGTGAAGTTGTCGCTGAACGGTCCCGGCAAGATCTTGAAGCCCAATTTGCTGTTGTGGTTGCCAGGCTCATCATTGTCAATGGCCTGAAAAGGTCAGGGGTTGGAATGGTGTTGTATGGCACCTCGGGGACAGTCCCTGCTCCTCTCCAACAGCCTCCCCGTGGTCCCCTCTGCCTCTGTCAGCGCATACCTGGATATGTGTGCTGATGTTCTGCCCCTCTTCCACCGAGATGAAGTAGGAGCCAGTGATGATGGGCGCCATGTCGTTGTCATCCAGCACAGTGATCTCCAGCACCGTGGTGCCCACCAGGTTGCCCCCATCCTTGGCCTGGAGGTTGGCGTAGTAGATGGACCGAGTCTCCCGGTCCAGCAAGCTCCCGTTCTGCACCAGCACTGCCCCAGTCGTGGCGTTCACCGCGAAGATTTTACGGCTATGGCACACACAGAGCAGTCACCAGGGCTCAAACCATTGTCCCTCACCAGGACAATGTCCTGGTTGTGGCTAACTGCACCCCTACGTACATGCTCTCCGGGAGCAGCTGGTAGGTGATTTGGCCCAGGGCACCGCTGTCTGGATCGTAAGCCTAAAAGAGAGGAGGAAGCATCTGGTCAACCTGCTTCAGCCCCCAGAGCTGTGATGAGTCTGGGGCACCAGCTGCTGGAGGTGAGCACCCCAAGACCGTGGCCCTGACGGGAATGGGGTCCCACACCCTGTGTGCCCGCTGGCACCACCTCCTCCTTCCTGTGTGCATGGAGAGACGAGTGCCCTCAACATGAGAGGCACTAGCAGTGCCAGGCATGGCCAGCACCCTGCTTGGGGACATCAGCTGTGCCCGCCACCTGCCCAGCGCCTGACCGTGATGTTTGAGGAGATGATGGTGCCAGCAGGGCTGTTCTCCATCACGCTCAGGTTGTAGGTGCTCCGGGGGAACTCAGGGATGTGGTCATTACTGTCAATGAGGTCAATGGTTACAGTGGCTGTGGAGCAGCAGTCTGTGGGGTTCCCCATGTCATTAGCAATGATCTGCAGAACAGAGAAGAAACACTGTCTCACGTGGGTTCCCAAACATGAGAAAGTGACCTGTCACACTCTAGCCCAGCTCCCCTGCACCAAACAAGCTGACAGGGCAGAGCCATGTTTGGCTTTGGCTTTTGAACCCTGCAGGAGAAAGGCTGTGTCCCCCCTGTCCCCACAGCCAGCCAGCCCTATGGGTCGCACCTGCACCACCATGACATGGCTTATCTCGTAGTCCACAGCAGATGGGTTTTGCACCAGGAGCTGCACCTCCCCTGTGCCCACAATCTCTGGGGGGGAGACAGTGAAGGCACTGGCATTTGGACCCTGCAGGTACAGCTTGTAATTGCTGTTGATGCTCTGCCGGGAAAAGACATGCAGGAGTGAGGGGGTGGTTCAGCCAGGACAGATACCTGCACCCTGGTCCAGTGCCCTGGACAGGCTCCCACCTTATCTGGGTCGTGGGCAACAATGCTGAGGTTGGACACAGGCAGTCTGGAGGAGGAGTGCTCTATGATGCTGCCCCTGAAGTTGTTCTGGGCACCAGTGGGGAAGTTGCAGCTGGGGAGGGAGCAGTGGTAGAACTTGGGCTTGTTGTCATTGACATCGGTCACCACGACTTTTACCAGGGTGCTGGCCTGGGCCACCTTGTTGTGGATATCCAGGTTCTTCTCACATGCCTGGGCAGGAGGAGAGAGTGGGTTGGAGGGACCAGGGAGAGGAAGAGAATGGAGTTCCCTTTGCTGCCTCCTACTCACTGTGACTTCCAGCAGCACCTCCTCGCTTGGCAGCTGCTCACGGTCCAGGGGCCCGCTCACAGTGATGATGCCTGTCATGGCATTGATAGCAAAGGGGACGCTGGCATCTAGGGTGAGGGGACAGCAGGAATCAGTTTCAGCCACTGGGAAATGTGGGCCCGGCCCTCTGTCTGCCAGCGGGGCAGGCTGGCAGCACCTGGGAACCCAGAACCAGTCCCTGTGGTGCCCCTTGCTGTCTGATCATTCCCCCTGCCTACCCCACCCTGCCACTGCTCACCCCCTGCCCATCCCGCCCTGCCCCATCACTCACTGGTGATGTTGTAGAAGATTTCGTCATTCACCCCCGTGTCTCTGTCCATGGCAGTGACAGTCAGCACAGTGGTGCCCTGTGGGGGACATGGCCATCACAGCAGGGACCTATGATGTCTCCAGCTGCCCCCATGCGAGGTGACTCAGACCCCCCAGGCCATCAGAGCCCCAGGGAGGGACAGGGGTAGGAACATGCCACTGGGGCAGGTGGGCTTCTTACCAGGGCGCAGTTCTCAGGCACGGAGCCAGAGTAGGGCTCACTGAGGAACCGTGGGTCCAGGTTGGCCTGGTCCTCGATGGTCAGGGACAGGTAGGTTGAGGTCTCATGGAAGGTCAACACGTTGTGCAGCATCCCCCCACCGTCCTGGGGAGCAGAGTGCCCATTAGTCCCAAGGCACCCTTACCTGGCAGCCCTGCACACCCAGCCTGGCTCTCTCCCACCTTGGCGAGGATCTTGATCTGGTAGAAGGTGTTCTTGGCATAGTCCAGTGAACCATTGAGCACCACGTTCCCATTGGCCAGGATGTAGAAGAGCCAATGATTCTTCGTGTTGTCTGGGATCACCTGAGCAGGGGACATCACCCTGTGTCACCAAGGCAGAGGTGCCTCCGTAGAGATGGGAGCTCAACCCCCATCCTTCTGCCAGGCTTAGGCCATGGGCCATGGGGAACCCCTACCACCTGGCTTGTCCCCAGCTTGCAACTGTTCAGCACCTTGCACCCATTGCCCAGCGGGTGCAGAGCCAGCCCTCCTGACCCAACACATACCCCTGCTCCGCCAGAGCCATGGGGCTGCCCCTGGCCGGGTACCCCAGCACATTCTGTCCCATGGGGGTGGCTCAGGGATGGGTTTCAGGTATGGCATGCCCCACTCTGCAGTGCGCTGTGCTCACCTCCTCGATGCTGTAGGTGACTTTGGAGGCGTTCCCGGTGTCACTGTCATTGGCAAACACAGTGTAGATGACGCTGCCGATTTTCGTGGTCTGGGCACACGGGGAAGGGGTGATGGCATCACCCGGGAGAGCAGGGGTGGTGGTGCTGGGCCCGGCCCTTGCCACCTCTGCTCTGGGGTGCTCTGGCCCTGCAGGGCTCCAGGGGCTGCCCAGTACTGTGGGCCAAGCAGGGATGAGCTGCTGCCCTTGTTTATGCTGAGCAGAGGCTGGATCCCTTCTGACACCTTTCCCAGGGCTCCCTGGGGGCAGGGACTGCATCCCAGCTCTGGGCTGCTCAAAGGGGGTCGAGCTCAGCCCCACACCCCATCTGCACCCTGATCCAGCCTCACCCTGGCTGGGGCTGAGGGGCAGCTTGGGCACTTCCTGATCAGAAACTCATCTCAGGGGCAGAGTCCCAGCCATGCCCCAGTGCCTCAGACTGTCAGAGAGGCGCCCGCCGGGAACTGCCCTGGCACAGAGCACTCCCGAGTCAGTCGGCTGCACCATTGCCCCACGCCCAGACACACCGTCACTGCACAGCCAGGCGTGAGGTCACCCCGTTCCCAGCACACTGTTTTCCTGCTGCTGGCACACCCATACCACAGGAGCCACCCAGCCCCCCTGTCCTGCTGCCCGGGGGAGCCGGGGAGGCCCAGGGAGATACCTCGGGGATGGAGGTTTTATACGTCAGGTTCTGGAAGACTGGGGCATTGTCATTACGGTCCTCCACGATGATGGTGAGTTTTCTGGAGACCTATTGGTTGTCAGGGAGGGTGCAGGATGGGTGTGGAGGATGGTGACTGGCAGAGCTGGGTGCAGTTTCAGCACCCTGTGCCCACCCTGACTCCGAAGGCAGCCAGCACCACCCATCCCTGGGCAAAGCCCACCTTCAACCCCCTTCCCCACTGAGCCTTGTCCATGGCCGCGCTGAGACCCCGCTCCCCTCCCTGTCCCTGTCACCCGCTGCAGCCACCCAGCCCATGCCCTGGCACTCACTGCATCGTTCATCCCATCGAACACTCCAACAGTGATGGTGAGCCTGGCCTGGAGCTGGGGGGACACAAGGCAGGGGTTGGTCTGGGCCAGGCAGAGCTCTATCCTTGGATGGTTGAGCCCCAACACCCTCCCAGCCACCAGCCCTGGGGGGGGATGGTTCTTCCAGAGGACTCTCCCACCCGGAGCTGGGCTTCGGGACCAGGGAGTGACCCCCAGTACTGCCATGAGCAGCTGTCCCACAGGACTCACAGTTCTGCCCTCCATCCCCATCACCCCAGACTCCCCAGCTCGGGCAGGGACATCTGCCCCGGTCTCTGCCCTCACCTCGCGGTCCAGGGAGTTCCTCAGCGTCACGTTGCCCGTCTGGGCATTGACAGAGAAGTAGAAGGCCTCTGGCCCACTGATGCTGTAGGTGAGCGGGTCCCCGTCTATGTCAATAGCCTTCAGTTGAAAAGCATACTGGCCTGGGGGCACAGACAGTGTCAGCCCCTGCCTGAGGACCCCCCACCCACTCCTCCTGCACCCCAGGGCCTCCCCGAGACTGTCCCACTCACCCAACTCCAGGTCCTCCGGCACGTAGACGATGGTCATGTTGAAGAAGGGGGCTGTGTTGCTTGAAACTACAAGGGGGAGCTGTGCTGAGCACCACTTCTGTACCGGGCTCTGCCTGCCCCCTGCACACCTGGCAGCACCCACCAAGCTCCAGCCCCAGCTCTCGGCCATGGTTTGGGTCTCCAGAGGAGGCAGGGGAACCCACCACCCCCCACATCAAGCCCACGCTTGTCCTCCAGTTGCAGCACCCATGCTGGATGCTATCCCCACCGCCCCGCCCCCTGCCCGCTCTGCCTTGCCCAGGGGCAGCAAGGTTGCCGTTGGGTCTCCATGGTGCCAGCGGGGTGGGCAGCTGTTTTGGGGGTCCCAGCTGCCCTCAGGGAATTCGGAATGAGTGTTGAAGGGGCTGAAAGCACATCCAATGCCTCCTGACCACTCTTGCCAGCTGCGGAGCAAAGTCGTCACCTGTCACCAGGAGGAAGGGGAGCAGCAGCAGCGAGTGCCATGCCATCCTGCCAGCGAGCCTGCGGGCACACACCAGAGAACAAGCGCCTGGGGCTGACGGCTGCCTCCTCCCACCAGCCACCCCAAATCCCTCCTGGGGAACAGCCACCGGGGCAGGAGGGACTTTGGTGGGGACAGTCCCCTGTGTTGAGCCGGGCTGGTGAGTAAGAACCAGGCTCCATTCTAGACCCCTGGGCACAGGCTCCTGGGGGACATGACATGGGGGGACAGGATTGGCCTACGGGTGCTGGAGACCATGGGGGTGCTTGGGGACCCCAGGAGCCTCTCCTGGGTATGGCTGGAGGCTCCATCGCTTGGGCTCAATGAAGCCACCCCAGGCAGCGCTCAGAGACGAAGAGCAATCCTTGACACCACCATGGTGTCCCCCTCCTTCTGCCACAGCCTGTGGGCAGCCCCACAGCGGACAGACATCCCCACCTCCCCCCACGATGGACCACAGCACCCGTGGGGGGCTGTGGCAGGGGCCGACATCCCTTACCTGTGGCTGTGTCACTGGGGATGCTGCCGGGAGGGCTGGTCTGCACTCACACCCTGACACCGACAGAGACCTTTGCCTCCTGCAGTAAACAAGTCCATCAATTATTAACTGCAATTAAGGGGTGAGGAATCCCTCTCTCATCTTCCTTATTCCTTGTGCTCAGCCCCCAGTTCCCACCCAGTCCAGCCCCACGCTCCCTGACGCCAGCCCACAGGTTCCCACACTGGGTGCCATCCCCCAAGATTCAGCCACCCCAACCTGCAGCCACGGGACTGCGGCCCCCAGGAGGGATGTGGAACCTGTGGGGATGCGGAGGGATCCTGAAACACCCCACGGGACTGGAGAGGGCATGGGGAAATGCCCCACATCCCCTGGGCTCGGGACACCGGGGTCCCACCAGGACAGGGGGAGGGCACCAACCCAGTATTGTGGCTACTGGGGCTGGTGCCTGGGGCCCTCTGCACCCCCCTGCCACCCGCTCTCCTCCACGGGGGCTCAGCCCAGCCTTCCTGACCTACTTTGGACCCGCTGGGGACAAGGGCGGATTGTGCAGCTCCGCTCAGGCAGAAGAGGGCTGGGAGGTGGCGGGGGGGGGGGGGGGGGGGGGGGGCTCTGCCAGCCCTGGCCTGTGGGACCCCTGCCTCTGTGGCCCTGGGCCTCTTCACCCCTATTCCCTGGGGAACCCGTGTGGTCTGGATGTCCGGGAAGCTCTGGGGTCCCCCTGAAGATACCCACCCTGCTCCGAGGTCCCCATCTCACCCCACACCTGGGTCAGGGAGCCTGCAGAGAAGGGGCTACAGAGGACCAGCCTGGGACCTCCTCAGCAGAGCCTCCGGGGCTGGTGCAGGATACCCGCAGCCCCTCAGAAGGCTGCCCCAGGACACCCCCAGGGACACCCCATGGGCTGCCTGGGGTACCCTTGGAGGCCCGAGGGCTGGCCCAGGATGAACCCCCTGAGCCCCCGGCGGCTGGTGCTGGACACCCCCCTGCAAACTGCCCCTGGCTGTCCCGGGACACCCTCACGCCTCCCAAGGGCTGGCCCGGGACATCTTCCCCAGCAGCCTCCCCCCCGGGCCGCCGTTGCCGTCCGCTGCCACTCGGAGCATTACGGCCGCAGCGCCCCGCCGGGCGGTTTTGTGCGGCGCCGCTCTTGGGCGCAATACGGCGGGAGAGGGACGGGCGCGCCCATGGTGGCGGCGCGGGGGGCGGCGCGGCCGGTTCCATCGCGGCGGCGGGCGCGGGGGCGCCATGAGGCGGGGCTGAGGCCGGGCCGAGGCCGGAGCGGGAGCGGCACCGGGACGGACACCGAGCCCGGCGGGCCCGGCCGCCGCGCCATGCGAGCGGGCTGAGCGGCGGGCAGGGCCGGGGCAGGCACCGAGCGGCCCGCGAGCGCCGGGGGGGGCGCGCCTCCGGTAGGTAACGGGGCGCGGCGGCGGCCGCGGGCCCGGGCTGCGCGGGGCAGGGCCGGTGCACCGGGAGGAGGCGGCGGGCAGGACCCGGGGCTTGGGGAAGGAGGTGGGTAGAGCCGGTGCAGGGGGGGCGGGCCCCGGTGCGGCCGGGCCCCGGTGCGGCCGGGCGGGCGGCAGGCAGAGCCCGTGCAGGGCGCGGGCAGGGCCCGGTGCGAGGGGGGCGGGTGCACGGTCCGGCGAAGCCCGGTGCGACGGGCGAAGCGACGAGCGGGGCCCGGTGCCTGGGGGGGCGGCCGGGCAGGGCCGGGCCGGGCCCGGTGCGCGGTGGCTTGGAGGGGGCGGATGGCCGGTGCAGGCGGGGGCCTGGCGCACCAGAGCCGAGCGCAGGGCCCGGTGCGCGGGGGTGGTGTCTGCGTGGGGCACCGGGGCTCAGGGGAGGTGACCGTAAAGGTCAGCAGGGCCCGGTGCACCGGCAGCCGCACGCCGGTGGGAGGAGCCCCCGGTTCTCGGGGAGACCCGCGGGGAGGGGGGGTGGCTTGTCCGCGGCAGGGGCTGCCTGGGGCACCGGGGAGCGCGGCGGAACCGGAGCCCTGCCGCCTCTCGGGCCTCGCCGGCGGAGCGGGGGCTGCCCCGAGCCTGCCCCGGCCGCAGCCCTTTCTCGAGGGGCTCCCCGGGCCGCCTGTGAGTCGGTGGCTCCTGCCGAGGCTGGTCCCGTGTCCCCGACTCGCTGGACACCCCGGCGTGCTCCGCCAGCCGCTGCCGGAGCCCCCGGGCCCTGCTGCCTGACCCGGGGTCGGTAAGTGGGGCCCGACTGGGAACGAGCCCCGGGCGTGTGAGAGGGAATGGGAGGGGAAGTGGCGAAACTCTTCGGAAAGTTTTAAGTGGAGAAGAGGTAGGAAACAAATAAGCCCCAAAGGATGGGGCAGAGGCGGTGGCACCCGGGGCTGTGGGAGAGGCCGTGCCACTGCCCCTGCGCTGTGAGTGCTGGCCACGCCGGCTGTGTGCGGAGCCCGTGGCAGCCCTGTCCCACGGAGGACGTGTGGGTCCGGGTTGTGGGCACCTGGGGTGTGTTCCAGGTGCTTGTTTCCCGGGCGGGAGCTGAGCCCCACGGGCAGCCTGTGGCAAGGCAGGTGCTGTCCCTCTGTGCAGGGACAGCCCCTTGTCCCACGAGCATGGCCTAGTTGGCACCTCGGCCCCGTGCTCCGGCACTGCTGGCCGTACGTGTCTGCGCTCTGGAGCGTGTCCCCGTGCTGGCCTCCTCGCTGTCCCGTGTCACCACCTCGCTCCGTCCCTCTGCCACCTGCACCCATTTCTGCTCTGCTACCGGCTCTGACTCCCCAGGGACCCCGGGTGCCCCCATGCCCTGGGGAGATGTGCAGGGCAGAGCCCGGGGGGACAGGTCGGTCCCTGAGGCCAGGAGCCCTGGGAGGAGGAGCAGGCGCTGGCCTCGGCGGCTGTCGGAGGGGAGCAGGCTGCGTCTGATGTCACTGCAGTGCATGGTGGGTAATTATGCACGTTGCAATGAAAATAATAAGGCCGGCTCCATAGCGGTGTCTAAAAATACAGCTAATGCGGAGTGCCTGCTGGGTGCCTTTGTTTGTCACCTTTGGGTGTTTGCTTTGAGGCCAGGTGGGCGGCGGGAGCCATGCTCTGTGGTGTCGTGGCCCTCAGGTGGTGGGTTTGGTTTAGCAGGTGAACTGTGGCCCCTCTGTGCCCCCCCCGCACCCCTCTGTGCCCCTCTGCTCAGGCAGCGGCACCAGTGGAGCCGGGGCAGGTGTCGGTGTGGGAGGTGAGGTGGGAGCCATCTGGGTGTGATTGGGAGGCTCCAGTGTCACCCCCGGGTGCGCAGCCATGCATGGAGTCACAGTGGGGTGGCAGGGCTTTGTGCCCCCCGGCCTTGCTTGCTTGGAGCTGGGCGCTCTGGCCAGTGGCTATTCCCGTGTCCCAGTGACCTGCCCTGACATCCCCTGGCAGGTAGCAGCGTGCTGGCTTGCCCGCAGGCGGGTTGCTGGAGATCAGGGTTCAGGTCCCGGTGGTGCAGTCTGTTCATCGCTGGTTTGTGCAGCCAGGGCAGAGCTCACTGGGGCCGGGGCTGCCAGGCCTTTCCCCCAGGGCTGCCTCCTCGCCATGTCCTGGCACTGGTAGGTCGGGGACAGTGGCATCTTGCTGTGTTCTGGCTGAGCAAATGCGGGAGGGAAGGACACGTGTCTGGAGCGGCGGGGAATGGTGTGATGGGTGCTGATCTCTGCTCTATCCGCTGTCTGTGCAGCTCTCGCTGCTCTGCAGCCCGTCCGTCTGCTGCCAGGAGCCGGTAGCTCCCCACTGCAGCGGAGGGAGAGGCTTGCAGGGGTGGCGAGAGCTATCTGGAGCTCCGGCGGCTCCAGCCACCAGCCTGGCACACTGGCAGGGGGAAGGTGGCGTGTGGCAGAGCAGCAGTGGAGGGCCGGGAAGGGCAGGAAATGGTGAGCCTGTGCGCTCAGGGCGCTGCGATGAGTGTCTTCCGCTTCAGGCGCGGGGAGGTCACAGCGGTGGTGGCTGTTCTTGGTTCCCAGTTGATGCTGGCGGAGGGCTCTGACTCTGGCCATCAGCCTTGAGAGCTGAACCTTGTCCCTCTTCACCTTGGAGCAAGTGCAGAGGTGTCACCCCACCTGCATGCTGGGCTGCCTCGCCTTTGGGGTCATGGCTGCATTTTTGGGGCCCTGTGCTGGGCTCTTCCTTCACTGGAGGGGGAGCATGGCCACTGCCTCTGCTCCTGCCAGGTGCTAAATCTGACCTCTGAGGCCGTGCATGGCAGTGATGTTCCCATGAGAGGTGAAACACACTGTCCCTACCTGCTGCGCTGTGTGGCTCCCCTTTGGTGAGCGAGGAACAAAGAACCGGGAGAGGAGACTCTGCGAATCCCCATTGATTTGCACCGTGGAAGCTGCCCGCTGTGTTTGCATCTGCCTGTGCCTGGGACCAGGGCTCTGCGAGGGGAATTGATCAAGCTGTAAAACCCAGAGCCAGCTAATGAAATAGGGACTATAGATTTTTATTTTAAATGGAAGAGAGTTTAGGGGAGATTTAATTATGCCTGTTTTATGGACCTGTTAGAGGAATGAAATAACAGCCGGCAGGTAGGGCCTGGGCTTCAGCTCACAGCACTTCTTCCAGGTGTCTGCAGAGCTGTCGAAGTCCTGCCACCCCGGGGCAGTGGTGGGGAGTGAAGCGAAGTTGCTCAGAGCTGAGCAGGATGGGGTGAAGTCCTGCTTGTCCTGCCAGGTGTCCCTGCTTCCCTGGAGTAGCTGTGCTGAAATAGCAGAGGGGCTGGGCTGACCCTGAGAAGGTGGCCTCCCAGCCTGAGCAGGGCCTGGTGTAAAAAGAGCTCTGCTTCTCCCTGGGGCTTGGTGTGGGCCTGTCCTCGTGCTGGTGGACATCAGAGTTCGGGAGCCCTGTGCTGTCTCCTTCCAGGTGTCATTTCCTCGGGGCCATGAGCTCTGAGCTCTCACTGAAGCCTGTGTACCTGCGCAGAGCGTGTGGGGTTTGTAAATGAGAGCTGCAGAGCGCTGGGATTTGCTGGGCTTAGCTGTGTGTCGGACACAAGCTGTAATGCTGTCACTACAGCCACTCCTACTGTGTGCATCCACTTCACTGTCACGTGAGGCCAGCCGCGGGGCACGGCTGGGGAGGTGGTGGCTGGGCAGCTGGCAGCAAGCGGCACGGTGCTGGTTTTCGGCAGAAAAGCATGGAGCTTTTGGATGCTTTTGGGTTTTCATCTCTGAATCGAGGAGCTGGCGCATGTTGTTTTCCACCGTTCCTTGGCTCCCTGCTCGGGGCCAGCTGGAGAAACGTGGTTTGTCACCTGCCTTGTGTAGGTGAATGGTTGGCCAAGGGGTTTGTGCACCCACCAGGCAGGCACTGCTCATAGGGTGCCACTCTGATGTGTCCAGAGGCTGCTAAAATGTCTGAGGAAGCTGCTGGTGCTAGGAAGCCCTCCCAGAGGCCCTCTGACGTTGGCATGCCAGGAACTCAGGACAACCAGGCCCTGAGCCCTGTGGTCATGGAGCTGCACGAGGATGTTGCGTGGCTCCCTGGGACAGGTCAGTTCTGGAGGGGAGCAGCGTGGATCTGTGCTGTCAGCTCGTGAGGGTGCTGGGAGAAGCCAGCTGGCCGACTCTCTGGGCAGAAGAGCCACCTCAGGGAGCTTATCCTTTCCTTCGCCCTTGCACCTGCAAGTCCTCAGCCTGTCAGGGCAGGAGGCATTTCCTGGAGGGCACGAGCAGCCGGTGGGAGCCTGGGTCCAATATGGGATGTCTGGGTTTTCTGGAGCAGGGTGGTTTGGGAGGGCTCCCTACTTTGCTGCATGAATGGCATAAGGCGAGGCAAGCAGTGTCCCCAGCAAGCAACGCTCGTGACAGGCCTGGGGAATATTATTTTCCAGCTGCAGCCTGGTCCCTGGAGACCTGGCCTTGCTGGCTGCAGAGCTAGAGCTGGCTACCCTGGAAAGCAGGATAAGGGATTTCAGCTCAACCATGCAGAGCGGAGGACAGGCCTGTGATGCTGCTGTGTGTTAGGAGCTGCTGCTTCTCGGGTGAGCCAGTGTCGTGGTGACCCAGTGCTCCAGCAACCCTTGCTGTCACCCCCGGGAAGGGAGGGCCTGTGCTCTGGTCCTTCCTCGCCCCAGCCTGGCAGTGCTGAGCCGTGGTCCCCACTGGCAGGTTGTCTTTTCCCTGCTGTGCTGATGGGGCTCCCTGGCTGTGTTTGCATTTTGAGCCGAGTGTCTTAGTTGCTTTTCCCTCCGTGCCTGTGCTTTGGGAAAGTGGTGAACAATAAAAATCGGCCTGCGAGAGCTGTAGCGGAGGTCAGCCAGCTCCTGTGCCCCAGGCTGCTCTGTTGTCACCGCACAGTCGTGCTTTGTGCACAGGGGCTGTCAGCTTGGAAGTCATGTTTTTGCTCTTAAAACCATCCCCAGGCACTGGTGTGGGGTTCTCTGTGAGTGATGTACTGGGAAGGTATTGCAGCAAGCCTCCTTTGCACTTAAGGCAGTGGACACTGCCTGTCTTGGTGCATCTTGTAAGCAGCCTCTTGGCAATTTTTAAATCAAGGACAAAAGAGGGTAAATGGTTGCTGAAAACCATGGATTTCTCTGAGCTCCTTTCTGAAAAAAATCGTTGCAGGTTGTCGGTCCCTGCAGGCTTCTTAAAATGCAAAACAAAACACCCAACCCAACTTCCTGACTGTCACTAGTGCTTTCAAGAGACGCTTCGTTTTGCTGAGCGGTAACGAAATTGCTCTTTGCCATCCACCAGCCAGCTTCTGGGTCTGCTCGTATCCTTTTGCTGGAGCCACGGCACCAGAGACTGCCGCTCCGCCTGAGCCCAGCCGGCAGAGCAGTGGGGAAGGTGTCTGGAGCCCAGCCCCTCCTGCCCTTGGCTGCTTGCTTGGCAGATGCTATTAACACTGTCCACACCATGTAGAGAGCAGGCTGGACTTGGAGGGGTGCTTGAGGAAAGGTGGCAGATGAGCTGGATGCTGTGTGGGGATGGAGAAGGGGGCCGGCTCTGCCCAAGGAGAGATTGGGTCTGTTTTAGGAAAGAGCTCTCTGAAAGGAGAACTAAAACATGAAGAGGAAAGGAGTACAGAGTCCTGAACTGTGGTGTCTTGTGGTAGGAAGGAAGGGGAGGACTGGAGAGGCTGCCCGGGTAGCAGGTTGGGGATGGATGTGGCGGCGTTCGCTCATCTCCCCCTACCCACGTGCAGCTGGCTGCTGCAGGACACCAGGACATAAAAAAGTGAGCGTGATTCAATGTGCTGCTGTCTGGGGCAGAAGAGTCCACCCAGGAGAGCAGAGGACACAACCCATTGCTTGATGTGGCTGAGCTACAGAGGTACCCAAGCTGGGCCCAGCCGCTGCACCAGCAGCCTTCTGGTCATGCTATTCAGCTCACGCTGGTATTTCCAGGGCAAATGAAGGAAGGTGGAGATATCTCTGCAGATTATTTACCCTGTCCTGAGGAAATGAAGGCTTGTGCAAGCTTACTGTTTATTTGCGAGTCTCCTTCTCTCTGAACTTGCTGGATGGTGTCATTGTGGTAGGTGTCAGGTTTGGTAGCTGTCTCAAAAGTTTTGGCTTGCTGCGGGCTCTGGCTCTTGGTGAGGAAGGTGTTGCTAGTTCTCCCTCTGCAGTGCAGCTCAGCCTTGCTATTAGACATCAGAGAATCCACGTGGGAGAGATCGGCAGGAAACCGGGCGTTATCAGTTCCGCTGCCTGTGCAGCTACTCGCTCCTCATGTCAGCATCCTCCACGTGTGTGTGGCTGGAGGCGTTTGACGGGAGTGCTGTCAGTCCGGGGGTGTGAGTGGGTGGCGTGTGATCATGGCAGAGGCGTCCTGCCTCCGCAGCCAGTGAACTCGGCTCCGCTGGGGTGTGTAGAGCGGGGAGGGAGCTCCTCACCCCATCTCCCCAGTGGAGAAACGCTTCACCCTGTGTTAGCTGCTGGTGTTGGGGTGTCCCATGTCCCCTGGTGCTTGTGTCAGGCCTTGGGTAGGGTGGGGACACTCCTGCCGCACCCCCCGACTCCGCAGCCTGGGAGCTTCTGGGTGCTTGGTGCTGGTTTCTTCCCACTTGTTTTCCAGGCACTGGGGAGGGGAGAGAAGGATCGGAGGCCTCTTCCTCTCCCTGGACCTGGGGAAAGGCCCAGGGGGAACGTGGAGGCGTTGGGGAGGGGATGGGGCAGAGCGTGGCTCCAGCAGAGACGTGGTCACGCCACTCGAATCACCCCAGCTAATCCTGTGACAGACCTGACCTATATCTGGGGCAAGGGAGGCGACACGTCTGCGGCAGCAGATGGTGTCTTCAGGAGCCAGGGCTCGGGGAGGCTTTGGTTCTGCCGGCCCCTGGCTCTCGCGAGGGCGAGGATGGGCTGCCCGTTGGCTGCGGAGTGGCCGGGCTCAGCCCGAGCAGCCCCTGACAGCAGAGAGCTTGTCTAAGGCTGCTGCCTGGCACAGGGTGTCCGCTCGCTGGGGGTGTCGCTGCTCTCGGTGGCTGGCTGGGGACCCCTTGTCCTGGCCCAGAAGCACTGAGCAGTGCTGCTGTCCGTGGCCAGCCTTGCTGTAGCATCGGAGGGGCATCGCTTGGTCTCTTCACGTGGCTCTTCCAGGTAGAGCTCCTGGACCTGGGGCAGTGTGATGTTTGGTGGCTGTGCGCGTGGCTGTGTTGCTGAGACAGCGCGGGGCAGGCGTGGGCTGAGCTGCTTCCACACGCTCTAGCCCTGCGGCTGGACGTGCGGTGCCCCGTCCTCGCGGGAGCTGGCTGGGCAGGCTCGGCACAGCCGCACACGGCGTGGCTAGGGCTTGGCTTTGCCACAGGATCCGTCCAGACTGGCTGGGCAGGGAGCAGGAGCAGCACCTTGCTGGCGAGCTGTGCTCCATTGATGGCTTCTCCCGACGCCGTCCTGAGGACATCGATAGCTGCTGGCCGTGTGGGAGTTGGTGACGCTGGGTCGGGAGGGAGTGTCTGTACAGATATCCACCATCTGTGGCCTCTGCCTGCTGTCTGTGCGCTGCCCAGGATCAGGCAGTGTCCTGGCAGCCTTGTAAAGGTGTGGTGCTGCCTCTGCCCACAAGCAGTGGCAAGGTCAAAGTGCAGAGTGCTGTTTTCTTCCTCTTCCCTCTAGTCCCCAGCTACTTAAGCAAAGAGGTGGGAGTGGAGCAGACCTTGAGGGTAATCGTTCAGTCCTTTGGCTGTTTCCTCCTGGGGTGCTTGTTTGAGCACATGGGTCTGCCCCTGTCACAGGTCTGCCCCATGCCCTGCCCTGCTGCTTTCATGTTCCATGTGTCCCCTACCATGGGGACAGAAGCAGTTGGCTGTGGTGCTGTTGACAGTCGTGGCAGAGGGAGCTCGCCCCAGGATGTTCCATGTCCTGGGGAATCCTCGAGGCCTCTGTGGTTCTCCCTGGGCAGCTGGATTTGGGGTGAGGAGGTGAGAGCTGACAAACTGGCCTTGAGAAGGGCCTAGAAGGAGCTGGGCAGGGGGCTGGGATGGGGCAAGAATGACTCCAACTGCTAATCGGAATGATGAGCCTACTGAATAGTTAAATCGTTGCCACCGATCTGAGGTTTTCTTTAAAAGGGGTGATGATACAAATTAATTAGCTCCCTTTTGGTTGTTAGCACTTTAAAGCCCAGCTGTCAGGGGAGGGCTGCTTTATAGGCATTACATCAGGGTTGCTGGCTGGCTCGCTTGCCTACCTGGGAATTTCTAAGTGTGCGTCGTAACCCGGGGAAGTTTGGCTTGGATGCAGCATCTGGCTTTCAGCAAAGCTGCCGCTCTCCTGAGCGCAGGGGTTTGACTGGCCCTGAACGATGCTGCCGGGGGCGTGCGGGGAGCCGGTAGCACAGCCTCTCGGTGACAAGCCGGGTGACTTGCTTGCTGACCTGTGGGAGATAGTCCGAGGAGTTTCCTGCTCCTTGTTTAATCGAGTGGAGAGAGCAGGGGGCTTTTCTGAAGCAAAAGGGGCTTTTCTGGTGCCTGGCAGGTTGATCTGGGTAGAGACGCCCTGGGAGGGCTGCGTGGGCCTGGCAGGCTGCCGGTGCGGGTGAGGGCGAGGGGAGCCGCTTCTCTGTCCCCTCCCCGCCCCAGCGCAGGAGGGTGGCGGGGAGCCGAGCTCCTGCCTTCAGCTTCCCCCTTGCCCGGGCTTCGCTGCCCACCTGGCAGCAGGAGCATGGCGGCACGGTACGGGCTGGCCGGGAACGCCCGGGCACACGGTGCTGCCCGTCCCCACCGGGCTCACGGAGCTGCCAACCCGGTGGGCTGGGGCCTGGTGGGCCGGGAGCGGTGGCGGGCGGGCAGAGCCGCAGGTGAGGTGCCGCCTCGGCCTGACCCCGCGGAGCCCGTCCCGGCGGGGTGAGGCGGCGCGGCCGGTCCCGGGGCCGGGCCCCTTGGCCCGGGGCGCACGCTGCCCGGTGTGTGTGTGTCTCGGCCGGGCCGGGCCGGGCCGCCCCCGGGCCCGGGCCCCGTTGCTAGGGGCCCCTCTCCGTGGAGACCGTTGCTAGGACACCGCCCCCCGGGGCGGGGGCCCGGCGCTGCCCCGCGTGGCGGCCCGGCCCCGCGCCTCCAAGATGGCTGCGGAGCGTGACACGCCTGGTCACGTGGGTCGCGCGCGCGCCGCGCCTCCCCCCCTCCCCCGTTCCCCCCCCCTTCCCCAGCCGCGCGCGTCCCCGGGGCCTCCCGAGTGTTGTGACTCGGTCCGGTGCGTCCCGCCGCCGGTTCTTAAAGGGACAGGCACCCCCCGCGCCCCCCGGCCCGGCGGAGGCTGCCCCGGCCCACCGCGGCGGCCCCGCCGCCCCGCGCCGCGGAAAACAAAAGAGGCACCGGAAACAGCGGCGGCGGGGAGGGGGCCGGCCCGGCGGGGGGCGGGAGGCGGGAGGGAGGGAGGGCCGGCGGCGGGCGGGCGGGCGGGGGGGCAGGCCCGGGCCCGGCGTCGGCGAACAAAGAGCGGCGGGAGGGGGCGGGGGCGCCGCAGCGGCACCGGAGCGGCGGCCCAGGCCATCGGTGCAGGTAGGTCCGGGCGGGAGGGTTGGGGGGGGGGCGGGAGCGGGGCGGGGGGCGCCCCCTGGACCCCCGGCGGCACCTGCCCCGGGCGGCGGCGGCGGGGCCCGGCGGCCGCCTTTGTTATTGCTTTTGTTTGGCGCCGAGCACATGGCCCCGGAGCGGCCGCTCTTAAAGCCACAGCTCCGCGCCCGGCCCGGCACCGGCACCGTCGCGGGGCGCGGGCTGCCGGCCCCGCGGTGCACCCGCGGCGGAGGGCTGCAGGCGGGGGTGCCCCACTGGGGCGCTGCGAAGTGGGGTGCCCCGGCGGGGCGCTGCGCCCGTCGGGGTGCTCCGGGGTGTACCGCTCGCCCCGCCGTGTGCCGCCGTCCCGGAGACCCCCGCGGCCGGGCTCGGCTCTGGGGTCTCCGGGGCGGCCCTCCGAAGGGGCTGCTGGTGCGGCGGGGCCAGCCGTGACCCCCTGCTCCTGGGGGAGTTGGCGGCGCTGGCGCGGAAACGGCGGGGAAAGGGGCTGCGGAGGCGGGGGAGCCCGGGGTGCCGGGACGGAGCCGGCGATGGGTGGCAGGAGCCCCGGGGAGGCGGTGGTGGGGCGGGCGGCTCCCCCGGCAGCCCCGGAGCCTGGCTCTGCCCGAGCAGATGGTACCGGGCGTGAGCGCTGGCGCGCTGCTAACTTTGTTCTCGGCGGGGCCCGGGAGCCGCCTCCCCCCGCCCCCCGCCCCACCGAGGGGCTGCGGGGCCCGGGGTCCCCTTCGCTCCGGGGCTGCGGTGGCTTCCGTGGGGTCACGGTGACCCTGCACGGGGTGGCCGCTGGCTCCTGGCCATGGGGGCGAGGGAGGGAGCCGGGTGTGCCCGTCTGGGACAGGGTGGGTGCGTGGGGGGGTGCTGGTTGTGGCAGGACCGGGGGGCCGTGCCACCCCCCTGCCCCTCGGCCACCGGCCAGTCCGGGACGTCCTGCCAGCGGGAATCGTGTCCTCGGAGTGCCCTCCCGGGAGCCCGGGCATCCTCCTTGCTCCGGGGCTCCCTCGAACAGGCGAACCCCTCCGTGGCTTTAGTGTCCCTCTGCGGAGGCGCTCCCCGTCCCCAAGCCCATCGCTGGGGTGTCCGGTCTGGAAGGTCCCCGCTGGGTCACGACGGGCCTTTGTACCGTGTGTGCTCTGAGGGTGAGGATGCGGAACTGGAAGCCGTAACGCCTCAGGGAGGCTCCTGGGGAGCGGGGTGAAACCTGGGCCACTGCTGCACCTCGGCCACCAGCCTGGCACGCAGATGGAGGCTCAGGGGCAGAATAAAACACCCGTGGGGCAAACCCCTGTCCTTGTGCACGGCCTCTTCCCTATTAGCAGCTGCAGACAGGCTCCTAGGGATCTCAGCCTGTCTTCTGTGTTTTGGTTTTTTTCCTTTTCCCCCCAAAACAGAGAGAGAACTTTGCTTTCAGCTTCCAGACTGGTGTGGTAGCCATGGGTGAGGTTGAGAGACCCGTGTGTGGCCCAGGGCTCACCCTGGTGACTTTCCGCGGTGGTTCATGGTGCCTGTCACCCAGGTGTGACACTGAGCCTTCTCCCTGCTGGGGTGAGACGCCCCCCAGCCTCCTCCTGAGGCTGAGCAGTGCTCCCGGGGCTCAGGGTGCCCCTCCTGGCCCCAGTGTGGCTCTGCCATTGGCACTGAGGAGGAGGTTGGGCTGAAGAAGAAGTCGCTTTGGGAGGGCACAACCACCATCCTGCAGGCGGCCTGGATTTAGGAGCACGTGGGGTGCAGTGCCAAGGCCACGGCTGCTCCCACTTGCTGGCCATGGTTGTGGAAGCCGAGGGTGACTGGCAGAGGGACCTGCTGGGCAGTGGGCAGGGGGGTGGACACACATGGAGCGAGGGGAAAGCCCTTCTGGGGCCGGGGGAGACAGAGCCTAGAGAGGCGCAGCCCCGTGTGCAGATGTCTGCTCTGTGCAGTGCCAGGCTTGGCTGGGGCTGGGGGTGCCGAGCTGTGTGGTGAGAGGGGGACTCTGGCATGGGGACACCAGGCAGGCTGGGGGGCTCTGGCACAGGGACACCAGGCAGGCTGGGTGCGGGCAGGGAGATGGGGCTGGGCCCAGGGCTGTGTTCCCGCTGACCCCCACCTCTGGGGGCGGACGGGGGTGCAGAGCTGCCTGCCCGGGCTTCAGCTGCAACCCATGGCTGTCCCCCCGGCTTCATGGGGAGGGGTGGCTGTGCCCCGTGTGCAGTGGGGAGTTGACATGCACAGACTGAGCCTCCCTGTCCCCCACCAGCACCCTGTGCCTGTCACCGGGGTGGCAGTGTCAGTCCAGAGTAGGACGTGCAGGAGCCCACGGGGGAGCAGCACTGGAGCTGTCTTGGCCAAGGACATGCTGGACACCCCCCCCCCGCCCCGGTTCAGACTCCCAGTCGGCCAGTGAGCAGCCTGGGATGCTGTCGCAGCCCACAGGACCCTTCGCCGCTTGCTTTTCTCTGTGCCAAAAACAAGTGCTTCTCTCTCATTCGGTGTCTGTGTCTTGCATGGGGGGGTGGCTCTGGCCACACAGTGGAGGGATGGTAACTGGGTTGGTAACTGGGGGGTGGGGTGGGCTGGGTGGGCTCTTTCTAGCCCTCCCCAGGGCTGCATCCAGCACCAGGAGATGGGGTGGGTGCAGGTCTAGTCCCGAAGCAGCAAGAGCTCCAGTCATCAGCGTTACCATCCCTGCGGGGAGGGAGCGGCAGGCTGAGCTGTGGGGGGACAGTGGTGCTGGGGTGGCTCAGAGTCACTTGTGTGCTGTGGGTGGCTGAGCTCCCAGCGTGGGGGGGCCATGGGGAAAGGAGCCAGGTGGGCTGCAATCCCTCCTCGCTCTGTGGGTGCAATGGCTGTCCTGGCCTCGCCCTGTGCTTCTCCTCCCTTCCCTCTCCCAAAGTAGGTGGTGCTGTGGAGAGTATTTGGAGCCCCTGCAGCCCTGGGGGTTGGGGTGCCGTGACCTGCTGTCCTTCTCGCAGGATCCAAGGTGTTGGTGTCTCACCCTGCCTGGAGCCTGAGGTCCCGCGTGCCCATCCGCCTCCCGACGTCACCAATGCGACCATGGGAACTGGCAGTGAATAGGCGGCCACCCTCTGCCCCTTTTAACCAGCGCCGTTTCTCGGGGGGACCCTGCAGCAGCCCCGATCACCTCCGGCGAAGGTACGGGGTGCAGGGTGGTGTGAAACCCTGTCACCCATGGTGTGTGGGGACACGGGACCCGTTTTGTGGTCCTGCTGGGGCAAGGCACGAACTCCTGGGGGGTAGGGGGGGGGAGATTGCAGCAGGGAAGCACATCTACCTGGCCCCGCCAATGCGTCCCTGGGGAGCAGACGTCCCTGTTGTGCTGAGGACATGGGGTGTGGGGGGCCACATGCAGGGTGAGCAGAGAAACCAGTTCTGGAGCTCCTCGGCCTGGCAGGGACCCTGGCCCAGCACGATGCCCTGGGAGCCAGGCTGCCACTGACCCGCCTGCGGCCACCCTGCCCGGGGCTGTGGTGCCCCTGGCCCAGGGGTCACTCCTGCTCTGTTTCTCTCCTGCGGTGGCCCCGCAGCCCCCCTGCCAGGCGTCAGTGGGGACGACGCGACCGACCTCTGGCAACCCTGCTGGGTCAGGATGAGCCCCAGCTGCACCCTGCCTTCCCCCAGCAGCCGCACATCCCTGTAGATGAGCCCCGCTCCTACGCTCTCCCCAGCACGCCGCCACGAATGCTTCACCCGGCAGCTCACCCACCCCACCAGAACCCATTCATGGTGGATCTGCATGACCAGGTAGGTGCTGCAGCCCCCAGCCCCAGTCCTAAGGGTGACTGTGGTGGCCCCGGGCTGGTGTCTGGGGCGGTCCCGAGACACGTCCCTGGGTCCCCTCTGGCCAGTCGCTTGCTGCTGGGAGCACCCAGCCCTGAGGCTGCCAGTGCTCTTGTCCTCCGAGTACTTAAACCCTGGGGTCCCCCTGCCAGCTTGGGTGTGCCCAGGGTGGTCCCTGCTCCCAGGGGCTGGGGACAGTTCCCCTCATATGGTTCATGTCACAACTGTCACCATCAACCATGGTGGTGGTTCTGGATTGGAGGCCGTGCTAACCTGTCTGCGGGGAGCAAAGAGGGGTACAGACCTCTCCTCGAACCCAGCCTGCACTCAGACACACACCACGCACCCCCACCAGTGGGACAGAGATGCCGGGTGGCTGCGTGCCAGTGCTCAGCACCCTGCTGCCACCCTGCCAGGACAGGGACAGCTGAGTCGGGGCTGTACTCTGACCGTGCCCTCGGTGCCTTGTCCTCAGGTGCACCAGGGACCTGTCCCTCTCTCCTACACGGTTACCACCGTCACGACGCAAGGCTTCCCCATCCACGCCGGCCAGCACATCCCTGGGTGCAGCACGCAGCAGCTCCCAGCATGCTCAGTGATGTTCAGTGGACAGCACTACCCGCTCTGCTGCCTCCCGCCCCCAGTGAGTCACAGCCGGGGACACCTGGGGACAGCCTGGGCTGTGGGTGCCCGGGGGTCGCGTGGGTACCCAAGCCCACTGGAGTGCAAGTTTCTGAGGGCACGGGGTCTGTCGGAGGCCCTGGGGAGGGGGCAAGGGTGCAGCCATGCCCACAGTGGGTGTCTGACCCCTGTTTTTCTTTCTCTCCCCCCACAGCTGATCCAGGCATGCGCCATGCAACAGCTCCCCGTCTCCTACCAGACGTTCCCCCCCATCATCTCCAGCGACCATTACATCCTGCACCCGCCCCCGCCGCCAGTGCCCCCCCACCAGCCACCCCACATGGCCCCCCTGGGGCAGTTTGTACCTCTCCAAGCCCAGCACCCGCGCATGGTGAGTTGGGGTGGGGGTGAGGGTTGAGGACACAGTGCACCCCACGGCCCAAAGAAGACCACCTTGGGGTCTTGTCCTCCTGCAGCCCCCATGGGCCTGAGCTGGAGTTGATGTGTGGGATGCCCCAGGGTGCCTCTGTCCTGCTATTGTCCAGGGGGGTGTAATTTGGGACACCCCTCCCAGCCTAACTGTTTCCTCCACAGCCTCTGCAGAGGATAGACAATGACGTGGACCTGCGAGGGGAGCAGCACCCCATCGCAGGCTTCACGTACCCCTCGTCCCACCACGCTCCCACGCTGTCCCCCTCTGTGCCGCTGCATTACCTCCCCCACGACCCGCTGCACCAAGAACTGCCATTTGGTGTGGTGAGTGCTCGTTTTGTGGAGGGGTGGGGGGATGCCGTGGGGCTGGCACAGCTCTGAGTGCCCTGTCTCTCCCCACAGCCATACCCCCACATGATGCCCCGGCGGCTGAACACCCAGCGGTACCGGCTGCAGCAGGCGCTGCCCCCCCCGCCGCCCCCTCCGCCGCCCCCCCCGTACTACCCGAGCTTCCTGCCCTATTTCCTGTGAGTACTGGGGGGATATGGTGGGACACGCGGGGCAGGGGGGGCATTGTGGACGGGGTGCACAGCAGCGCAGCGTTGGCACAGGGGATGCGAGGGCAGAGGTTGGGGTTTGGGGCCCCACACTGACCGCCCCGTCCTTCCCGCCCGCCAGCTCTATGCTTCCCGTGTCGCCGACGGCTGTGGGTCCCACGATCAGCCTAGACCTGGACGTGGATGATGTGGAGATGGAGAATTATGAGGTGCGTCGGCTTTTGCTTCCCTGCGGGGTGACGGGATGGGGGAGCTGGGAGGGGAGAGCTTTGGGTGGGGAGAACCTGGAAGGGTGTTGTGCCAGGGTGTGAGCTGAGCTGAGCCAGCCTCTGCATCTCCCTCCAGGCACTGCTGAACCTGGCCGAGCGGCTGGGGGAGGCCAAGCCGCGGGGACTCACCAAAGCAGACATCGAGCACCTCCCGTCCTACCGCTTCAACCCTGAGAGCCACCAGTCTGAGCAGACCCTGTGAGTGAGCATGGGGCTCAGACGGGGGGGTACGGGGGTGCCTGGTGGGGGGCCGGGGCCTGTGGCTGTGCGACAGGGCCATACTGATGGCTGCCTTCTCCAGGTGCGTCGTGTGCTTCAGCGACTTTGAGGCCCGGCAGCTTCTCCGCGTCCTGCCCTGCAACCACGAGTTCCACGCCAAGTGTGTCGACAAATGGTTAAAGGTACTGCCCGTGCCTGTGCCCGCTGTGGGGAGCTGGGTGGGGAGCGGGGTGGCTTCTTGGGGTTTTGCAGGCACATGGTGCTGCCTTTTGGGTGGCCTCGGTGCCGTGCAACACAGGATGTGCTGGGAGAGGGGCTGAGCACCGTGCCAGGCTGGATCGGGCACTTCTGGTCTGTGGCACACTGGGGTGCTTCCAGCCCTTGGCAGTGGGGTTGGGGGGGCCCTAGGTGCAGCTGGTGGCCCGCTCACTTGGCCCTGCCTCTCCTTGACTGCAGGCGAACCGCACCTGCCCCATCTGCCGGGCGGACGCGTCGGAGGTGCAGCGGGAGGCGGACTGAGGCTGGCGGGCGCTGTGCCGCACAATTCGCTAGAGGACGAGGACGCTGGGCCAGGGGCGGGGGCCGCTGCCCGCTGCTAGGGCCTGACCCTGCGCTTACCCCCCCTCCCCAAAGCCTCTCCTCGGATATGGTGAGCATTGAGCAGTCCGGGCTCCCGGCCAGCCCTCCTCCTCCCCGCCGGGGCACGGACTCGGCCAGACGCCTGCCCGCTGCGCTCCCGGGGCCCCGAATCATGTTGTGCTGGAGGCGGGAGGCGCGTGGCCGTGCCCTCCATGCTCCAAAGACGCTGTTGTTGCTCCATCACTTTCCAGGTCTTTGTACTCCGCTAGGGAATTAGTATTTGTTCCCTTCGTCACTTTTTTTTTTTCATGGTAGGTTGGAGTTATTTTTCTCCTGTTTCCTTTCCTTTTCTGTCGCGTTTTTGGTTCCGTGGCCGTTTGACCCAGTGGCGCGCAGGCGGCTCCTCCCCTCGGCGTTGCCCACAGAGGGCGCGGGGAGGAGAGAGGAGGGAGCACCGCGGGTCTGATGCCGGTGGCACCCCGAGCCGGAGCGCCGGGCCGGCCCCGGGGGCAGCTGGAGGAGGTGGCCGGCGGAGTGCGGCCAAGGTGGGACACCAGCAACCGCGCGGCGTGGCTGGGGCAGGAATGCCTCTGTCCCCGCTCCCGCATGCAGCCCGGCGCGGCCCCTCTCCCGCCTCGGCTGCCCTGGGGAGCCCCGGAGGGTTATGGCTGCCTGGGGTCTTTTCCCGGTGGGAGGATGGTGCTGGTGCGGCCCCGGCCCCTCTCCCCGTTCGTTCCCCTGTGCCCGGCCGGAGCAGCGCCCCGGGGCCATGTGGCGTCCCGTGAGGCAGCCAGGCCCGGGGTGGGGGACACCCCATTCCCATCCCTGCGGCCACGGGTGTGCGGTGTCCCTGGTGTGCTGCCCGGCTCCCGCTGATGTTTCTCTGTCCCGCTGCCGTAAATCAAAATAGCTCCGCGCCTCGTCCTGCTGGCTGGACGGCACGGCGCGGTGCCCCCAGCTGGTGGGCAGCGGGGCCCGGCCGGGCTGCGGCGGGTGCCCCCCGGCCCCCAGAGCAGGGGGGGGGTGTGTTTATCCATAACCTCATGGTGTATTTTCAGTGCTACCCCTGGCCCTGGCCCGGCTGGTGCGGGCGGAGCTGTGAGCAGCCCCTCGCCGCCGTATCCCCCCCGCCCTGCCCGTGCCAGGGCCGGGGCGCGGGGCTGGGAGAGCAGCCGCCGCCCGGCTCCAGCAATCCCGCGTGGCCGTTGTTTTGCATGATTAATTAGCGAGGAGGGTGACGGGAGGCGGTGGCGGGGAGGGCGGTGGTGAGAGGACCGCCCTCCCTTCGCGGCGCGTGTTGCTGACGCCTGGGAGCCTCCGAGCGGACGCCAGCCCTATGTAAATGTTCACAAATATGCATGCATGTCTGACCAGCTTGGAACGTGGTCTTGGCTACGTCTAGCCGGCTGTGGGGTGAGGGGGGTGGGGAGAGGGGTTTTTGTGCTCAGCTGATACTGCCATGCACTGTACTGCACATGTCCGCAACGCCGCAGCAGGACCGTGAGACTTTCAGGGCCGTCCCCGCGGGGTCTGCGCCCCTCCGAGCGGGAGGCGGCGGCATGGGGGGCGCCCGCGGTGGCGGCGTGTGCAAGGGGACGGGGTGGGGGGGTGGGGGGCCGCTCCCCGCGGGGCGGGGGGCAGGCGGCGGGGCTGGCCCCCGGCACTGGCCCTGGCCGCCGCGCTGGGGCCGGGCGTGAGGCGAGGGGCCGCGCCCGGCAGGTGGGGGGGCGGGACGGTGCTCCCCGCGCTGCCGCGCCATAGGCCCAGAGGGGCGATGCCAATCACCGGGCGGCTGAAGTAGGCCCGCTCCCGATTGGCAGAGGGGCCGTGCACTGCCTCCACCAATCAGCAGGCCTCTCCCCGCACGCCGATGGGCGGGCCTCGGTCTCCCCCCCAGCCAGTCAGGCGCGGGGGGCGGCGAGCGGCGGGTCGCTATTGGCCGGCTCCCCCTTGCCTCCCTTTCCCAGCCCCGCCGGCGGCCGCCCGCCATGCGAAGCGTTGAGGCCGAGGCCCCGGCCCGGCGCCACCAGCTCCACCGTGGCACGGGCGCTGGCACCGCTGGGCTCGGTGCCCCTTGGGCAGGACCCCGGCCCCCTCCCCGTCCCTCGCTCAGTGACAGATAACCAAAGGAGTCCCCGTGCCGCGCGGCGGCGGCCTCGCGCCCCCGGAGACGCCCCCCCTCCCACCCTCGCGGTGCCCAGGGAGCCAGGAAAGCCTTACGGTCCTTTGACGGCGACTCGAAAGCTCACAGCTCGTGTGCTGCAGAATTTATTCCAATGAGCAGCTAAAAGTATCATTTAAAAAAAAAAAATAACAAAAAGAAAAAATTACAAAAAAAAATACTAAAAACCAATTATTTAGGGTGTTTGTGATTGCTGACTGCGCTGTAGATACCACTGTTTACCAATGATTTCCTGTGGTGGGATAGTGGACTGTTTACTGTTCTATTATACCAGTCCCCGGGCCCTCCGGTGGGACCCCCGCGGCCCCCGCGGCTCCCCGGAAGGTGCTAGGACGTGTGTTCTGTGTTAGAAAGTTTTTATATATATATATATATATATATAAATATATATATATAATTTTTTTTGCTCTGTTACTTGCACATTTTACAGTTACCTCATTTTTCCCATGTATGTATTTGAAAAAAGGCTAATATATAGAAAAAAAGGTTCTTAAAGCTCTAAAAGTGTTTGGTTTTTTTCCATTCCATTGGAATCATATTGGTTTTGTAGCATTTAACATAACTAGTATGTTGTATTATATATATGTGTATTATACTGATTGAAATTTTTAACAGATTTGTACTTTTTTTAAAATGAAAGTTGCTAGTTCTGCTTGACCAAGTAGTGCAATCATTATTTTTTTTAATGTTGTGGCTGATTTTGAGAGGGATATTCACTAATAAATGTATGATGTATACCAATGCGCTGTGCCCTGGCTCTTGTCTCGGTGCGGGTAGGCGAGGGCTTGAGGGGGGCTGGGCTGACCACAGGTGGCCCCGCTGGGGGGACGGAGGCCCGGCTGACACTCTGGTCAGGAATGGGGTCCGGGATAGGGTTCCCCAGGCCATCTCCAAGCAGGTGGAAGGAGGGAGCCCAGGGGTGGAAGCAGGAGCTGGCTGAGTTCTCTGCCCCGGAGGGGTGTGTCCCCCTCACTCCCCCCTGAGCTCCTCGGCAGCGTGTACTGAGATGGGTTGTCCTGGGACAGCACTGCTTCCTGTGGGGCTTCAGCAACACCGGGGGGGCACCCTCCACCTCCCCTACAGCTCAACCCTCCAGCATGGCTGTGACCCCCAGGGAAGGGGTGAGCCCTGCAGCCCCCAGCTGGCTGGGCACCACTTAGAGCTGAGCAGGGCAGACAGCCTCCTCCACCTCCATGTGACAGAGGGCAGGAGCTCAGGCTCCCAAAGGATAAGAGCAAGGTTGCTGCTCCAGAAGATTCTGTGGCCAGAAAGGGAACAGCTCTTCATTTGGGAGGAAAAGGAAGGATCTCTTCTCCCTGTTAAAGGAAGCCATGCCAGGCCCTGGAGCCACCAGGGAAGGAGGCTGGTTTACCACTGCTTCCAGGCTTCAGCAGTGGTGGGGGTGGAGAGATCTCCCTGCTCCCTTCCGTGCTCTGGGGAGGTGAGCAAGCAGTTACCTGTGCAAAGCTGGGTAAGGAAAGAACAGGCTCCAACCCCTCTTGCTGCGGGCAGGAGCCCATAGCCCTGCTCCACAGTCATGACCAAGCCCCTGGGGGGGCTCACACCCACCCTGCACATCTTGATGGAGGAGGGTTGCCCCAGTCCTCCAAGCAAAGGAAGGGCCATCTCCCTCCCACCAGCCACAGGCAGGCAGCAGAACAGGGACTCCAGCCCTGCCTTCCCCCTGGCGCACACACTCTGGTTTCCCCTACACCAGCAGCTCTGCTGGCCCAAGTTAAGTGTAGGCCAGAAGTTAAGTGTACGCAGTGCTTGGTTGTGGCAGGGGCAGAAAGCATGGGCACAGACATGCTAGAGGCAGAGTTTATTACACTACGCAGGCTAAGAACCCTGGGCAAGACCCCACATGGGTAAGAATCGAACCAGCTCTTTATCAAAAAGTTAATACTATAGTCAACCCCGTTCTCCTTTGGTCATTACAAAGCAAGAGAAATATTAAAAGAAAGATATTTATACAGAGGGAAGCTGAAGAGATTCTGTCCAGCCCTCCCCCCCCACCCCACTCCCAGCACATTCAGGTGCCCGGTCTTCTGGCTGTCAGGAGCAGCAGAGTATCAAATCTTCACAAGATGTCAGGTTCTTGGGGTTTATTATTATTGTTGTCAATAAAAGCATAATTACTGAGAGCTGCCATTCCTGTTCCTCCCCAGGGAGGGCGGAGGGGCAACACCAGCTCCCCTCGTGCTCTGCCCTCCCAGTGTAGGGGATGGCTGTGTACACGGGTGTGTGAGGATGCACACACACTTCCTCTCGCCAGTGCACACACACAGCACAGCTGGCACAGGCGATGTGGTCTCTGATCCCTCGTTTGTATGCAGTCTTTTAAAAAAAATATTGTATTATAATAATAATATGAATTTCTCTTTCCATTTCGTGTCTTCTGGAAAAGTGTCAATCGTCCGTGAGGTCCTGCACAAAGAGGACTTCCGTGTGGCTGAGTCCGGCCTCCTGCAGCGTGGGTGGGTTGGGCCACTCCTCTGTCGGGAGGCAGGGCAGGACACGGCGAGGGAAATTGGCCTCAATCTGGAACTTTTCAGGGCTTTCTTTCAAGGAGAACAAGAAGTCATGGATCACCTGGGAAAGAAGCACAGGAATAAGTGCCAGCTGGGAGAGCAATGACACAGCCAGACTGCATCTGTGGCATCTCAGAGGGGGCAGGTTACCAAAATTTGCACCATCACTGCACTGTAGACAGGAGACAGCCACTTTCTTAGCATATATGAAACATGACTTGTCACAGAGTACCTGGGGAGTCCACACTGTTTCTGGCACTTCCTACACCATTTAGTTGGGAGCAATAAGTTTCAGCTTTTCAGGAGAAGAAAAAAAAGTTTTTCATTTTTTTCTCTAATCTCTCTCTTCTGAGCTAGTGGGACCAGGCCTCACGACACCCTCCTTACCCAGGAACAACTCTGACTGCTAAGGCTCTTGGCAAAGGTCACCATTTGACAAAGTCCAATGGAACCAAGGCTTTGCTGAGCCACCCAGAGAACCTCTCGACCCCTCTTTTACTCTGGGAATCCCATCAGCTCTGCCCCAAGCTCACCGTCAATGACTGTGTGAAGTGGAATCGCCGCTCCACTCTGGAATCGTTAGGCAGCTTGAAAATGATCTTAACACTCTCTGGGTCATCGGGATGTGGCTCGGGAGGAAGGCATTCAGACTTCCGCTCCTTCTCCTCCTGCAGCGTCTGCGAAGTAAGGATGGAGCAGGAGCAACGGGCATGCACCAAGCTGACCTTTATGCTTGTCCCCTGCACAGAGCTGCTCCAGGAGGCTCAGAGGACACCCAGGCCCCAAGCAAGACAAGCAGCTCCAAACAGACAAGAAAGCCCTGCTGCAGGCACTGCTCCTGCACAGGGTGAGCATCCAGCGAGGCACAGCAGCCTCTCCAGCAGTCACTTTGTTCTCACCTGTCGCCGCTTCTCCTCTGCTAGTTTTTGCTGCTGCACTTCCTCCTCCTTCTTCTTCTTCCTCTCCCGTTCCTCTTTCTTCTTGCGCTCCTTTTCCTGGTCCGCACGCAAGGATGCCAGATATGCCTCGTCCTGTTGCTGCCTCAGAACTTGGGTTTGGTTCCTCTCTTCCCTGCAGACATGAGCAGGGAGCGGTCAGGGTTAGCAGGCCCCCAAGTGAGGGCACGGCAGGCCGATGGCAGACCTGAGGGTGCGGGTACAGCCTCAAACTCATAGGAGCACACACATCAGGTAATGTCTCATTTAGAACACCACAAGCTCCTAAAATGCAAGTGGTCTCCACCGTCCCCAGCACACAAACTGTTTCTCTAGCCTGAATGGAAATGAACTGAACACAAGAGATTTCTCACCCACTGCAGCTTGACAGGGTGGACAGACAGCACATAAGCAATGCTCAGGATTTATGCCTCATACTTGAGGCTCTTTAAGGTTTTATCTCCTTCAGGTAATTCCTTGTGTGTTTCAGAAACCAGAGACATCAAAATATGTTACTGGGTCTCCCACAGAGACCATGGGGCAGGGGAGGGGCAGACAGAACACCAGAAGGCAGCATCCTACTTTGGACAAAGCCTGCAAATCCCTACAGTTACCAGGGACTGGAGCTTGTGCTCGTGAGGCACTGCCAAAAACACAGTTGGAATTCAGGACAGCCAGTCCAGGCAGCAACACTCGCCCACCAACTGGCTATGGATGCCAGCTCTCCTCCTGCCTGCTTTGCTCTCACTTGACTCCTACCAGCTATTGTCCAAGCTTTACCTGCAAAGCTCCAGCACGCTAAAGGTGTGCTCCACCTGCGGAACACAGTAGAGCACTCACACCCACCTTTCATTAGTGGGCAACACATCCAGCTCCCTGGCTACAAGGTGGCCTGAATTTACGCACCAATGATCCCACTGGGAAGAGGGGAACCCAGGGGCTGTGTTTCAGAATGGGAGATGCTGAGCTACTTGTCTACAGTGGTGTGTGGAGGGAGGAAGGGGCAGAGCCTGCCTCCACAAGGTCTGCATTACTGCAGCTCAGGTTCCATCATACCTTTCCAGACGTTCAGACACCAGGTATGTCTGGTTGGCATCCATGATGAACATCAGTTGATTAATGAGGTCATCAGCCTGGATGAGGCCTTCCAGACGTCCAACTACTGTCATTCTGCGATCCTTCAGCATGATCACAGCCAGGAATGGGTATGTGTTCTCTCGCAGAGCCTGGGAGACTGGGAAACAGGCACAAACATCACTGTAACTGTCCCAATCCGGAAGGGTCAGCAAGGGGTACAGCACAAAGCCTTTCCATCACCAAGGGCCTAGGAAAACAGCTGCAATCTCTTCCAAGGCAGAAAAGGCCTCAGGCTCCATTTTGTCAAACTAAACCCTAAAAATCAGCAAAGGGAGGAAGTGTCTTGGAACATAGAAACAGAGTGGAAAAAACCCAAACTTTCAAGTAACGAAAAAGGTTCTTTAATTCAAGCAGGAAGTAAATTGCTCTGAATGTCCATTCAGAATGGGACAGAAAAAGCCCTGGGTTTAAACTCCAGGAAGAGAAGTACAGGTCAAGCACAGGAAAACATTTGCTAAGACAATTAAGGATGGCTAGACTCTGGAAGATACTGTCATGGGGAAGACGCCAGAGAGTCCATTCTGGATTCTTCTGAAAATTAGGTTGTTTCTGCCAGAGGCAGGCACTGTCTTTGGGCAGGGAATGGAGCAGATCAGGGACTTTTAAATTACAGTTTGCCCGTGGCTTCTCCTTAAAACACACATAGTACATCACACAACTTGAGAGTTGTTATTACAAGTGGAACCCTCCAAACTAAATCAGAGCACTCCATGGATTAAACAAAAGGCCACAATCCGTTCCAGCTCTGCTTTCTAGGCTGTGACTCCAAAGCACTGCAGCAATGAAAGAGCAGTAAGTACAAGAATGTCTCCTTAGAAAGCCATTCTTACAAGGTGTCCAGAGCTGGTAGCTGAACTATGAAGCCAAGAATGACTTGGTATCAGAACTTCTGGCCTCTCCTGCTATGAAACAGGAAGGGTGAGAAGAAACACAGAAAGCAGGAACAGGACTTTGGGAAAAGGCTCCATTTGCAGCAAAACCCCATCAAAACGATGGCAGGCCAGGTATCAACAGCTCTGGAAAGACAATACTTGAAAGGATCTCACTGTGGGCTTTTGAGGAGACAGTGAGACTGGGTGTGGAGTAAAGATGACTGTCTCAAGGAAAGAATGCACCTAAGTGTCACCTCAGGCACAATATGAGCTGGTGTTAAGGGCACAGCTATTTAGATACTTGTTTCTGCATTCAGTTTAATCCTCAGCACACACCCACCAACTCCCATTAACAAAGTACTGAAAGCAGCTTGAATATCCACAGCAAAGAGCATGCAACTAGGACTGCCCAGGAACACATGGAACAGTGGAGGTGAAGAGCAGAAGGTATTTCCCTGGCATCCAAACAAGCCCTCTAAGATACTACATGGAAACCAACACATATTTCCCCATGCAATCCTGAAATCTCTTGTCTGCACAAAAAACAACTGTGTGTTCAAACACGTAAATTTGTCAAAGAGCATTTGTCTTTGTCTAGAGATGGGAGGGAATAGGTAAAGCCCAGGAGGGACACACTCACCTCTATATCCCTCTGGTTTATTGGTTGAGCAAGCCCAGAAGAGCATTCTAGTGTTTATGAGGGCGATCACCTCAGGTACGCACAGTGTATTGCTAGGGGATGAGAAGAGATCATGTGAATGAAGTTGCATTTCAAGTGCATAGATAATTATTTGGAAAACTGTCCTACCTACCGGCAGAATTCATCTGTGTCTTGGTGGTCATCTCCATGAAGATAAACCAACAGGAAGCGCAGCTCCCGCTTGGCATCATTCAGTGCCTTGGCATAAGAGCAGAGGAGGTAAAGTTACAGGGTCTCTAGGCAAGGGGAAAGTGGCACCCACAAGACCTGCGTGACACAGCTCAGCAACATTTACTCGGGCCATGACTCTGCCACTAGCGTGGTTTTAATAAAGTAGCAATAGAAGATGAACCTGTCAGACCTCCTGATCAAACCTTCATTTAAGGGGGCTCCTGGGGTGTTTTCACACCTCTTTCAGGATGTGGTGCTGGAGAACACTTGAAGTCAGAGCAAAGTCAGGTAGGCAACTGTGGGGACTAACACCCCCCCACTGCCCTGCCAGACTCAGCTGGCAGTGAAGAGCCCTCCTTTACCCTGCAGACTCGCAACAGCCAAGGCTGAACTTTCGACTCTAGCCTGTACAGGACAATCTTCAGACCACATCAAGTGAAAACACTACTAAAAAAGGTAACTCAATAACGCTGCAGGCCCCAACAAAACAAAACCAAAACATTTTGCATCTACAGCCTCTGGATTCCACCCACCAAAGAGCATTTCTTAACAAGACCACAGGATAAGTGCAGAATAGCCTTCCTGT
The DNA here is from genome assembly GCF_965140245.1 of Athene noctua. Classification (NCBI taxonomy): domain Eukaryota; kingdom Metazoa; phylum Chordata; class Aves; order Strigiformes; family Strigidae; genus Athene; species Athene noctua. The sequence goes on from NC_134048.1 coordinate 14,636,211, forward strand.
TTTACTGGCACTGAGTTTTGGTAGCGTAACCATTCCATGGTTATTTAAGTTTGGATTCCAGACAAGACAGAGGGGCCTAGAAGAGCTGCGGAGGCGGCGAGCTCCATCGCTGTGCAGTGTGGAACAGATACAGACTCCACATTCTTCCCTGGCACTCAGGAAGCAGTGCTGATCCAACTGTCTGCTGGGATGCACTGCAGGAGGCCCTTCCCTTGGCTAGGCTGAGAGAAGGTGCGGAAGAGGCAGCACCCACTGGGACGTCCCTCTTCTACAGAGAGCGCCATCAGCCCACATCTAACATATGGACTCTCACCTCACATAATTTCTTCAGGGGCTCCCTCTCTCAATTTTGAGGTCCTGCACCAAGTTCTAGAGTTTCATTATAATACAAACCCAGGCAGTCAATCCCAATTTGGTCAACAGAAGGACAGACTCTGGCATACCACATCAGTTTATAAAAACAAAGGCAGGATTACAAAGAATAGCTGTTGGCTACAGAGCCATACAGACGGTCGAGGAACAGTCAGAGCAGCTTTGCTTTCCAACTTTGCAGGCTTGGCATGTCATCAAGCCTGGCAGACACTGGTTTTCCAACACACTTGTTCACTAGCTCTCCATTACCCTGTTAGAAGTTTGGGGACAAACACTGGGCTTTTAATTTAAAAGTGATTTTGCCATGTAGGCCCTGATACAGTCTGGCAAAATCCCCACTCTCCATCTCCCCAGGATCTATGCACCAACATGTGACACTGACCTGGCTGTAAGTTCCCTGGTAGAAGACAGGGTGTATCCTCCCATATTTTTCCTCAAACATATGAATAAACGAAATAATGTCACCCACTGGGTCAGTGACCCGACTACGAGGATCAGGGCGTATAAAACGCAGAGCAAACCTAGGAAAGAAGCAAAGGACACTGGAAATTCAGCTTACTGACTTTCTGAAGAACAGGTTTTCTTTTCCACAGACAGTCACTGGTATTCATAAGGAGGAAAAAAGTCAGAGCTGGGACCCTTGAACATTTATAATCACAACCTAAACTGCCACCTGATCCAAACTGATACCACTGCTACAGAAGCCCCCCAGTCAAATATCTCATACCAGGCATCAACAAGTATTTGAATTCTTTGTGATTAACAGTTTTGACTTCCTCTGGAGCATCAGGCATAAGCCACACCAACAGTATGAGGTTTGAGGAATTTAGTCAAAGACAGGGTGTTAAAAGCCACACAGTTTTGTCCAGATAGTTTTGAAAACTGCACTTCTGCTATTCCAAGTCTAACAATTCTGAGTGCAAAGAGCTGCAGAAAAAGAATATTACACTAGGAGTCCAATGAAAACAGGAGAAACAGTTATTCCTCTGAGGCTGAAAAAGCTTAACTCCAAAGCAGATATCAATATTGTTTAGTTCTATTGATGCATAGAAGTTACACTGAACTCTGGAAAAAATCTTTAATGGGAAAAAAAGTAATACAACAGGGGAAATGGCCAAAACAATGCAGATGCATGACCACTGGCTATTTATCACCTTCCAATATTTCCTTTCCTCTCTATCAATGCTGTAAGGAGGCAAGATGAACTAGCCCTTCAGGGCAGTAAAGGGAAAAGAGGCAACAGACACCAAAGGGGAAAAAAGCAGCAATGTTTACAGTTCAGGTTTTACCAAACAACAGAGGGATTAAGGCAGGTTAACCCGCAGCCCAGCCCAATGGGAGATGATTCTGATCAAGTTGTTTGTTCAGAAATACCTGATAGTATGACACTGTTTTGCATCCCCTTTGTGTGACACTCAAACTGTAAAGCCACATGGAGTTGAAACTCCAAATTAAATATTTCATTTATAAAGCTGGAAGATGCTCTTTCTCCTCTGCAATAAGATTTCTTACTAAAGTGTAGGAACTTTACAAAGCTACAGATAAAGCCAGCTGAGCAAATAAATGTAAAAATCTGGCATTAAAGATCCAAGTGACAGAGGTACAGCCAAACCTAAGCTGTAGAATGTGCCTTGACGCAGTCAATACATGAGTCAGCACAAAAAGGTACTTACCTAAATATATCAAGTAATGTGTAATAGGTAAATCGGAATGGAAGCATTATGAAGTAGTAACCCCATCCTAACAGGCCCTGAAATTACAAATAAAGAATTAGAACAGTCTCCACACCAGGAACAGGCCTGCTAAAGCAAAGTGTCCACCAGCATCAAGCACACAGGCACACATGGGAGTATCAGTGCTCTAACCAGTACAAAAGACCTCAGCAATATTTCATGGCTTTGGACACGTCAAATTAAATTTAAGTGACTAACCTGATTTATTCAGAATTCAATGTGACATGTCTAAAACCTGGTGTCACTGACTATTCAAGCAGCAATGCTTTTGCTCTGTGCTAATTTTCTTAACTGTACAGAATGATGAACAGCACTGAGTCTTACAGGTCCTCAGACAAATTTGTCTGTGAAACATTAATGCAAGTAAGTGATGCTGTATTCAAATTAATATAAATTTGAGGTGTTCTAAAAACAAATAATACATTGTCACCCTGCCATGAGGAGGGGACAGTCCTTTGTTCCTACTGAACTGATCAAAAAGCTTTACTGTGCCACATCAAGACATTCTATGACACAAAGAAGGTTGTCTCATACTGTGAATCACACTGGGGAGAAAATATCTTCAGCCTCTGTTAGTACTGTAGGAGTAGCTCTAATGTTATGTTCTCAAAAGATAAAATATTTAGAAAGGAGATAACAGCATACAAAGAAAACAACTCCTTTCCCTGTTTGCAAGTTCTGTTTTTCACAAATAATCACCCAAGAAGCAGGAAAAAATCCACTGTAAGATAACTTGCCCTTGGCTGTGGCCTTGAGACAACGTAGCTGTAGATCCTGTGGTCGGCTGTATTGACCTGCAATGGCCGTGAGGGAGGAGGATTAAAGACACTTGGGACACCCTCTTGCTCATTCAGTCGGTCCTGTACAGCTGCCTTTGACACAAGAAAGAGCAAAGAGGTTTCAGATATTTAAGGATGGCAGGAAATACCTTTATTATACTTTAGACACTAACAGTAGGTATTATTTGTCCACAGCCCCAGAGCACTGGATAAGCACAGCTCATTATAAACTGTAACCACCAATACTCCTTTCTGCCGGGAAAGCCTTCTCTGTGGCAGCCTGCAAAGACACACACACACTATGGGGAGTTACACAAAGTGCCAGGCAAGTGACTGTTCACAGCCTTAACAACTCTGCTGTGTACTTCTGAAACCATCTCTCCAGATGTATCAAGCTATTGCTATACAGAGCTACTAGTATAAATTCAGGGATCAACAGACTGAATCTTACTTGTAGAGCTCCCCCTCTCCACAGAGTACTCCATTTAACCCGGGTACTTGGAAACCGCTACAAATCTTATTTGCAGTGGTACCTCTATGTTCCAGTTGTGCTGCTCCAGCGTGTGACGACACTGGTCCATGGACTCTATGCCAGTCAGGTCCTAAAGAAAGAGAATAAACACAGATGAGTGCCAGGGAAGTGCTGTATTTTTACTGTTCTTTGCAATATGTGAGCACAGACAGGAATTACTGCAATACATTACTACAATACTTTTTTTTTTTTTTTTAGTGTTTTGCTCTCATTTTAAGAGCAGAGCAACCTGAGCCAACTCAAATCCATACACACACAGGAGGCCTCAAACAGGCCTTTGCACTCTTTGAGCATTAGCCAAGTCTCAGCAGTGCCCAAGTTCTGTTACTACAACTGCACTCAGCCCAGTCAGAAGTCTAACATAATGCTGCCCACAGGTTTCACTCTAGAAGGATATGCCACACTGAAGCCCTCAAACGTCCCCTCAAAATATCAACTTAAGACAGGCAAAGCGTTTCTGAAAACCCAAGATGACCATTACTTCACCCACTGCAAAGCATAGAGACTAAAACCAGAATAAGCCAGGCACCAATGAAGGTAGCATCATCCAGCATCACAGGGAATTATACAGTAAAAAAAGTGCAGCCCAACAGAGACAGGACCCAAACCAGAAAACATTGTCCAAACACACCAGCAGACCTCAAAGCCGCTGAGCTCTCACGTCAGTGTTTGGGAAGGCATATTTCAACCCCGTGCCAATCAGAACTTCTGCACAAGAGATCAAACAACTGTATTTGTTATCACAGGAGGCCACGTCAGCACCTCTTGAATAGAGACAAATCTTTGCTGAAGTGACCATCCCTGCCACCATGCCACAGAAACACATCTCCCCACACCACTCGCTGTAAGGTGCTTGAACAGACATTTCAGGGTTGTGTACTGCACTATCACCACAGAGCCAAAGCACACACTTCCATGGGAAAGCATCAAGCCACAAATGTGTTGCTGCTACCCTTTTAAAAACAATCCTTTGAACTGGTTAGTGAAAGATCATTACAGGTGACACCATTAACAGTGCTGGTCATTTGGAAGGAAACTACTGTTATTTTAAAATTAAAAGGAGTAAAAAAGTTTGTTTATAGCTGGGCTACAGAAAGCCAAGAAAACAGTTATACCTTCAGAAACAATTATTAAGCTTGGATGCAAGTTGGCAGAAGCAATGATAATTGTCACAAGCAGTGTAATAAATTCAACATTAAAATGTGCTGGCGATACAAGGAGGCTTTTGAAATGACACATTTCCTCCAGCAAGGTCATTCTTGCCAAGAGAACTCTGCAGATTCTTGATGCTTCATGTCCTCACCTGGTGGATTTCTCTCCAGACACCTCCCCAGCCCGCTGGTGTAACACAACAGAGGGTGCACCTCCCTGAGTGGCTCAGGGACACGCTGAGAAGTGAAGCAGGCTGCTTCCCCTCTGGACTGCTGCTACACAGGGTGACAGCCGGTGCCTGCTGAGCTACAGAGATTGTGCGAGCCGACCTACACAAGAGCCTTGCCTGTGCTCTGCTTGCCAGTTCCACACATGATTCTCCGCAGCACCTGAGAAGATCTCTGCCATGCAGGAGTTTGGCAAGCAGCAGGGAACTTTTGCTCCCCATGTCTGTCATACAGCAGAGCTTAGCTTTTCTGCAGAAGGCAGCCTATGATGAGCATGAACACAGAGCAGTGATGATATAAATCCTTATGCACAGCTTCTACCACACCTTGAGATCCAATCCATTGTTAGCAATCCTATTTAATTCTGCTCGTCATCTCCCCCATTTCTTGCTTCATTTAAAAGCCCCATAGGCAGTGTTGACAAGCTGACCATTTAAGAATTAACAGAATTGAGGGTTTTTAACTGTAGAAGGATGGTGTATCTATTTCCTTCCCTGCCCCCATTCATACATTCCACATGCTATTTCTACCCAAGTCACACTGTGGACAAACGCCCTATTCAATCTCTGGGCTCGTTCAAGCTTTTTAACATTTCTTTGCTTTTTCCTCATGAAGTCTCCACAGATCTCTACTTTCTCCCCAGTCTACCAGGTAGAAATCATTGTTTCATTCTACTGTGCAGAACCAGACTGTTTAAAGCATTGCTGACATTAACTACATGATTGCAGTCACTCAGAAAAAAAGCACTTCCAAGTCACTGCCCAGTGCTGTATACATGTTTATTTAAGAGTTAAGTCTGCAGCAAGCCTTGCAAGGGAGCACTACAGAAGTGAATTTCATAGAAGAAATGAAGGTCAGTGAATACAGCTGTTGCTGCCAAGATACCTGCGTTTATCACTCAGCTTCACAATCTACAATTTTAGTTTATTTACATTTCTTTAAAGAGGTGCTTCACCACATACAATTTAGGGTTTACATTCTGATTTTTTTTTTTACCCTAAACTCCTACAGAAGGCACTTCATTGTCCTTTTAGAAGGACATTTTTAAAGGCACCTGCAACTTTCTCAATTATTTGATTTTACAATGGAGTCACAATGCATGTATTCAAAGCCTTTAAAGTCTTCTGATCACCATTCCTTAACACCCTGGAAATTCTGCTGGCATTTGCAAAATTTACAAGATTCAGAAGCTCATTCACACCTTTGTCTCCCAATGTCTGGATTATGGCTCAGCGCTAATAACAGGGCTTCATGACTGAACATTCCCTCCTTTTTAAATTATGCAAAATGCTTTAGCAGTTTTCGGTCAGAAAGCAGCACCAAATTAACAGCCATGCAGAACTATCAACAAGCATTTAATGAGCACTGAATCACTGCACCACTTGCAAGATATACTGAGCTCCAGAGAGGCACTATGGGGCGGCTAACTTCACCCCTTCCCGACCACCGTTACAGCAACAGGCACGCTGTTGGTCAGATCTCAGCCTTCTTCAGCGGCACTTCCCCGTAGAGGTGAATATTTTTTTTTTTCTTAGCTTCTTAATACAGTTGCTCTCGACATGAAGCGTAAGTGACAAAACCACCCCGGCAGCACCATGCCTAGTACTCCTACCACTCTTCTGATCAGTGAAGCTGCACAATTAAACATTGCAGGAAAAGAAATTGCCTGTGTAAAGACAGCTTTTAAAACGGAACACTTTTTTGAATGTTACTTTGATGTGCTCCGTAAGACAGACACACTACAGCTCCGGGATGTTCTGTAGGACACATGGGTTCAGAACAACTTGCAGGAAGGCAGCTCAACTGTCAGTTTAGAGAACACTTGCTGTTAAACACCAATACTGTTCACCATCACTCCCCATGACTGGTCATACTGTTATCTCAGTACCTTTTACAGTCACTGCTTCACCTTAGTCACAGAAATAGATTAGAAACTTGAAACACATCATTTCCACAGCACCAGCCATAGCATTTCTGGTGAATCCCATGGCTAGCTGCAAACTGTGTTATTCATGTGCCAGACAAACAAGCATGTTCTAAGTATCATTAAGGCTAAGAGAACAAACAGTATCTTCAGATCAGTCACTAACTGCTAGTTTCCTACTCACTGTAGTCTCTCAGCTGTCTCAAAGAGCATATACCTTACACAGACATAGTAAGTAATAAAAAGATACGGCTTCCTGTAGTTAAAATTAATCCCACTAAAGCAGCATCCTCAAACTTTCAAATAAATGCAGATCCAAGCTGAAGCCAGTGGCTAATATTTAGAAAACAAAATATTAAGTACCACAAATGCCAGGAAAGTTCAACACTGCTTTCCCAAATACTACTCAGACTCCTACCCTAAAGCATACTGAAGCTACTGCTGGATACAATTATTTGTATCTCTCACCTTTGAGACTGTTCAGAATGCTACAATCATCTCAATACTGAAGCAATGGAAAGTGAAATTCCATGCTTCAAAAGAGGAAGGAATATCCCCGAGTGGACAAAGGTTGTAAACTGGACTTACAAGCGTATCTGCAGAGGGAACAGTTTTGTATGTTGAAACACAGCATAAGAGATGCAAATCCACAGGACTGTAACTGGCACTGCTCTTAATTCCCAACCCACTGCCAAATTCCAGAGAATTATGTTTCCAAGGGTAGAGAACATCTGACTTCAAGCAGAAAAAAGCCTTTACTGAGGCAGTTTCTCTTGCATATAACAGCAAATGCCTTTATGAGGGTTTTGATCAATATGCAATACACCAAGTAGGTAACATGCCTGAAGTTTGTTTCCTCCTTCCTCTTTAAATTAGAGATGTTTTCAGTCCTGAGCATTTTGTTTTCCCTAGTTGAAGTCAGAGATGGTATCATGAGTGCTAACTTTCTCCTTTGCAAATAACACTCCATTACTCTACATTAGCATATTATAACATTAGACATCAACCCAAGTGTAATGGGCACAGATCAATACCAAGATCCTACAAAAGCTGCTCTGCTGCTTTTTCTGTCTCCCAAATGGAACTGTATCTCCACAGCATAAGCTGTACACATCAAGTTTCTCTCTACAGATGTCAAGACAGCCAAGTCTTGACAGATGAAAAATTTAGATGCTTTTATTCCTTTATAAGCCAATGCTTCTGCAGTAAAAAGGAGGCTGAAAGCATGAAAAAGTGCTTTGTTGCTTTTATTTCAAGTTTATCCCAATTATCTCTCCATAATGGTCCTTTTTTTTTTTTTACTCCATTAACCTGCCACAGCAGGGTGGCAGAGAACTGTCCTATTCCAGCCCTGTCCACAGAAGAGAGCTGCTACTTTCAGCATTCTGCCAGCAGAGCTGTTTGTATGAGCACTATCAAAACGCATCAAGCAAACATCAGTGGAATTAATACAAAGCATGTATTTAAACTGTAACCCTGGTGGACTGGGACACAAACGGGACAGCACACATTCACCTCTCTACCTTGGAAAGAACAATTTCCACCAGAAGATGAACACTGTAGGGCAACAGCATCTTTAGCCAGACCAGCTGTTTGCTGGGCAAATAGCAGTCTATAGCTCTTGCTCAGTGCTTCCCTTCTGGCTCTCCATTTAACTAAGACTACTGAGGGCTATTGCTTACCTCATCTTTGTTACATCCACTCCTTTCTTAGTCCGCTCTCCAGCTTTTTTCACATTGCAGTGACATGCCACCTTCTGTGGAAGTAGAGTGCTCTGCCACCACAGATCACTGTACAAATCATTTATGACATTGCATCATAATGAAAGTGTAGTTATGTTTGAAAACATTTAAGTGCTCCCTGCCAAGACAGCGGGAATTCCCAAAAGGTTTACAAGCTTACTGTGACAGTGTTTTGCAGAAAAAACAATGTACAAATTATTTTAGTGGAGAGGATGGCTAGTCTCAAACAGCAAATAATATTTAACACAGTCCAGCTAAAGGAAACAGGAACAAAAAAAATCTTTTCCAGGTAGACAGATTTACTCTATGCCATTTCAAAGAAACAGGGACAACTGCACACCTGAGCCCCCTTCAGCCAGGTGGGATGTACCAAAGGAGAAGGAATCACCAGTGAAGTCGGTCATTAGCAAAGCTCTGGTGAAAAGCTAATCCCATATACCCCAGGGGACAGAAGAATGAGAGTACCCTAGTATCCAAGCCATCTGGACTACAGCTTTAACATCAGGCTTTGGACAGTGGCCATCTTCTAACTGAAAAAAATTCTCCCCTTTACAGTCTAAGGAGCATTTCCCTCCACTTCAAACCAAGGCTCAACAGGAAGCTGGACGAAAACATGAATCTTTCCTTCTGATTCCTCCTGCCCCTCCAGCCCCTAGCCTGCTGTCCATGGCAACACCAGGTAGCATTAGGAAACAGGATTCTTTAGTTTCACAGCTGCCCACAGGGGTTTGAAAATAGCAACAGGGGCACTGATGAGTGCAGCTGGTCCTATCTGTCCAGATTCAGTAGATTAATAAGCACTATGATATCTTACAGCAAGAGAATGGGAGCTGGAGGAGAGCTTTTGCACATATATATGTGCAGCATAAGGCAACGGCTTAAACCTCATATACTTACCAGAGAAATGGTAACATTGGGAAAGCAATTGTTAATGTTGCTCTGCTTCTTCCTCTGTAAGTTAAGAATGCCTAACCAGTTTAATTTTTAGTAAAGATTTAGAAGGGATATCTGTAAATGCATTAGTTAGTTCAGGTGGTTGTTGAACCCCTCTCACTCAGAGATGAAGGCTTTGCAAGTATTTGCCTGGAATGATGAGGAACACCTGCACCTATCTCAGCTGTGGAAGGCAGGGCTACATGCCTCTGAAGTCCCTTTAAATCCTGTAATTCTACAGTTAAATCACACCAAAAAATGCAAAACAGTCCTTAAAAACCATGAAGCAACAAAATCGGACAAAGGACTCTTGAAAGTAAATATTGTGTCTGTAAAAGAACTCTGCAATCCAAGGAACACCACATGATGCCCTACAATTCAGAAACAAACCCAAGACATCTGAAGGTAATTTTTACTGGCCAGCATGTTTAATTACTTCTCACTGAGCAACCCTAGTATTTCACCTCCACAGCACTGCTTTCTCACCAATAAACCACATCTACAGATTGGGGTTTTTTTTTCTAATTATTCAGCTGCTGCACAGCCCTGATGCCTTGGCAAACTAAAGGTTAAGCGACCCAGCCCATGTTATGCAGCAGACAGCAAGATTAGATCATTACAATCCCCAGTGGCCTCCCCCCAGTAGGCATTACCAAACTCTGAGGGTTAGAAACAATCTTCTGAGAAACCGCATTCCATAGAAACCCACTGTCTAACCCTCCCAAGCCACCAGGAAAGGCTTTCCCATTCACCACTAATGACGAGAAAAGGAATTTTTCAGACCACCTAATTAAAATGGCCGGGACTTACCGAGGAGATTTTCCCGTACAGAGTTAATGGGGTTTATTCATCGCTTATTTCCTGCCTCGCCAACTAACGATGACAGAACACCATTCCTAATGAAGCATTCGGGGATGCATAGCACCGGCTGGCCCCTCAGCGAGGCCCCAGCCCAGGAGAGCCCGAAGCCCGGGGAGCCCAAGCCCCACACAGGACCCCATGGGAAGTATCCTTGCCCCCGCCAGGACCGGGACCACGGGACTCGCCCCTCTCGTCCTCCACTCAGGCCCGGCCGACATCCCCACACCGCCGGGCCCTCTCCAGGCGGGGCCTGTCCCGGCTCTCAGTGAGCCCCATAACCCCCCCCGGCCCGGCGCGGGCTGGCAGGACCCCAACGCCGGTGGGGCGGGGCCAGCCCAGCCCGTTCCGTGCCCGTGCGCTGCCTTCTCCGCTCCCGCCGGCCGGCACGGGCCCCCCCCTGCGACGCGGCACCTGGAACTGCAGCAGCTTCTCGGTCTGCTCCGCCGTCAGCTCCCGCTCCTCAGGCGCCGCCATTTTGCCGCTGCCTCTGACCCGCCGCTCCGTCACTCTCCGGAACTGACGTTCCTACACCCGCAACTTCCGCTCCGGGGCGCGCGCGCGCTCGCGGGGCACCGTTGCGAAGCCTATGGCCGTTTATCGGCCGCAACCGGAAGTGCTCGATCGCGTTCCGGAGAAAGCCGAAGGGCTCCCGGACCGATCCGGAGATACCCGAGTCTTATCAAGGGGGCTCGTTGCTCTCGGGTGTTCCCGCCGGGCGCACGAGGAGTCCCGAAGTGTGCCGAAGGCCGCTCGGGCGTTTCCGGAGCTGGCCGGGGTTGGGGGGGCGGCTGCCTTGGGCTGTGGGAGCGGGTCCCCTGTGGGAGCGGAGCCCGAGGGGGTGACGTGGGCCGGAGCCTTTCGGGAGCTGGGGGGGCTGCCCGTCACCGGGGCGGCCTGTCAGCCACCGGGTGGGTCCTGCCCGGCCGCCTCCCGTCCTGCCGGCTCGCCCGTCCACCGGCGGCGGCTCCACCCAAGATGGCGGCCGCCAAGCCAAGATGGTGGCTCTGAGGGGTCGCCCGCTCCCGCCCCGGAGAGCTACGACTGCGCGCGTGGGTGGGGAGGGTGCCCCGGGCCCACGGTCCTGCGAGCCGCAGGAGAGGCAGCCGCGGAGCCCCGGCCCCCCATGCCCGCGGTGGGGCCGCGCCCGGCCCGTACCGGCTCCGGCCGGCAGCGGCGATGCGGGCTGCGGCGGGGGCTGCCGATGCGGCGGGAGGCGGGGGAGCGGGACGCGCCCGGCGGGGCCGCCCCGCCGCTGATGTCAGCGCGGCCGCCCCGCCCGCCGCCGCCGCAGTGACAGCTCCGCCCGGGCCCAGTCGGGCCCAGCCCAGCCGAGCCGCGCAGCCTGAGCAGGAGCGGGGCGGGCGGGCCGGCCATGGCCGACGACTTCGGCTTCTTTTCCTCGTCCGAGGGGGCCGGCGCCGAGGAGGATCCGGCCGCCGCTTTCCTGGCCCAGCAGGAGAGCGAAATCGCGGGCATCGAGAACGACGAGGGCTTCGGGCCGACCGACGGCGAATCGGCCGCCGCCCCGGCTGGGCAGGCGGCCCCGCCGGAACCGGGTGAGCGCCGCGCTGCGCCGGGCGGGCACGGCCGGGGGGGGCCCGCGGGGTCCGCCTGGCTGCGCGCCCGGCGGGCACGGCAGGAGCTGCTACCCCCGTGGGCGTAAAGGAGGACTGTGCCCCCTTTTCCCCGAGGGCGGGGAGGGGTGTGGGCCTGCGGTTCCCCGTGGGATGCACAGCATCCCCAGTGGGTGATGGGGTCCGTGCTGCACCCCCGGTGGGCAGGCGATGGGGTTCCCCAGGGGACCAGGCCTGCATCCCGGAAAGGGCCCTCTGGGGCCTGTGCTTGGTCCCAAAGGGCTTGATGTTGGGGTTCCCTCTTAAACCTTAGGATGTGGGGTGAAACCTGAGCTGGGACTTGCCAGCTGTGGGGCAATTTCTCCCCCTTGTGCTCAGGCTGGGTTCCAGGGGTTGGGTGGATCCCCATCTTCATGTCTTAGTGCCCTCAGCCAGGGCAATGTGGGAGGCATCCAGGCAGAGCTGAGGAGCGATGACATCCATGTCACTGTCCCCACAGACCGGTGAGCCCTTTGGTGTGCAAAATGGTGTGCATTTCTACTGAGGGCATTGTGGTCCCAGGCCCTGCAGGTAGAAGGTGCTAATCCTGATTTCTGGCCTCCAGTCTGCAGGGCCTCAGGGCTCTGCTCTCCACTTGGACGAAGGGATGCTGTTGACACCAAACTCTTGCTCCTTCCCCTAAGTCAGGCCCACAGGGCTGTGGAGTAGTGGTTTCACCTCTCCACACACAGGGCTGTGGAGGCAGACCTGGGCCCGGAGAGGTGTTGACAGCCGCAGTGATAAATGCAGTCAGACAGGCTGGAACTGGGTGTAGTCAGAGCCACCACCATGGGGGTGAGCACCATGGGGACTGTGCTTGCCTCAGCTATGCTGTGGCTATGTGGCTGCCTCTGCTTGCACCTAGCCAGCTGGTCGGAGCCCTGTGGTCATCACTGAGGAGAGGTCAGGGCCTTGAGTATGCCTCTTTTAAAGCCTCTTCTCTCCTGGCAGTGGAGCTCCCTGCCTGGGGCTGGCCTTGTGACCCTGGTGTGCAGCTCACAGTGTTCTCGGGGGCTGGGGGGCAGATGGGGCTGTACCCCAGCTGTGGGCATCAGAGGTGCCTCATTCCCAGCCCTAACCTTGCAGCTCATCCCAGGGGCATCCCCCCAGTTGGCCTCTCCAGGACCTTGGTGTGCATGCCTGCCCTCCTCTCCTGGTGGAGCACACTGCAGTGTTTCTGTGGGCTCTGACTCTGGCAGGGTTGCCTTCCCTTCGCAGCCCTGCACTGCTGGGCACTCAGCCGACAGCTTCTGGGTCAGCTGTCTGTGTCCATCGGCAGCCTCTGCCTGGTCGCTTGCTGGTTGGGCTTGGTCTGGTTGTCTTTCTACAGTCAGAGCACCTGCCTGTGTCCAGCCTCGTGCCTGAAACAGTTTCCCTAACCTTCAGATAAGATAAAACACCAGTGAAAACATCGTAAAGACATAAATGCCTGGAGAGGCTTGTCTGGGGGAGAGGTGCTGTCTGAGTCCCACCAAGGACAGGAGACCTTGGGGCCTGGCTCACATATGTGGTGCTGTTGTGGATGGGTGTGCTGGGCTGGAAATGGCACAGACAAACTCCCAGAAACTGATTTGCTTCAGTTCCATGAACACCAGCCCCTCTGGGATCACATGCAGCTGCCAAAGTTGTGTTTCTCTTTCTTTTTCTCTAGCTGGTTTCCAGAATGGAGGAGCCACTGTCAATGGAGATGTCTTTCAGGTGAGAGCTCAGCCCCTTGCCCCAACCCAGTGATTCTGAAGGGGATTGGGTGAGTATGGGGCCTCTGCTCCCAGGATTGACTGGTTTGCTATCCAGCCACAAAACAGCTGTAGTGTTCCTGCAAAGGTCTGGGTCTCATGGGGGAGTCCTGGCTGCTCCATTCTCATACCTCATTAAAGAGAAGATTGGTCCTACCTTCCGTGACCTGCCCCAAATCTGTTTGTAGGTGGCTTGGGTCCTAAGAGCAGATGACAAATCCTCCATTTCCCACAGAAGCCCCCTCTCTGCAGCCTGGGTAGCTCCTGGAGGCCTCTGGAGCAGTCAGGTGCATCTCTTGGCAGAGGCCAGAAGCAGGACAGGGCCACCATGGGACACTCACTTTGCTGACCTGGCAGCATTTCCCATTAAACTCATTTCCTCATGGCCAAGGATGTTTCATGGGTGCCATCCACATGGGTCTCAGGTCCTCTGGAAGCCTGAAGCCCAGCTCTGCTGGCTACAAGGAGAAGCTGTGCCAACATCTGACAAGCCCTTCACCCCACTCAGTGCTCAGCCATATGGCATGTGCATTGCCCGTGCCTAGTTTACGGGATGATAATCACATCAGAAACGAGACAGACTTAATTAGATTGGGGATCTTGGAGGAAAGCTGTAATCCCATTGCTGAGCTTGGTGTCGGGCTGGACATGCAGAAGGTGTTAGAGAAGTGCTGAGCCAGCGTGGTGTTGGGCCTGGCAGGAGCCGTACAGGCAGCTCAGCTCAGAGCAGCGAGAGAGGCTCTTGCCTGCGGGCTGGTGCCCCCGCAGAGAGCGGTAGCCCTGCCTCTCGCCTGGGCTCTCCCCGCCTGTTGTGGCCAAGCCTGTAATGACGCTCAGTCCTGGGACTGCCTTGGCCCGAGTCAGGGCTGGTGAAGCCTGGTGCTGGTGGGGAGCATGTCACAAAGCTGGTGGCTGTCCTCTGCCATGGGGCTTCCCAGAGGATGTGAGAGCTGCATTGGCAGCAAGCAGTAAGTCAAGGAGTGGAAGTCTTTCTGGGTGACAGGGCCTAGGGCTGGGAGCTGGGACAGCAGATTGAGCAGCACTTTGGGGACACTGTCACAGATGTCCCTACCTCCTATCCTGGCTTGTCTGAGTGCTGGGAGTGTGGAGTCCTGCCCTGCTTCCAGCCCTTTGAGGTGTCTGGGCTGTGGGAAGAGCTGGTGCTGGTGGTGAGATGCTTATGTCCTGCAGGAGTCCAATGGCCCCACGGATGCCTATGCAGCCATAGCCAAGGCTGACCGGCTGACCCAGGAACCTGAGAGCATCCGCAAGTGGAGGGAGGAGCAGAAGAAGCGTCTGGAGGAGCTGGGTGAGAGCCAAGGCCATGTGTGGCCACGCTTGTGTCACCTTGTGACATAGCAGTCAGGGCTCTTGGGGTCCCTCATGTGGGGGTGACCCTGCTGCGTCCCTGAGAGGTGTCTCTTGTGCCTCACACTGTGTGGGTGCTCCTGCCAAAGTTCTGCTGTCCTTGGGGCAGCAGTGCCTTTCAAACAGTACTCGTGGGGACTGAGGACAGGCCTGGGGGGCTGCAGCTGTCCTGCCTGCCAAGGGGCTGCCCAGCAGACCCAGCGGGTGCCAGTCGGGCTGATGGGGTCTGTCTTGCTCTGGCCTTAGATGCGGCATCGAAGGTGACTGAGCAGGAATGGCGTGAGAAAGCCAAGAAGGACCTGGAGGAGTGGAACCTGCGTCAGAATGAGCAGATGGAGAAGAACCGGGCAAACAACAGGTATGTTGGGGTCAGCACAGCCATGAGGGCTACGATGGGAGCTGCTGTGCAGCCAGATCTGCCTTCCTGGGGTGTCTGGGGGTCTCCAGCCCTGCAGGGACGGAGCTTTGCCAGGCAAGGGGAGAGGTCCCAGGGCTTTGAGCAGCTCCAGTGACTGTGCAGGGCCGCCCTGTCTGGGACCACCCTGGGATCTCAGTGCCTCCGGTCCCCGGCCTGGGCCTCGCAGTGGGGCAGAGTTGAGGCACTGCCTGTGCAGCCCTGCCGTCAGCAGCAGGTTTTCCTGGTGCCGTGTACGCTGTGATGAGTGGGTCACACTCTGCGGAAGAATGCTAACCCCCTCTCTGTTTCTCTCTTTCTAACCCTCTGCCTGCCTGTCCGCTCTTGGCTCTCTCTTTGTCTGTGCCTCGGGGGCTAGGATCGCTGACAAAGCCTTTTACCAGCAGCCGGACGCCGATGTGATTGGCTATGTGTATGTGCCTCTTACAGACCGTATCCTGCCCCGCAGGGTCTGGGGGTTCCTGGCCCCAGCTCTGGCTGCCCAGCCAAGGGAAGGGGGGATGCTGGGAGGTACTGGGCCCTGGCGAGGTTCTGGAGGAAGGATAATGCAGCTGAGTGTCTCCAAATAGTGAAGTCTTAGGAGGCAAGTGGAGCTCCTGGAAATGCCCCTGTAGGGGCTGGTTGAAGAGGCAAAGCTGTGGGGTCTTCTGCCTTTTGGGGGACGGCTCTGGGGGTGGAGAAGTCTTGGGAGCGGGCAGACACTCCAGTGCCCCTGGATGAATGATGTCTTGGGTGAGTGCAGCCAACAGCAGCCTTGAGCAGCATGTGTCTCTGGATCCCAGAGGATGCTGAGCTCATCAGCTGGAACAAGGGAACAGGAAGGGGGACACGAGGGGTTCCCAGAGAGAGGGGAGGGTCTACTTGGAAAGGGTTCTGCCAGTGATAACCCTCAATGTCTCTGCAGGGCCTCGGAGGAAGCATTCCTGAAGGAGTCCAAGGAGGAAAGCCCAGGCTCCGAGTGGGAGAAGGTGGCCCAGCTCTGTGATTTCAACCCCAAGAGCAGCAAGCAGAGCAAGGATGTCTCGCGGATGCGCTCGGTGCTCATCTCCCTCAAACAGACGCCCCTGTCCCGCTAGCTGCCGCCTGGCACAGCCGGGAGCGCGGCGGGGCAAGGCCAGGCCCACCGAGCCGGGCGGCTTCATGGGGTCAGCCCAGGAGGGGCCTCACCCTGCCTGCTCGCTGCTCCCTGGTGCGCGCCTCGGCTGTGCTCGAGTCACTGGTTGTAACTCTCCCCATGGTTTTCCTTTGCTTAAAAGGTGCATCGGTTTCTTTTTACACTTATTTATTACGGTGGCATTTCCCCGGGAAACGACACTGGGTGGCAGAGCTGAGTTAGTGGGGGAGCCTCCGGCCAGGTTGTGCCCAGCGGCCTGGCTGACTGAGAGGGGGAACACCCCACCCCGTGTTCCCCACCTCACCCCTGTGCTGGGAATAAACCTGCCTGTGGCTGTCCTGGCACTGGGCAGCTGCAGGCATGGCAGCCCCGTGTTTGGGCCTGGGTCCTAGCCCCAAGGCAGCGATCTTAGTGGGACCCCGGGCTGCCATATGCCTTTCCCGTGGTGTTTAGAGCAGAGCTAGTGCAGGGCTGGGAGGGTGGAGAACAGCCCTGACTCAGCTCCGCACTGCCAGGAGCATGGCTGCAGTGGGATGCTCTGGGCTAGCAGGGGCTGAGGAATGTCAGTGCAGGCACCCAGGCTGGGCCAGGACTGCCAGCAGTTGCCCTAAGCCTAGCAGAACTCTCCCCAGCCTGGCTGTGCACCCCAAAAAGCTGGTGGGACTCTGAGCAGCAGTTGCAGTGTGTGTGTGTCCCATCCATCCTGTGGGGCTGCTGGTGCCAGGCAGCACAGTGCTGCAGGGTACTGGGAAGGGGACACAGGATGAGTGTGAAGGATGTTTTCTCTGCTTCACCCCAGACCATCAGCAGTTGGGAACGGGGGGTGCCAGCCTTCAGGGGCCCTTGGCTCTGCTCTGCTCCTTCCCCTCCTACTAGGATGGGAGATGGAGGCTGTGTGGTTGCAGGGGTAGGAAGGTCCAGCTGCTGTGGGGCAAGTTGAGCCCCGAGCTCCCTAACCCAGGGGCCCAGAGCAGGATTGGGCAGTGTTCTAGTGCTGGGCTTGTGCTGTCCTTGGAGAACAACCCACACATCTGTCTGCAGCTGCTCTGTGGCTTTTCTCAGTCCTCTGCTGGACACGCCTAAGGCAGCATGGCAAGATGCCTCAGCCCTGCTCCTCACCCCACAAAGCACATGCTTTCCAACCCAAACACTGGCTCTCTCCTCTGCTTGCCAGGGCCAGCACCAGCCCTGGAAACCTACAAAACTCTTGGCTAGCAGGAGAGGGGCAGGCCTGTGCACACCCTGCTGTGGGCAGCCTTGAGCCTGTGCCCAGGGTCTGGCCCGTCGGGGCTTGGGAAGGGCTTGCAGTAGCAGGCTGGGAGGACATGGAGCAGAGCCCACAAAACGGTTGCTTAAGCCTCACTGCAGAGCCCTGTTCAGTCAAAAAGCAAGTATGCAGAGCTCTCCTGCCCTGCAGCTACAGCTCCACAGGTCAGGAGGATCACCTGCCCTGCTGCTGCAGCCCTTGTGGGGTGACCAGACATCCCGGCTCTGGGGCACTGGCTCAGCAGCGGGCTGGGAAGGGAAATGGATGTGTAGGGAGTCACTGGGTGGTGTGTGCTGGGATTGTGCCCCCTTGTCCATAGGGCTGATTGCTCCTACTCTGTCCCCCTGCGCTCCAGCATGCGTAGGCAGCTCTGCTGCGGTGCAGGATGGACACCGATGCAGGATGATACCTCGGGACTCACCTGCCTGCCTCTGCCTTTTGCTGCAGCGCAGCAGGAAGCGCCTCTGGCTGCTTCCCAGGGGTGGTGAGCCCCCCTGCACTCTGTCCCTCCAGCCCCTGCGGGCAGCTGGGCCCCTGGGCCCCCCAGCTGCTGTGCCCCCCCATGTCAGGCAGGGGCAGCCAGCTCCCGGGGAGCTGTGCCCACAGCTGTTCTACATCCCCTCGGCTTTGGTATCTGTGACTGTTCAAATTACCTGTTACAATAAACCGACATCACCAATCCTACAGGGCACTCTTGTCTTTATGCTTCAGCAGCACGTCTGTGTTTAAGAGAGCCCCCGGCCACAAAGCCTCCTGCAGAAAGGACGGGGCTGGAGGGTAACCACATCCTACAGGAAAAAGTAGGAGCGAGGGGAAGGGCCAGGGGGGTTGTGCTAGGCCGGGGCAGAAGCAGTGGCAGCAGGACTGGGGGGCTCTGCTTTGCTCCCTGCGAGCTCCTGCTTGTCCAGACAGGCTGAGCTGCTCCCCAGCCCGCTGCGCCCATCTCCAGGCTGCCAGGGCTGCTGAGGGATGGCGCTTGCAGGTCTGCCCACCAGCTGCCTCTCACACCCCTGCCCCAAGCTGGCCGGGCTGGAAGTGCCAGCGAGGCAGCCAAAAGCAGCTGCTTCTGGGAAAGACGTGCTGAGCAGGCAGCCAGCCAGGGAAGGCAGGCAGAGCCTCAGGCTCCCCGGTGCTGAAGCTCACTCTGCTCAGTGCCAGCGATGGCTCATCCCCTACCCTCACATCTCAGAAGTCAGCTCCGGTGGGCAAGAGCCTTCTCTCTCTCCTTGCCGAGGCCCACCAGCACAATTCACAGGACAGGACAAACCAAGCACTTGTTTGCAGGCAGAAGCACACTTACACCTCACACCCTGTCCTTCGGAGAAGTTTCTAAGGGCAAAGTGGGCTCACAAAGCCACCACATAGCAGGGAGGGCCAGGGCGCAGGCACCAACATGCAGACACACAGAGAGAGAAGCCTGGGAACGCTCCAGGCAGCTCAGCACAAGGCAGTGTTGCCTGTGCCCCTTTCCCCTGCAGAGATATGCTCTGCCTACAGGCAGGTACAAGTTGCTGCAGCCACACAGCAAACAGAGCCTACAGCTCCATCTCCTCCCCGCTCTGTTGCCCTGACATGGGAGGGCAAAGCCTTGTTGCTCATAAAGCACCCCTGGTATGATCCAAACAATCCAATGCCAACAGTGGGACTTGGAGCTGCCCATGACAGCGTCATGACACAGGCAGTGCAGCTCCCTCTGGGACGAGGGCACTTGCTCAGCAGCTAGTTCCAGCTCCCACGAAGCAGTGAGCTGTGCAGGAACTGACTCCCCAGCAAAAGAAGCTGCAGCAGCAGCGTGTCCCAGAGAACGTGGCTAGGGCCTGTTTTGGGAATGCGAGTTCCCAACTTGTTTTCACAGGGAGTTACATCTCTTCCATCCTGCTTGCATCACCAAAGCTTTGAGACAGCCGCGCCTGCTCCCTTTCCTTACTATGCTGTTTACTCTTCTGGCTTCTCAATGCTCTGCAATCCAGTATCAGTCAGAACCTCGCTGCAATTCCCTTTATTACTCACTTGTTGCAACTGGACAGATTACACATTGTCCCCACACAACTCACCCACTGCTTATGAACTCTGTCCTGCCAAGATCAAGCCATAAACAGAGCTGTTCCAACCCGCGCAACTCATTTCTCAAATGTTGGTGCACCACCTGACTAAAGCCACACCTCAGTGAAGACCACAACCCACAACTTTAACAGACTGTGACAGCACCAAGCAGGGACAAGAGGTCTGTCAGGGGTGGAGAGTCTTAGTGAGATGCAACCTCCAGTGTTGCAGGAGGATAAGCACTCAGGAAATCAAAAAATGGCACAGCCCATGTTTCAGGTTAATCACAGAGATGTATTAGCTGCATTTCCAGTGCTCTGGAACACAGACGCTCTCTAACAGTGGCTCCACAGGCATCACAAATGTCTCTCAGAAAAGCCAGAATCCACCCAGCACACCTGCGGCCACAGCTTCCCTCTCTCCTGATCTCACTTTCTAGATTTCACGGCTGTGACCACCATGCCTCCCAGGAGGGCCACGATGGTGAAGCCCTGGGCCAGGATACGTGCCCGCATCATGAGCTGCGAGTGACGGGTGTTGCCCCTCTGGAAGCTGATCAGTCCGTAGGTCAGGACGCCGACAGTGCAGAGGCAGCCTGTAGAGAGACAGGAGGACGGCTCAGGGGAGCAGGGCAGGGGCTGCGAGGACCAGCTCATACCTCCTTCCCGCCTCCCCCCACCCCTGAGCGTTGCTGGGTTGTTAGACAGCACCCCCAAGGAGGAGACGTGCCTCCCCCGGGGGCAGGCCCTTGAGCGGGGGCTCCAGAGGGACCGACCCACGGCTCACGGCCGGCCTCCGCCACCGGCCTCCGCCACCGGCCTCCGCCACCGGCCTCCGCCACCGGCCTCCGCCACCGGCCTCCGCCACCGGCCTCCGCCACCGGCCTCCGCCGCCCTGGCCCTTCTCCCTCCCCCCTTACCGAGGGGCACCAGGGGATTCTCGCGGGTCTTGCGCAGGAACTTGTCCCCGAAGCCCTCCTGGCTGAACACGGGCAGCGGGCTGGACTCCAGCGGCGGGGGAGGCGCGGCCGCCATGGCTGCAGGGAAGGTGACCACCCGCGACCCTCCCCGGCCGCCGTAGCCAGGAGCCGACGCGCGCTCCCGGCTGTCAAGGGACGCACAGCGCTCCCGGAAGGCCGCCACGCCACGCCCCCTCGCCGCGGGGCATGCCGGGAGTTGTAGTCCGAAGCAGGCGCGCCTAGAGAGGGCGCTGCCGGCGCGGGACTACGTTTCCCGTGGTGCCTCGCGGCGCAGCTCAGCCAGCGCTCGGCGGCAGCAGCGTGGGGGCCGCCATGCCGAAGGCGAAGGGGAAGAGCCGCCGGCAGAAGTATTCCTACAACCTCAACCGCAAGCGGCTCTACCGCAGCGCCCGCCGCCGCGCCGCCCCGCGCATCGCCTGGTGAGGGCCGTGGGGGTGGGCACAGAGCGGGGCGCGGGCTGCGGGCAGGGCGGCCACGTGGGGACCTGCCGAACGTCTCGGTGGGCGCCTGGGGGACGCGTGTCTGTGGGGACGGTGAGCACAGCCCGTGATGTTGGTGCCTGTCTCCGCGCAGCTCACATATCCGCCATGCCTGGGACCCGACCAAGTCGGTGGCACAGAATCTGGCCGAGATGGGCCTGGCCGAGGATCCCAACAAGGCCGTCCCCATCCTCAGGAAGAAGCTGCTGGTAAGTGCAACCGTGGGCCGATGAGGAAGGGCAAGGGGGCTCGGCTGGGGCTGCTCCTTTGTGGGGGGTGGAAGGTCAGGCCTCCCCTAGGACATGTAGCCGGGCTTGGGAAAAAGCAGCGTGGAGAGCAGCCTGCCTTGGAGTGCGTGTCTGGATCAGTGTCTATAGGTGGATGGGTTTCTTATCTTTATTATTAAGCTTTTCTTGCCAAGATCCTGGGATGGGAACAGGCTACAGTGTCACAGGGAAATAATGGTCTTTGGAGCAAGCATAAATAACGTTAGTCAGTCTCCTGGGGCTTGCCAGAGGGAGGTGGGGTTGGGAACGCTGCAGCAAGTTGCTTCTGGTCACAAAGAAAGCCTTCTGGTGTACAGCAGTGCTAGTCCAGGCTGCCTGCGTTGGTGGCAATGCTTCCAGGTGAAAGGTGGCCCCACAAAACATCACACTTATGTAAAAAACCAGCAGTGACTTGTTTGCCACTTGTCTCTCTTCACACAGTATTGCTTGGCTGATAGTCTTGCCCATGGGCTAGCCTAATAGCGCAGATAAGGCTCTGTTTAAGTCAGCTGAGATTTCCTGGTCCTAGCAGCAGTTGCATAAGCAGTTTGGAGTTTTGGGAGCAACATATGGAGACACAGATTTCTTTTAAATTATTTTTTTTGAGTTGCCTTCTTTCTCATTTAACACAGGGGATGGAAATGGAAAGCAGTGGACAAGGAAAGAAAATAGTGCGGAAGCCCTACGTGGTGAATGGTCAGTACCACTTCTGTCCTCCCCAAGAAGTGCTTCACCACCTTCAGCCCTGGCGGGTTTCCTGCTGAACTGCAGCACTGCCATTGCATTTGGGGTTCTCCCAAGACCCTGTGGGTTATTTTGTTTCTCATCTCTGTGCTGTGCCAGGAGTAGGGGAAGGGTGTTACTTCTTGTCCAGGCTTGTGGGCTTGTAGGGGAATACCCTGCTGGCAGCTGTGTGTTCCCAGCCAGGCTGGAGCTGAGCCAAGAGCCAGGACAGCAGCTCTGCTGTTTCTGTGTGTCCTCTGTCTCATGAATTTCCTTTACTTTTCTGTGCTGCCTTTTTCACAGTATTTCTACTTGCAGCCCCAAGAGGGCTCTTATCACTCCGAAACGTGCTGGTGTTTGGCACCAGGGGGACAAGAAACTGTGGCTGCAGTACCCAGTGTGTTTTAGTGGTGGGCTGGGCAGCTCTGCACAATCATGCTCTGCAGCCTGGGCAGAAAGGCTCCACTCTTCCTGGTGGGAGCTGGAGTTGCTGCAGTACAGGCCTGGGAGCCTGCAACCTATGCAGCAGGCTGTTGTCCTGTTTGTTTTCCTGCATGATTGTGCTGGGAAGCAGCCTTATGTATGCGAGCAGCTGAGCTGTGCTGCAGGAGCCACCTCCTTTCAACATACTGGCAGGGCTCATCCTGGGAAGAGGCTGGGGAGCTCCTGAGGTGCTGCTTGCTTCCCTGCCCTGCTTCATGGTATCTGTTCTCTGCCTAGAGATGGAATATGAGGCCAGTCTCCCTGAGAAGAAGTCAAACACCCTCTCACGAGACCTCATTGATTACGTGCGGTACATGATACAGAACCACGGGGAGAACTACAAGGTATGTACTAGCTATCCCAGAGTGAGGAGCACCCGGAGCGATTCACTCCTGGATCTTCTGCAGGATGAGTATCGCTAATCCTCTCTGTCCTGGATCCTGTTTTGCAGTCAGCAGGTTGTTAAGGGGAAGCAGCACTTTGAACCTTGGCCGATCCCTGTCTGAGTCAGGCAGCGATCGCAGCCAGCCTGCGTGGGCCTTTGGAGCGTGGCTGGGCTGGTCTGGTGTTTGCTCTTGGGGCCACTCCTCTGGCTTACCCTCTCCTTTGTCACAGGAAATGGCTCGAGATGAGAAGAACTACTACCAGGATACTCCCAAGCAGATAAAAAGAAAGATCAATGTGTACAAGAATTTCTATCCCGAGGAGTACAAGGATTTCATTGCATCACTCAAGCAGGAAAAGATGGATGTGCAGTGACTGCCCTTTTTCCTCAGGTTTGCCTGCAAGTGCAGGCTTGACTTGACCATTTTCTGAAGCAAGCAGGGACTGAGACAGGTGACAGTCACTCACGGGCTCAGTGCCTGCAAGTTGAGCTATGCAAAGCCTCTGGCAATGGAGGAAGGACCTTCATTAGACAGAGACAGTTATAACCAGGCATGGAAAACTCTTGGCTGTGGCTTGTGGCATTGGGACTGAATGTGCCGTGCCACTCCCTTTCTGTGTGGCAGCCCGCACTTCTTTTACCTTCTTAAATAAATAAATTTCAAACCGATGTGAATGTCTTGCTCGTGGGCTCTTGCTTGGCGCAGTCCCGCTCTGGAGAGCCCCCGGTGCCAACCTGTGGGACATGGGCATCAGGCACGTGTCACCCTCTGCAGCAGCAGGGCTGGGGGCCCATGGGTTGTGGATAGCACTGGGGCCTTTGCTGATTTCCCTGTAGGCAGCAGAGGTTGGAGCAGGGCCACATGCTGCTTCCTTCCCCATGAACAACCTTCCTGCCCCCAGCCCGGGAGAGCAGGTTGGGGGCCCCTTCCCTGCCAAGGAGCTGGAGGGCAGCGCAGAGTGATCAGCCTCTTTTATTGACAAAAGGAAGAGACTTTACAAAAGGTTTCGCAGCAGAGACTGGCCGGTGCGTACTCCCTGTCCCTGATGTGCTCCCTGGCCTCCACAATCAGTCTTCCTGCTGCCTGCAGGCAGGGCTTCCTGCGGTCCTGAGCCCGGCTCCTTCCCCTTCTTCCTGGGGCAGCGGAGAGGGAGGGAGACCAGGCCGGGGGGGGGAAATGCCTGCTGGGTGCTGCTCTTAACAAACAGTATCTTCACCCTTTCTCAGGGTGAAGGGGCAGTGCAGAGCTGCGTGATACCTGCCTTCATCTCCCCTAAACAGGGCTTTAAATACTGGGGGAGTTGAGAGCTGCGCTCAGCCCCAGTAAGGGACATCCTGAGCTGGTTATTTCCACTGGCGCACACTGTGCCAGCAGGGCTGTGCCACTAGTAACTCCTCAAGTTTTTCAGGAAGGAGAGCCCATCTCCTGGGATGACCTGTCCGTGCCAGCAGACGAGAGGGTTACCTCGCTTATTCAGCCCCATTCATTTAATATCCTGCAGGGCTGCCATGAAGCTGTGGGGCTCTGCCCTGTGCTGCACGTTCCCGCTCACCAGGAGGTAAGAGCCGTGCTTGTGCCTCCATCCCAAGGGAGATTTTGTTCCTGAAGTGGTGAAGACAGCTGCCCTCTCCCCACAGCAGAGAGCAGAGCCTGCTACTCGTGTTCCCTGAGGGCAGCTGTGCCACAGCTCAACCCCAAACCTCATGGGGTGCAGCAGACACCCCAGGACTGTCAGCCTGCTACCAGGGAGTCTGAGCTTCACCTGCACCCACCCAGCTGCCTCCACTGTCGCACTACAGACCCCAAAGAGGAACTGTGCTGGAGGTAGGGGCCTGTCCACCCCCGGCACGGGCTCAGAGCTGGGAGAGCAGGGTGACCAACAGGCTCTTCACACGTAGGACGCTGGTGGCAGTGCTCAGGCTGGCCCAGGTCGCGCTGGTGGGCAGGAGGAAGAGCTCCCGCTGCTCACTGAGCGTGTGCAGGGCCAGCTCCTCCCGCAGCTCTGCTGCACTCAGGGCATCGCTCTTGTCCTGTAAGGGAGAGAGGCAGCCGCTCAGGAGGGGAGCAGCGCCGGGAGCAGCACTGCCGGCTGGCAGGAGCCTGTCCTGCCTGTGTGGTCCTGGCAGGGATTGTGCACAGGCAGGGCTGCCTCGCTCTTGCATTGGTGTGGCTTTGGCGCAAGCTAATGGGAAGCAGCACCGGGCATGCTCTTGGTCGCCTGCCTGGGGAATGTATTTCCCCTTGGGGATTTTGCACGCTGTTGCCAGGGTGCTCTCCTAAAACTCATTAGCTGTCACACTGGTAGTGGCAGCCAAAGCCTCCTAACAAAGACTGGAGAAGACAGGCCCTGAGAAATCAAATTTTGCAAGAGTTGGCAGATTCTGAGTATTAGGATTTCCCCTCAGGGCCCTGGGGAGGGATAGTTTTGCTGGAAACAGTCCTGGGAGCAGCTGTGGGGTCAAGCGGGCGGACAGACGGACACCCACCTGCTTGTTGGCCAGCACGACCAGGGGCAGCCGAGGCTCCGCGGCCAGCAGCGTGTGCAGCTCCTGGCGCGCCATCAGCAGGCGCGACCTGTCCACCGAGTCCACCACAAACACCAGCACATGGGCCTGGCTCAGGTAGTGGGGCCAGTACGCTCGCAGGTTCTGGCTGCCACCCACTGCGGGAGATGGGTGGCATCAGGCACCGGTGCCGGGGGGGAGCGGGGCTGCCGCCTCCCCGTAGCACCGCAGGGAGACAGTACTCCCATCACCTGCGATGTTCTGCACCCCAGCCCGGTGCCAGGAGGCGGGGGGACCCTCTGGGCCGTGCAGACTCAGCCCCAGGGCACACGGTGGGGCCAGGCCAGCCTTACCCTCCAGCAGGTCCATCTCCAGCCCCTCGACGTAGAGCTGGGCAGAGTTGAAGCTGCGGGTGGGTGCGATGTGCTCCCTGGCCGTCTGGCTGCAGATGTAGTGCAGGACGCTGCTCTTCCCGGCCCCGTCCAGCCCCAGCACCAGCACCTGCCGCCAGTCCAGCTGTGGGGATGCCGCAGGGGGTGGGGTGGGGGGGAAGCCGGTCCCAGGACCCACAGCCCGGTGCTCAGGACCAGCCTGCAGCAAGGGGTCCTTGCCAGCCCCCCCAGCCTCTGCACCCTCATCTCCAGCCCAGTGGGCCCCAGAGGTGGTGCAGACTGGGGACCCCTTCCCAGCAGGATGGGCTGCAGGAGGGTCCCCAAGGGCCATCACCCTGCGGAATATCCTGGAAAACCCAGGCTGACCGGCTCCGGGGGATCCTGGTGTGAGGTTCCAAGGGCACATATGCTGACCCTGTGCCCCCTTCCCCAGCCCCACGTGCTCAGAGGGATCCCACTGGCCACCCAGAGGCCTCCCCAGCCTGGTGATCACCGGGGCGATCCCGACCCCTGCTCCTACCCCAGCCTGACGGTCTTGGGGGTGTGAGGAACCCGGAGGGATCCCGGCCCCGCTGACCCGTCCTCGGTACCGGGGCTCCAGGAGAGATCGCGACCCTGTGTCCCTCCCGTCCCGCGATGGGCCGGGGGTCCCGGCGAGGGTCCGTCCCCTCCTTACCGCGTCGCCGGGGGGAGCTCGGTCCCGCAGCTCCTGCAGCTCCCGCTCCCACCAGTCGCTCCAGCCGATGCCGGTGCCGATGCCGCGGAAGTAGATCTTCCAGGCGATGAAGAGGAGGGAGCCGAAGGCGGCCACGGCGGCCCCCAGGGCCAGCGTCAGGTCCCGGAGGGCGCCGGGGGGAGCCATGCGGCACCGGCAGCGGCACCGGCAGCACGCGGCCGGGACGCAGCTGTGCCTCCCCCCCCCTCCGCCAGCTGTGGCCGCGGGCCGGGCGCCAGCGGTGGCCGCCCCTGACGTCACGGTCACGCTTAAAGGGGCCGCTCCGACCCCAGGGGGGAGGGAGGGAGGGAGCGAGCGAGCGAGCGAGCGAGGGAGGGACGGATGGACGAACGGCCGGATCAATATGAAGAGATGGTGGGGAGAAGGGGGGAGGGAGCCGTCCAGTGTGCTGACACGTGAGCCGCCCCCAGGCCCCACACCCAGCACAACAGGCCCAGCGGTCGCGCCCGCTGCCCACGGGGCACATTTGTCCTCAATCCTCCCCGGTGGCGCAACGCGTCCCTGCCCCGCGCCAGGGCCTGCGGGACCGTCCGTGGAGCCGCCATGCCCGCCCCCCGCGGCCCTCAGGGAGGATGCAGAGGGGACCCCCAGCCCCGCTGCCAGGGCCATGGGTGGGCCGGGCGCGCCTCCAGCGGGCTGACACGTTTTGCCAGCAGAGCCGGTGCAGGGTCGGGCAGGGGTGGGAGCGGGCAGGAGCAGGCGGCGGGTGTGCCGTGCCGCGCCGTGCCGTGCCAGGGCGGGCAGCGAGGTCCGGCCGGGATGGGCAGCGATGGCCACCCCTGCGCCAAGCCCCGCCCCCGGGGACGCCCCCCTCCGGGCGGTCCCGCCCCCTCCTTTCGACCCCGCCCCCCGGTCCGAACTACACCTCCCGGCGTGCCCCGCGCGCCGCCGCCAGCTCTCGCGAGACCCACGCGCCTATAAGGGCCTGTCCCGGGGGCGGCCCCCGCCCCTCCCGGCGGCGGCGGCGGCTCCGCGTCCCGGTACCCCGCGGGCTCCGCCATGGCACTGCGCGGCCCGCCAGCCCCCGGCCCGCCACCCCCCGCCGAGCCTCACTAGGCTCAGTCGAGCCGCGGTGCCGCCGCCATGAACTCGCGGCAGCCGGACGCTCCCGGTAAGGCCCCCCCGTACCCCCCCCCGCGCTCCCCACCGGCCCGGGTAGGCCGCGGCGGCGCTGAGCGCTGCCCTCTCTGTTCGCAGCGCTGGAGCAGGGCGGCGGGGCCCGCCCGGGCAAGATGTCGCTGCCCGTCGGCGTGCCGCGGCGGGCCT
This sequence comes from Athene noctua, assembly GCF_965140245.1. Taxonomy (NCBI): domain Eukaryota; kingdom Metazoa; phylum Chordata; class Aves; order Strigiformes; family Strigidae; genus Athene; species Athene noctua. The sequence continues at coordinate 14,664,236 of NC_134048.1, forward strand.
TCAGCTACGACGACGCCCTGGAGGACACGGCGCCCATGACGCCGCCGCCCGCCGACCTGTGCGCCAACGTCCTCTGGAAGCAGCCGGTCATCCCCGAGCGAAAGTACCAGGAGCTCTCGAAGGTACGGGCCGGCCGGTTGCCGCGGTGGCCCGGGACCGGCCCCTGTGTCCCCCGCAGCCCTCCTGCCTGGCCGGTGCACCGCACCGGGCGAGCTGCCCCCCCACGGGCTCCGCAGCAGAGACCTGCTGGGCCCTCGGGGGGGGGCTGGGTACAAGAGACCGGCTTTGCTGCCAGGCCCAGTTGTGAGAACACTGAGGTATGGCTGAGATAGGTGTGTTATGTGAGCTTCTTTATGGGTGAAGAAGCTTCAAGCTGTAACCAGGTGTAATTAAACCAGAGCAAAAGAGTAGATTTAGGTTGGATGTAAATTCTTTATGGTGAGGGTGGTGAGGCACCGAAAGAGGTTGCCCAGAAGGTTGTGAATCTCCCCTCCCTGGAAGTGTTCAAACTTTGGTGGGATGATGCTTTGAGCAGCCTCATTGAGTGAAAGTTGTGCTTGCAGCAGGGGGGCTGTCCTAGATGATCTTTGAAGGTCCCATCTGGCCCAAACTTTATGAAATTACTATGGAGATGCCTTTGAGTGAAGGATCAACTCTTTTAAGTTTAGAGGCTGTTTTCTAAAGTTTGAAGTGAAGTTAAATGATGTTGAATAGAAGCAGATAACTCTGCATGCTTTTAAGTTTAACCTTTACTTTTTGCCTTATTTTGTTTTAAAATCTTTCTTGTGGAAGAAAACCTAAAGTTGTGGCTTGGTGCAAAAAGCAAACTGTCATGTCAGGAAACAGTAACTCCTGTGTTAGGAGGAGGAAGTCAGTTTCACAGGATTTCTTGTTTTCTAGCATTCATTGTCTGGTTCTTTGTTGCTAGGGTCTCATAATCAGTGGTAGAGCTGTGACCACTAGATACACTGAGCAGGAAACTGATACCAGGAATGAGGGGAAAAACAAGATCTAAACACCAGCCTGTCATCTGTGAGACTGCTGTTCTGTAAATAGCTTGTGTTTGAGCTGTCTATGGAAGGGTGCTCTTGCCCAGTTGATCTTGAAGTCTGATTTGCAGTTATGAGAACGGAAGTAGGTATGTTCTGGTTTCTATCCTGTTGACCTTTTTATACTTAGGCTAACAACTCGCTGGTTCTGAGCTTGGTAGGTTTTCAAATGTTTGATGCAAGTTGCTTGTCCATGGCTAAGAATTACAAAGTTCAAGCTCTAAATGTTCCTGTGCTGTAGTGAGAAAAGTGTGCAGGTTTCTCTCATGGGATGTAGGATAGCTGCTAGAGCAGCTTGGCCTTGTCTCATTTGAGTAGTTAAAGATGTGTCCTGGCAAGGTGCTGAGCTACTTTCTCATCTTAAACTGTCCCCTGCTTCTTCCCTACAGCTTGAGGAAGGGGATGCTAATATGAATGCACCTGTCATAACTCCTTCATCGTCCACTGAAAGTGTGAACAAGATACCTGTGGTGAAGGCCAAGGCCACTCATATCATCATGAACTCTCTAATTACAAGTAAGAATGCTCACCTCTGATGTGGTGACGGCATAATTGTGCTCTATAGTTTGGTAACACCTCAAGGTAACTACCAGGGTTACTGGAGAACCTGTGGGTTTAGACTCTGCTCTTGAGCCGTATGAGTTTCTTTGGAGGATGCTTCTAGAAGGAAGCAAGGAACTAGGGAATAGGCCACAATTACTGCCTCTGTTTCCAGGTGCTGGAGGGGGGTGATGGGGAGGCGTGCAGGGCACATTATCTGCTGATAGGACACGGCAGTCCGTGCCGCCTTGTTGCTGTAGTGCAGAGGCGGTGGCTGCTGCTGCTCTGTTTGCTTATTAACTTTCTATTTCTGAATGACAGGTAGAGCTCTAAAATTAACCAGAGTGGTGTGGAGAGCTGGCATACTGTGCTAATGGAGCACTTGCTGGCATTTATGTTAGTTAATAGCAGCAGCAGCTGTCTCAACAGTAACACTTAAAAAAAACAAACCTCCTAAAGCATGATCCTTTAAAATCAAATTGGGTCAGTTATGTGTGCAGAGAAGACATGCCCATTTGCAATGAGGAATTATTCATGTGTTAATCTGTCCCTGCTGCCTCTTAGTAGCTGGGATATGAGCTTCATCTTTTCCTCCAAGCTGTGCTTGTAAAGGCTTCTGGATTTTTCAGACCAGCATTTTGGAATAGCTATACATTTGCACTTATTTCAGTCTTGGCTCAAAAATAACTCAAATAACCAACATATCAGAAAATAACATCCAGGAGTATAGACTTCTGGACAGCAGCTCCTGTTTTAGTCTAATGATAAAATACTAATCTAGTTAAAACCATGATAGCCTAAAAATCTTCTTGTGTTATCAGAAGTCAGCAGCCCCTCTCAGGAAGAACATTCAGTCACAGGTTAGAAATTAACAAAGGTCCTTAGGTTTCTTTATATATACAGTGCATTATCCCTGCAAATAACATTAATATGGGAAGTGTTATCTGTTTTAAAGGCTTTTCCAATAATCTTTCTGCGCTCTAATTCCTTTTGACTTTTTTCTTAGTGTAGTGGGGGGGAAGTGCTTATATTTTTCAGAATGGAAGTTGATATCAGTGTATTAGATGCTCTATAGATTCTCTGTTTGGCTGAAATATCTTCTTTTACCTCATCTAGAATCACTGGGAGTGTCTACCACCTCTTCTGCAAGGCTGTGACTGTCAGATTACATAGCGGGGGTGGTGAAAGACTTGATTTTTCTGTTGGCCAAAAAACCCTGCCTTCAATCTAGAGGGTCACTTAATGTCCAGTTTATTGGGGTCTCCTAGATTTAGAAAGTTATAATTAGGAGTGATGCAGCTTCTTGAGTGAGATGGGTTTAATTACAGATGTTGCATTTGTAATAAATCTGGTGATTTGAGACAAATCACTGTTGATCTGACTCAGCCCTATGACTCAGGATAGTTTTCAATTCACATAGTTTTCAGTTCTCCTTAGCTTCATCTTGCTGCCTGTGTCAACTCATCACGACACGTAGGTATGAATGATGAAAAAAGGGTCTTATATTCAGCTGCTTCAATTGCCTTTGTTTGCTAGAACTGCTTGTGGTGGCATTTCTGTGTGAATATGTGCTCTTGTCCATTCCAGAGCAGACTCAGGAGAGCATTCAGCGCTTTGAGCAGCAGGCAGGGCTGAGAGACGCTGGCTACACTCCCCACAAAGGCCTCACTACTGAGGAGACCAAGTATCACCGGGTAGCTGAGGCAGTCCACGTAAGGCTTGTTTTGCATTGAATTTCTCTGTTGTGCTAGCTTAACACCTATCTGGTGATGTAACTTTTGGCGCATGTCGCTAGAACTCTGCTTAAACTGCTTCCTCTGAAGGCTTTTAGCTCATTGTGTAAAAAAGGTTACATACTTTAAAATAGAAGTTAACACTAGCCTTTATAGTTTTGAAACAAACTTTTTTCTGAAATCTATCTCATTTCACAGTCATGTCAGACTGTCAGTGTCTTTCCAAGGGGGGATATCCCTACACTGAATCTAGTTTCTTGCTATACCTTTGGTGCCCTGTGACTGTGTAATTGTCTCAAGAGACTGTGTAGACTGTGCATTTCTGATGTGGAAGTTAGCAGATGAAATTGGGCTTGCCTCTTACTGGAAATAAAGACAAAAGTCTTGAATCAACATGCTTCTGATGAGCTCTATTGCCCACAGTAATCTTGCAGTTGGAGTTTAATAGTGAACTCTCCAAGTGTACTCCCACAAGGTCAAAGTTTGGTGTGTGTTGGTGAATTGCATTAGTGTGGCTTGGATAGCCACAGGAAACATTCTGAGAAGGTGCCTTTGTCAGTGTTTGAACTATAACTGCCCTTCAAGTGACTTCTTCAAAGTTCAGTTTGTACTGTCTGACTTGTAATAACCTGGTTCACATACACCCAGTTCCTGTTTATTTTATGACCAGGCATACTTTTCAAATGTGGTTTATCTTGGTGTTCTAGAGCAGTGTTTTCATCCTGCTGTATGTGAATTACTTCTCAGGGTCTAGCACTCCTTGTACCTTCTGTACGAGGTCTGGTCTCACCTTCATTAGAGAACTTGTGGGACCGAAAGCTTTCTTGCTCTGAAAAGTGCTGCAGACAAATGGCTGCCGTGACACTTGGGCTCGTTACCAGGTAGCTGAGCTGCTGTGGAAGCTATCTCTGCTACATCTGCAACCTCACTATGAATACTGGTATTAAGCATTACTGGTGGGTAGTGATGCTGAATTGCAGAGTAAGCTGTAGGTGTTATTTTGCTTTCTCTAGCCTGGAGGATGTGCCTTGAGCATAGCAGACTTCCAAAATGCTCATATCTGATGTGGAAAGAAGCTTAAGGGGTGTATGCAAGTATTGTAATACTGGGTTTAACTTTAGGTGAAGTGACATTTAAACCTTTTACCGCCTGTGATATAAACAATTGTCCAGTTTTGACAATAAAGTGGGATGTTTATTCCTTATGTCTTGTATTTAAGCTCTGTTTCTTCTGTGTTTCTCTTGCCTCTCCTAACAGAAGCTAAAAATGCAGAGTGGAGAGATGACAAAAGATGACAGACAGACTACTTCTGCTCAGTCCACTCCAAGCAGCACTCCCCATTCTTCTCCTAAGCATAAAAACAGGTACTCTGTTCTGGCAGACCACTTCCTCCTTCGGTCTCCTACAGGTTGCTGATGTGGGAACTGCTACAAATAACCTTCTTTCTCAGTGAGGGACTGGCTGTGGGGTGAAATTCAGAGCTTGCTGTGCATCTGTATTGGATAGGTTCAAATGTTGAAAGCCTGTGGAACTTATACATATCTTCATCCTGGGTGGTAACAAACCTATTAAGATAGTTTAAATTGCCCCTGATAATTACATGTAAAGTTCCTGACACAGTGAGGCCACTTGAAGTATGTATTCTTGTGTTTTATACATCTCAGTGATTTTTTTTTTTCCCTAGGGGTTGGTTTAGTCAGGGATCCTCTAGTTCTCTCACTGGCCCAGACTTTGCCATGGAAGCTGGTGGAGACAAATTGCCATCAGAAAGATGGAGCTTTTTTGGACCCAAAGCCATCCAGAAATCCACCACTGATCCAGGTATGTCCTCTAAAATCTGCTGTGCAAGAGCTAAGGGAGAACTGTCATGCAACAAACTTTCTAGCTATTTCTGGAGCTTACCTTGTTACTTTCTAGGATCACCCTGTGAATGTGTGCTATTCATATAATTTCTTTGCCTAAATATAAAGCAGTTAGATAAAACCTGTGCCAAGAATCTGAAAGTAGGAATAACTTGCACTGAGCTGCAGTGGAAGGGCAGGGTGTGGAGGTGACAGCTTTTTACTTTTTCTGCTCTCTGGTGGAACAAGAACTGGAGGTGCCAGCCACTGATGTGGAATAGGCTTTAGATAACATGAATCTGCTGGGTCTTGTGTAGGTTTTCTGCAGTGTTGGGCATCAGTGACACTGCTCACTCCTGGCAGCAGTGGAAAAAGGACTTGGCTAGTTTTCTTAGCTCTTACATGCTGTGATTTATTTTTTTTTTTTTATCTTCATCAGGAGGATTTACCATCCAATCCTATAAAGGTGCCCAGAAGCCATCCCCAATGGAGCTGATGCGTGCTCAGGCTACTAGGATGCCAGAGGATCCAGTCACCTTCAAGCCCCCCAAAATGGACATTCCAATTGCAGAAGGGAGGAAACAATCTCCACGTTCCCATAATATCAAGCCTCGGGATCTGAACGTGCTCACTCCCACTGGGTTCTAGGAAGAATGCTTCTGGTGTCTTTAGTGGGCTACAGGGTGTCTAGGCTCTGCTTCCCTGTCCCACTGTGCTGCAGTAAAGTAGGAAAGTCTCCCTTCAGCTCTGCATCTCAGAAAAAGTTATGACTGTCCTCCTAGAGCCAGTCTTGGAAAAACTCCTGCACTAGTACTAAACAAATGTAAACCATCCCGTCTGCTGTATTGCACCAGTTGGGTCTTCTAGGCTGCACTAGATGTGCTTCCCAGTACTCTACACCACAGTCAAACCTTGAATCGTTCCCTGGGACAGGACTGTGTGTGGCGTACAAGCAGGCTGGCTTGTCTACCTGTAGTCTGATTGTTGTCCTGCTCAGTGCTGCAGTACCTGCAGGAGGACTGGGGTTCTGTCTGGTATATGAAGAACACCAGAAGAAAATGATGAAAACAAGCAAGCACTGAAAACTGCAACATTAACTGCCAGAAGGAAGCTGCTCTGGGAATGTGGTGGGTCAGTTTTAAATGTGTCACTCCCTTACTATCCAGTGTGACCTTATTGTTTAACACCTAGTTCTTGGAATTTTTTTAAAGGAAAAGTGGACCAGTGACCATTGAGGCACTTTCTAGAAAGGCAGGGAGTAGAATCTAATAGGGCTTGGCAGTAACAAGCAAGAATTGCTTCTCTGCCAACTCTTCCTGTTTCTCCAAAAATGTGGAAATGACCAGAGCTGGTGTGGCTTGAATGAAGTAATCCTCTCCTTACTGCAAAACAACACTGTCCTGCTCTCTCCTAGGCAACAGACTTACAGATGTTCTGGCACTCTGGGTGCTGTTTTATTTTTTTTTTTCCCCCTAACATTTTGTATGAATTCTGTAGAAGTGTATTAGACACCAGCAGCACTTCTCAAATAGGGTGTTTTGTTTCCTCAGCATTAAATAAATGCATTTTTCAGGGCTGGGAGAGGACTGAGGGCAGATCAAGCTTAAACATCCCTTCTGGCTATGATACAGCTGTATGTAATTTTTGGCCTAGTCAGAACCTGTTACTGGGAACAGTTAACATTTGCTTTCGTGAGAAGTGGAAGGAACTCCTGGCTACCATCTAATCCCTTAAACGTTATAGGCAGCATTGCTCTGTAATCATTTGTCCTGTGGCAAACAGCTGTCCTCTCGATCCCATGGTTGTTGCAGAGCTCCTTCAGCCAGCAGCAGGCTTTCTGTAGCTGCCAGGTGGCGGCAGCAGCCTTGCGTCTGGTACTGGGAGCTTCTCCGTTGCCAGGACATTATACAGAGGTTACTTAACAACTGGTAACCGTTGAGCTCTGGGGTTTCTGCTGCCTTAAACCAAACATTCCTCCCGGAGGCTGAGGCAGGGTTGGCTCTCTCAGCTAGCTGCTGTCCCCTCTGAAGAAGCACGTTTTGTGGCTCTGCTTCCTCTCGAGCTTTGACAACACTGCCAGTGATGTGTTGTGTTGAAAGTGTCCCACCCAGCTAAGCAGTTTTCAGTGTCACCACTCATTTGCACCTTGGCAATCAGTGACTCATTTGATACTAATTTATTTGTTGTCTGTATCCATGTCTCTAATGTGTATGATTTTTTGTTTGTTTGTTACAAGAAAATAAAATCCTGTGAATGGAAGTACTTGGTGTGTGTTGGTGCTGACAAAGCATCTGTGGAAGAAATATGGGGCTGTGCAGTTAATAAGGCTCTGGCAGCACTTGTGCTAGGGTGGAATGTTTGCTCTGTAAAACTCTCTTTTGACAGGGAAACTAGGTTTAAAGCCAGACGCAGATGAAACATGAAATCTTTGTTTTCTTAAGCTGTTCAAATGGTGATTCTTCATGTTCCTGAGACTTGCAGCTTGTGTGCTGTTTGCACCTGTATGGTGGAGGTGGGCCCAAGTGTGGGAGCTGGGCTGGTATTTACCTGGAGGTGCCCAGCTCCCAGGGGTGTGGCCACCTCTGCTTTGCCACCTTCTAAATTCTGGTCTGAGTGCTGCTGTAGCATTTGTAGCTGCCCAGGTATTGCCGATGGAGCACATGGTTCTCCAGGGCTGGGGATGTCTGAACTGAACACTGGGTTTCCTTGCTCCTAGACTGTTAGCAGAACTAAAAGTGATGAAATAGATCCTGAAGCACCCAGGTACTCTGGTACAGGCTGCTGCTGCATGTCTGGGTTACACAGACTAATCTCATAGTTCAGTTTGGAAAGACTGGGATTAGAGTGTGGCCTCTTGGTGTGATATACTTGCTCTACTTTCTGTATTTTACTACAGCATCATTCTTGGGGATGTGACCAACAGATTAGAAAATAACATCCATAACTATGGACCTCTTGCTGGAATGTGGCTTCTTTTCTCATCTAATTATAGAAGTCTAATCCACTTAAAAGGACCTAACTGGAAAATATATGTGAATGAGCATGCCATGTAGGGAGAGCCGCTTTCTAGGGCAGAGAGTATTGGGAGGTTACTGTTGGGAATACTTCTGGCTACTACTCACAAAACCAGACCTTCACTTTTCCCTGGATGGCTTAGCCCTGGATTAGAGGGGCAGTGGTTTGTTCTCCCTCTGGCAGTTGGGAAGAGGCTTCCTCAAGAACAAGGAGCAAACCTGTGAGCCCCAGGTCAAACCCTTCCAAACAGTTCTGGGCAAACTGAAGCCAGTCTTCTGGATGAGGCCTTGCTGTGTGGTGAGCACCAACATCAGGACTACTCCATTCCTGACCCTGACTGTGCTGCCTGGTGCTGTGAGGCTCTGTTTCCTCATTAGGACCCTGCCAAGGCTCGACTACCCCAGGGGCAGATAAAGGGGTGGGGGGGCAGCTACAGGAATCTTTCTCCCACTGCAAACCTGTGTTTCTTCTGAACGGTGTGAAGAGACCTGTAGAAACGTCTGACTGCCGCCTGACCTCAGCTGTGATTTGAGTTGATGGCAGTATATTTGAATTGAATATTCATCATGCATGCTTGCCTGCAGTGCAGACATTTTCCTGCATCCGGAAGAGGCGCAGCAGCCTTTTCAGCTAATGCTGCTCTCCAGTCCTCCCTCTTGACATGCTAATCACCTCAGGCAGTCATGTAGATGTATTTGATTGGGAACAGAAATGTTCCTCTCCTGAGGACTGAGCAGCATTGCTCAGGGATCGCTGCACTGCGAGTGCCCTCACTGCAGCTGACACCTGCTTTTTTTTCTCAAATATTATTACCTTTTCCTAAATATTGAAAAAGTGATTTGGCATTTTGCTTGCTGTGCAAACTACTGTCAGTTTATGGCTGTGTTAGTCTAATGCTATCCCCAGATACAGCTGACAATGCTCTGTACTTCATTGGGGCACAGCTGGCACCAAGATAGAAGACTCAGCAAATACAAAAATAATTTATTTTTTAAAAGTGTACAAAGTGCCTTGTGAAACTGTAGGATGAAGCAAGTTTAAAAAGAAATTCCAACACCATATAAATGAGACACTTTTCCAAAGAACCACCAAGCTCTTTGTGCCTCCTGCTGCGGTGGTTGTCTCCATCAGGTAGCAGTGATAATGAGGAACAACTCCCGAAGCATGCACAACTTCTCCATGATCTGCAGGGGAAAAGGTTGCCCCAGAACCTGCTGCATGCGGCTGATGAAGTCCTCTATCTTCAGCTGAATGTCCAGATGGCTGATGTCATCATCATCTTGCAGCTTGGGCTTGGCTTTCTGAACGATCAAGTCCATCCGGTCGGTGAGTGAGCTCCGCAAGTGCTCTGCAAGAGGAAATGCTGGTGGGGAGAGGCAACACACAGTGGGCTGCCTGACCTGTTGAGGGACAGATCGCAGCGTGCTGCAGGCAGCGCTGAGCTGCGGTGAGGAGCGGTTGGCAACTGTGCTGGTCCTCTCATGGTTATCCTTGATGCTTCTGCATGAGACTAGCCTGGTGGAAGAAGGAACAGTCCCCTTCTGGAAGTCAGTCTGCATGTGGAGAGAGCCCAAGAAGTGGGGAGTGGGCAGGGCTTGTAGCATCCTTTTCTCCTGTGCTAGTGACAGACTGGACAGCTGTCCAGCTGCAGAGGAGAGTCTCCAAAGAGCTTAACAACAGTAATCGTCTAGGGCTTCAGGGAGAATAAGACTCTGCACATGAGATGGTGGTTTCCTCTCCATTCCTCCTTAACCCTGGGCTAAAGCAGCAGAAATTGGGAAAAGACTTCAGAACTTTCTGGTAAAATGACTTTAGAAAGTTTTCAGGAGTGGTTTCTGACTGTGCCACTCTCCTCGGGTCAGAAATGCTGCTCCTTCCATGGCTACTGTGGGTGGTGCTCCCTGCCCCATCTTACCTAGTGCTGAGTGTATCCTGGCTTTATCATCCCTTTGCCTTCTGCTTTTCCTCCTAAACCCCCCTCTTCTTCCACCCACTATGTGTGCAACTTAGTGGGTACAAACACACCCTTGTGTAATTCTCAGTGCTGGGATAGATCCTTTAGGAAGTAGGCTATTTCTTAGGGGCTAAACCTGACAAAGCAAGTTGGGTGCTCTGCTTGATGCGACAGGACTTCTTTGCTCTGACTGCTGGGAACAGTTACTAGTACAGACAGAGGCACATTATATTTCTAAGACTCGGTTACCATGAGTTAAAAAGTGATGAGGAAGGGTACTTCAGCTGTTCTACTGCAGACTCTTGATGAGAGCATGTTTATTAAGATCAGAACAAGCTGCTTACCCAGTACTACATTTTGGTAACTCGTCAGCATCAAACTCAAGTACTGCAGCATCTCATCCCATTTCTGCCATGTTGCTGTTTCATCCTATGACAGAAGACAGTAACTGGTTATTAGAAGAGGTTTTCCCATGAGAAAACAAGGTGAAGAAGTTGGACCAGATACCTGGTATTGCAGCAGCACAGAGGAGTGGCTCAGGAAGTACAGGATCTTGGCTAGAGACAAGGGCAAGGTCGTGGGCACCTCGCAACTATGCTGGAACAGCAGCTCTAGCAGTTTGCAGCGCAGGAGCTGGCTCTCCATGGTGTTTAAGAAAGCTTCCCTGGAAGACAAAGGGATTTATTCTGAGGGAGACAGCACAGCCTGACCTGGGACAACTGCTCTAGCATGTTCCTGGTGTCCCATCAGTGCTGATCTGCTGCAGGGGCTGCCCAGCAGCACAGTGGAAGGAAAACCACCAGATGCGATAGAGACCGTCGTTAGGCAGCTTGGCCATGGACATATTTACATCCTTAGGTCTGACCTGTGGCAACTCGAGGTCGGTACGGTCTGTGAAGCAAGCTTAGCTGCTTCACTTCACCCTGCCCAGCAGCCTGTGCAGAAGTTACCCATTCCTGCTGACTTGCAGGGAGCACAGCCAAGCAAGTGTGAAGTGGGGTCAGCAGCCCGCCGGATCTAGGAGATCTGTGCTGGGAGGAGCAATAGCTTGGTTAGAGTTAGTTTGGCTTGATTAGACCTGGTGTGTGGTCAGAGAAAGTTCTGCTAAAAGGGTCTGAAAGGGCTGACTGCTGGTGCTGGCAAACACGGTTTTGAAATGTCTGTGGGTCTAGTGGTCTCATGTCTACACTAGAACCCTTGTGCTTTGGCTTCAGATGCTGCATTTCTTAGAGAAGCAAACAAAAGTATGTCAAGGCAGAGCTGCAAAAACTGCATTATATTTCTGACGAGCTTCTCAGTTGTCCCTGCAAATCAGTGATGTGTTTGCCAGTATCTGACCATGCTGATGCAGAGTGCTACTTTTCAGACCCTCTACAGTTTTAAGGTACTGCAACTATAACAAGTGGGAGAATCAACTTTTCTCAGCAACACAGGAGCTGGGGAGATGTGTTCAGCTGGTGCTGTTCTGTCTCCATGGGATCTGTCAGTCCAACAGCCATGTGTTTGCTGGCTGGGTCAAAAATGACCCTATGGTATTTTATGCATCCAGACTTGGACGTAAATTGGGAATAAGATTATTGCTCGCACAGGCAGATGCTGCCTTGGGTATGTTTCTCTCACCTTTGGCTCCTCAGGGGAATGTTCAGTATAAATGGGAATATCACATCTGCGATCTTACAGGAGCTGCAGTTCGGGGATTTGTCCACTTCCACTGCGATGGACAACATCCGCTGGAGCAGGAGCATCACCCTGGGTTAGAGAGACAGTCAACACTAGGAGACGTTACCCCTCAGCTTGCAAAGTAAAGCAGTAGGGATGGCACCTTGTTCAGCCTTGTGCCCTGCAGTGAGGGACGTAGGAAACACTAGGCTAGATTTGATGTCTCTTGGTGACTTTTGAATTTGATGCTCTTGGAAGCAGAGCTAATCCCCAGACAGGCCCTCAGGAGGTCTCAGTGGCTCTACTGAGCACTGGTGGAGCAACACTAGGCAGCCTGAGCTGTGGGCCAAGAGCTCCAGCCTTACACTACATGCAAGAGGAGGAGCTTACTGAGCCAGTTTCCTACCAGGTGAGGAAGTCTCTTGCTCACCAAATCTATGTCTACCCCGAAGGAGACCCAGCAAAACCGGTCACCTGACCTGACAGGGAGCCACTCTGGCTCCTCCCTGACCTGGGCGCCATGATGATGCCAGTGAGGAGTTGGGGCTTCTGGGGCTTACTTCTGGGTGAAGAAAGCTGGTGGAGCCACCTCTGCCTGGTCAGTGCTGGCCTGACATGGTGCAGATGAGCTGTGTTCGGCCCTTGCTTCTGCTGAAGAGGGCGTAGTTTCTTGCGGCTGCTTCTGGGGCTTGGAGAACCCGACTCCCGTAACTGCTATGACCAACCATTCGACCACCTCCCTGGGACAGAAACAGGAACTTTAGTGGGGATGGGCCGGGTTTTGCTGCATTCTGACCTCTAGATCCACTTGGAGCTTGAGGAAAGACCCCAAGGATGAAGAATACATCCCACCCACTTGGACAGGTTAGGGAGCAGCTGTGCTGAGCAGTGGATATATACACTTGTCAACAGACCTGCCTCTTCCTCAGTCCTGTCTCAAGCAATACAAATCTGACCTAATTCCTGGGAAAAACCCACTAGGTTGCAGCTGGAAATGACTTGCATCATCTCTGCTGGTTTGCTTTTGTAAACCTGCCCCTGTTCTTTATACCTGGGCCTTACAGCTCCCTCTGTCTCACAAACTTGTTTCCTGGAAAGTCTGAAAGTCTGACCTAGAGTCTTGACAAATGTTGCCTGAGCTCCTGCCTCTCAGCATCTGGTTAGAGAACAGGGGGGGAGGAGGCGGTGGCATCCCTTACTTGACATTGTTGAAGCACTTGTCACATGAAAGCACTTTCTTGGCAATCGACTTCTGCAGGAGGCGCAACCTCAGGTTCTGCTGGAAGTCGTCCTCCAGGGTCTGCACAACATACTGCAGGAAGAGGAGCCAGCCAGGGGGCTTGTTCTGAGGGCAGATGTAGATAGTATGAGCCTGGCAGAGCCACAGATTGAGGAGCACCAGGGAATTTGTCTGTCTTGGGAATAAGCAGATATGACTGATGAATAGCTCCAGGAAGGGCTGGCTGGCTCAGTTCTACCACTGTGACCCACAGAGGCTTTGTGTTGCTGTGCCTTCTTCAGATGACACAACCTGCCTCCAGCTAAGCAGCAGGATAGGGAGCACTGTGAATGCATGTGGGATATCCAACTGGGACTTGCTGCCCTCAGTGGCTGCAATAAAACTACATGTTGGACTGGCCCATTTTGCAGCAGAGCACAGCCATGTGAGGCCTTGGGACAATGCTTACCCTCAGGCTGTGTCCTGGATGATCCCTGCCCAATGTGAGACACGTGGTGCCAAGTACCTGTTCCTCCATGATGTATTTCAGCAGCATCCAGTCCCATCCCACTGTGGCAGCGTTGGCTGGATGGAGCCTGCAAGGACAGCACTGTCCATTTGTGCTGAACTGCCCGACCGTCTGCCTGGAAGCATGGCAGCCCCCCACCCTTCCCCAGCCCTTCCCACCCCCACTTGCTCAGGGGCCTGCCCTGCCTTCTCTCCATCTCTGCCCTCTCCCTTTCTCCTCCCCTGATTATGTTCATTTTCTGAAAGCACCTGACTGGGGCTGTGCTCCATGGAGAGGCTCAGGACTCTTGGGCTTGTGGCCTCATAAAATATTGTGCCTCTCCGCAGGAACCCTGAGGGCAGCAGGAAAACCAATCCAGCCACCTCCAGCCTATGGGCCCCGCTACAGCCCTGGGAAGGCATTTCTGCCATGTCACTGCAGTGAAGAATGAGATCTGTGCTTCAGGAGCAAGGCAAACACACTCCTCTGTCCTAGAGGACTCCCTGGTGTCACAGGCTGTCCCTGACCCACCCTCAGACAGCCCAGGGTGTGCCTGTGCTGATACCAGGAGGATCACTCTGGGCTACAGGGGAAATTGCTCCCTGTTCTCTGGATGAGCACATGGACCTTTATGCTGGGCAGGCCCCTGGGAACACCTAGACAGCCCCAGGGCACCACGGCAAAGGGAACACGTACATTTGGATCTTCATCAGCAACATGTAGGTGTCCTTCAGGATCTCCCCTTGGTGGGAGTTCAACAGCATCTGTCTGATCAGGTGGGAGATAATTTCTTGGGGGGGACAGCGCTGGCCGGAGACAAACTCGCTCAGGAAATCCAAGGTGCCCTCCAGGAAGTTCTCCTCCATGGTGGTGTGCACCATGCTCAGCTTCCCTCTGGAGATGAGCTCAGGTTCCTGCTGCATACAAGGCAAAGCAACGGGTGAAAGCCAGCTCCCTTGACACAGAGGGACCCAGCTGTGACATGGAACCTGCCATGAAGGGAACTGCAATAACCAGAGATCCCAACTGCCCGGCAAAGCTTCCCTCAAAAGGTAAAGCGGAGCAGGGACTGCCACTGCTCCATCCTCTACCACAGGGGCTACTCTGAGCAGGCTCTGGCTGGGCTTGGCAGCAGATGCTCTGAACCCTGTTTACCTGCTGTGTTTCCCTGTTGGATGCTATGCCTTGGAGAAAGAGGTGCTGGACCCCGCTCCTCCTGAAATAGTGCAGTTTGTTCAGCCAGGCCTTGCTGTCAGCCTTGGTCCTGTCTGGGGCCACTTGCTGGATTGCTTTGTGTGGCGGTAAGTCATCTGTTACCAGCAAAGGCTCCTGGGGCTTCTCTGGGCTTGTGGGGACGGCTGGGGCAGGGCTCAGCCTTGGGGGGAGCTCTTTTTGCGAGTAGAGGTGGGGAGTCTCTTCCTCTGCGTCACCATCTCTCGAGCTGCTGCTGCTGTCCAGGCTGGAGAAGGACAGGGCCAGCGGCTCTAAGTCCAGCTGTGCGCTGGCCAGGGAGCCCAAGTCACTGTTAGAAATGGTAGTGCTGCAGTTCTGCTCTGGGCTGCAGGAGGAGTTGTGGCAGTTGGAGGGGGGTGAGTAGCAGCTCCAGTTCTCTGTGCTTTCTGCTGTGTCCGTGGTGGCACTGGGCTCTGTGGGAGCACCATGCCAGGGTGTTAGAGGGCTCGGCCTCACCACTGCCTCTGTTTCTTGTGTTGTGGTGGATGAGAGCTGGACATGGGATGTGTGTGCTGCTGAGACAGCAGGCACAGGCTCAGCGTGCTGGTCAGTACAGCTGGGGCTGTGGGGAGGGCTGCATGTGTCCTCCGTCAGGTCAATGATGGTGAGGCTGCTACATGGCGCTGGGCCTGTGCTCGTGTCCTCGCAGGTCAGATCGATGATCTCCTGCAGGAACAGAGGGGTCAGCGCTATCAGCAACAGTGGCACTTGAGTGCCTTAGTCCTCCCCTACCAGGGACCTCTGCTATGGTGGCACTGTCACTCTAGCCCAAGGGGGAAAAGGGGCTCATTGGCACCAGCCCAGGAAGAGAAACCAGGGGCAAAAACCCCACTGCCTGGCCGAGGGGATGGGACAGCCTGTGGGGAGGCAGCCCCAAGCTCTAGTGTTGGCCTGCCCTGGCAGCACAGCTGAGCCCAAGCCCAACCCAGGCTCTTCTTCCCTGCTCCTGGCAGAGACAAACCCCCTGCTTCCCCTGGGGCTCCTTATGGCGAATGGCTGCATCCCCTGCTCCAAACACCTCTTGCCTTGACCCACAGCAGGTCTGGGAGCCTTCCTGGGGTGGGGAAATGCCGGCCCTGCTGGGGTGCCTGGGGAGGGCAAGGGGAGCACAGTGAGTGCTCCTGTCCCCAGGGGCTCCTGCCCAGCACCAGCAGGAACAGTGCAGGATCGGACCCGCAGCATCCCACCCTGCGGCACGACCTCACCCGCTACAGAGACAGAAGTGTCGGGGAACAGAGCTACCGTCACATCCACGGCACCCAGGCAGAGCTACAGCAGCCCCAAGACTTTGGAGACTCCCACCCAGGACACGCCAGGTGATGCAGCACCCAGAGCTCCAAGAACGTGCCTGTCCGAGGGGCAGCAGGGGCAGGCAGCTCTGTCTGCACCACTGCCAGGCAGGACACGGCACTTTTCAGGATCTCGACATGCCTGGGAAGGGTCAGCGCCTGTTTGCTTAGAAAAAACACAAACCCTCAGCATCTTAAAGCAGGAACACGTTTT
This sequence comes from Athene noctua, assembly GCF_965140245.1. Taxonomy (NCBI): domain Eukaryota; kingdom Metazoa; phylum Chordata; class Aves; order Strigiformes; family Strigidae; genus Athene; species Athene noctua. The sequence goes on from NC_134048.1 coordinate 14,680,490, forward strand.
GCGGACAATTTAAGTCCATTTTTTTCCCCTGACTCAGACCTGCTGCCTTTCCCAAGGAGGGGCCGCATGTAGCCTGGGGAGGTGGCAAAACCCAGCAGGCCTGGCGTGCTCCGGGAAGCCGGTGGAGCCGAGGGCTGGAGGCCGCCCCGGCTCCGGCCCGTCCTGCGCAGCTGCCGGTATCTGAAAACTGCATCAGAACCGGGGCCAACGGCACCCGGTGCGGGGGGGCGGACAGACCGTTCCCCCCAGAGCCGGGGCTGTGCCCCGCTGTCGCCGCACCGGCCCATCGTCCCCCCGGCCGCGGGGTGGCCCAGGTGAGGGGGATGGTGGCCGCCCTGCCGAGGGGGCTGTACCCGACCGGGGGCTGAGCCCCGGCGGCCTGGAACCCTCCTCGAGCTGCAGCCGAGGGGACCATGACACTCCGTGGCTGGGATCTTCCTGGGGGAACACGGCCAAGGGGGCTAGAACCCCGGGGGGACACGCCTGGGGACCGGGCCTCTGCTGACGGGAGGCGGCCCAGGGGGCAGGAGCCCTCCTGGGGGAGACTGGAGGGGATCCCTGGGGGCTGGGACCATCCTGGGAAAGACGTGACCGAGGGGACCGCGCTCCCCGGGAACGCACGGCCGGGGCTCGGGGCCCGCTGCGCCTCTCCGCGGCCCTGGAGGCTCCGTGTCCCCGCCCGCGGCGGAAGCGCCGCCATCTTGGTGAGGGCAGGCGGCGCCGCCGCCCCTCCCCGCCCGAGGGGCCGCCCCGACTCACCGTAGCGGGCGGACGCGCGGGCCGCGGCGGCGGCGAGCGGCTGCCCTGAGAGTCCGAGTCGCTTAGGAGGACGACGCCGTCGGCCATCTTCGCGGCGGGCGGTGGCGGCTCAACCCGCCACGGGCTGGCAGCGGCGGCAGCAGCGCTCGGGCCGCGGGCCGGGCCGGGCCGGGCCTAGGGCGGCGGCGGAAGCTGCGTCAGCCGCGGCGGCGGGGCGGGGCGGCGGCGGCGGCGGGCCCGGTCGCGGCGCGGCGCCGCCGCCATGGCGCTGTCCCCCTACGTGCAGGCCATGCAGGAGCTGTTCCGCGCTAACACGCGGAGCCGCGAGTTCCCGGCGCACGGCGCCAAGGTGCACTCGGTGGCCTGGAGCTGCTGCGGCCGCCGACTCGCCTCCGGCTCCTTCGACAAGACCGCCAGCGTCTTCCTGCTCGAGAAGGACCGGCTGGTGAGCTCCCCCGGCACCGGGCGGGCGGGGGGGCGGCGGTTCCTTACCGGGCACTGGGGGACGCCTGGAGCGGCCGCTTGGACCGGTTACCGGGGCACCCCAGGAGCACTTGGGCTGGGTCTGGTGATTCGGGCCGGTACCAGGGACTCCCCCCTGGCCTGGGTGCTCGGACAGGTGGATCGAACCGGGAGTGGGCCCCGGTGGTCGGTACCAGGGCTAGAAGCGGGTACTCGGGTCTGTCCCGAGAGACAAGCGTCGCCAAGGACCCCGCAGGCCGGTGCCCGGGCCAGGGAGCCGGGCCGGGAGCTGGTGGCTGGCTGGGGAGGTGGGGAGGGCTCCTCCATCCCGGCTGGCCAAGGGTGGGGAGCGTGACTGAAGTGGCGGTGGGGCTCTGGGCTGGGCTCCAGCCCCATCCGGTAACCGGCAGCGGAGCGGGATGCAGCATACTGGTCTTGAGGGCAGGAGGTGGGTGGAGATGGGCTCATCCCTCCCATGAGCGGCTGTCCTCTCCCTCCAGGTGAAGGAGAACAACTACCGGGGCCACGGGGACAGTGTGGATCAGCTCTGCTGGCACCCCAGCAACCCTGACCTCTTCGTCACCGCATCTGGGGACAAAACCATCCGCATCTGGGATGTCCGCACCACCAAGTGCATCGCCACTGTCAATACCAAAGGTGAGTCCTTGCATTCCTGGGAGGGCTGTGGGGTCCTCAGCTGCTGGGGACCCATCTGCAGTGGTGCAGTGCTTTGGACCCTTCCTGTGGGTCTTGGCAATCGGGGCAGCTTTCCCAATTCTTTTTACCTTTGTGTTGCACCCATCTGTAAGGAGCGGCAGTGAATGCGAGGGCTGATTTACTTGGTGCCAGGACTGGAGAAACTACTGATATATGATGCTGACTGTTAAAATGTCCTCTGTACTTGTCTCTGTAGTCTGTGGGCTGCAAGGTTGGAGACTGGGGAAAGACATGGTTGCAGAGAGCCATGGTGGAAGTAGAAGTTTGTGTGGATTCAGACAACAGTTACTTGAATTCATATGCTGGTTAACACAGATGCCATCTCTGCCCTTGTAAATCTCCAGTTTTGAGTTGTCCGGGCTGGAAATGGTATTACTGCAGCCTGCCTTGTTCTTACCCTCATTCATAGGTATTTATTGTTGGCTTCTGCTTTTTTGGGATCTCAAAGATTACTGGATTCAGAGGATCTTTGAGTTGACCTTGTTTGGTGGTTGCTGTGGTCCCATCTTGGCTGAAATGGGAAGGGCAGTGATGCGGTCACATTGGCTTAAAGCTGCAGTTCTGTTAAGTTTGATTTTCAATAACTGTGTTTGCTGGAGAGCTACTATATAGGGTTTGTGTTTTAGACTGCAGACCGGGCAATCTTTCCCATTTGGGAATGGTTTGGAGTTAGTAGAGCATGTTGTGGCCTTGAATCAGGAATGAAAGCTGCCTGTCTGCTTAACTCATGGCTGCTCTGGATTGTTGCGTGGAAGAGGGACCTGCTGCCTTTCTGTCCCTCCAGGGGAGAACATCAACATCTGTTGGAGCCCTGACGGACAGACCATTGCAGTGGGGAACAAGGATGACGTGGTCACTTTTATTGATGCCAAGACGCATCGCTCCAAAGCTGAGGAACAGTTCAAGTTTGAGGTGAACGAGATCTCCTGGAACAACGATAACAACATGTTCTTCCTCACTAATGGAAACGGTTGCATCAACATCCTCAGGTAGGCGCCTGTGGCAGTGGGTGGGCAGGGTAGCTGGGCTGGCTGTGGCAGATACCTGTCTACAAGCCCCTTTGTTGCTTTTGGGGAACTGAAGTCCCATACTCCAGCGATTCTCCACCCTCTGATGGGAACAAACGTGCCTGGAGCTGAGGTTGCCCCAGTTCTGGGCAGGGCTTCCCGAGAGTGACCCTGATGCTTTGCCCCATTCACTCAGCACTCAAGGTTTCCAAGAGTGTGGCCCTGCACCAGCTTGGTTTGCTGGCAGTCCCGCTGTGCCTCGTGCCTGCTCTGCTTGTAGATGAGCACTACGCCCCTCTCACTGCTTCCTGCCCTCTCCCTTCTTCTCCACAGCTACCCAGAGCTGAAACCCATTCAGTCTATCAACGCTCATCCTTCAAACTGCATCTGCATCAAGTTTGATCCCATGGGGAAGTACTTTGCCACGGGCAGTGCTGACGCATTAGTCAGCCTCTGGGACGTGGATGAACTGGTGTGTGTGAGGTGCTTCTCGAGGTAGGTAGTGCTGTCTCAAAGCTCTTTGCCTCCCCTCTCTGGTGACCGTGCAGATGGCTCACTGCCCGCTTCGCTCTGTTGCTGCAGGCTTGACTGGCCTGTACGAACTCTGAGTTTTAGCCATGATGGGAAGATGCTGGCATCAGCATCAGAAGATCACTTCATTGACATTGCAGAGGTGGAGACAGGTAACGATTTTGCTTTTGGGGAACAGCAAGGAGGGAATTGGATGGAGAAGTGCAGGTGGAGCTGGGAGGGCACTGGGTATATGTGTCTGCTGAGGAAGAGCAGAGTGCCATGAGGGGGAGCCTTTGCCTTGTTAGTCTGCTGTAGATTTGCGTGTCATGTCTGTGCCTTGTCACCAGGTGATTAAAAGGCGCTGAAGCAGCGTTTGTTCCTCCTCTGCCCTGTGCGGGAGAGAAGCAGCAGGTGCTTGGCTCTGGTGTATGCTACGAGGCAGTGGAGGGCCGGAGGCTCCCCAGGCTGACGTGGCCCCTTTTCCATGCAGGAGAGAAGCTCTGGGAGGTGCAGTGTGAGTCCCCCACCTTCACAGTGGCCTGGCACCCGAAGAGGCCGCTGCTGGCCTTCGCCTGTGACGACAAAGATGGCAAATACGACAGCAGCCGGGAGGCAGGCACCGTCAAGCTCTTTGGGCTCCCCAATGACTCCTAATGAAACCGCACTGGGGGAGGCAGCGCTTCCCTGCTCTCGGGGGTGGGAGAGTGCTTAATTAGTGTAGGTCGGGGTAAGGAGATGGCTCCCCTCCTTGCCTCCTTGGCAGTGCTGCGACCTTTGGCTTGGCTCTGTGTCCCGCTCTTGGGAGCATTTGTAAAAAAGCAGCTTGTGTGCTGGGGAGGATGGAGGGGATTCTAGCAGGGCCCCTCTTGCTGTCTGAGGGTTGCTGCCTCCTCTCTGGGGTGTGGGGGGGCTTGTTCCAAAGGCAAGTGGCCAAAGAAAGTCAGTCACTGAGGGTGACTGCTGGGGAGGAGCCTCTGTGAGAGGAGCTCTGCTCTGGTGACGAGGGCAGCCCTGGGAGCACAGCCTGCCCCTTCCCCTCCCAGACATCCCCCGTTCCTTCTGCACACTGGGGCAGTGAGGGGAGGGTAGGAGGGGTGTGAGTTGGGGGATGTTTCCCCAGCTGGGGCTTTTTTTTTTTGTATGTGTGGTTGTTTTTTCTAATTTTGATAAATCCTCTTCTGTAATGAAGGTGCCTGTGGCTGCTGGGGGGGTGCTGAGCTGCTCTCCCTTTCCCTGCCTCCTCCCCCTTGGCCACGGCGAGGTCCTGGCTGATGAGGGATCTGTATTGGGGCGCTGTCTACCTTGTCCCCCCCGCTTGTCCCCACCTGCTGTCCCGTGCTGTCACCCCACCAGGCGGCGCTGTGCCCCCACGCTGGGGACAGGGGACATGAGGGACACTGCACAGAGGATGGGGACAGCCGCAGGGCCCTGTCCTGCTCCCATCACCCTGCTCCCGCCTGGCAGCACCCCCCAGCATGGGTGCAGCATGGCCGTGGCCCCAGCAGAAGATGCTGCTTGTCCCACGCTACCGGCCCTGGGTGGGTTGGGGTGACGAGTAGTGTGTCCCCTGTCCCCACTCCGCAGGGAGAGCTGTGGGGGTTGCATTCCACCCCCCGCCTCGGCACGCTGGGTCGCAGGGTCACCGCAGAGGAGGTGCGGGGTCACCGCAGAATTGGTGCAGGCGCACCCTGCCTGTGATGGAGACCTTGCCTGCAAGATCTCTATCATTTCCTACCCTAGTATTTTCTTCTGACAGAAGCTTTTCCAGGTGACTGCTCTGCTGATGCTGCCTGGGTAACAGCTGAGCTCTTTGCTGGTAAATGATGGCAAATCAGTCAAAGCCGAGGCTGGCTCTGGATGGAGGATTTCCAGGGCTGTGCCAAGCCTGGGCACTGCCCGGGGCCCTGCCTTGCTGGGGAACACGATGTGCCCCATTACCCACGGCCTGCCTGTAGCCTCGTGCCCCTGCTTTTGTGGGTCACAGCCTTGCCCCCGCACCCCAAAACGTCCCTTGTACCCCAGGAAAATCCCCAGTCATTCTGTGAGGGGAGTCCCAGAGTTGAGGGGAAGGGGCAGAAGCTTCCCTGTCGTGTCTGTGGGACCCAGGCCCACCAGCACCTGTCCCTTTTACTGTGTCCTCAACCCCATAGAGGGTGCCTGCAGGATGGACACGGGGCTGTGGGGAGGCAGCTGGACTGAGCAGAGCTCGGAGTGTGGCCTCTCCCTTCTCCCTGACTTGGGACCTGTGGCCTCTGGTAGTGTGATGAGCTTCCAGGTCTCAGCACTGAGGGGAATGGAGGGGTGAGGGAGCTGATGCGGGACCCCAGGGAAGCAATGGCTGAGAAGAGGCCAGAGCAATGTACAAATCCCTTTATTTTATTAGTTTGTCAAAGACTAGTTCGAGCAGGATGATCACAGCATGTCTGCGGGGCCCCCAGCTGCCCGCTGCCTCCCGGGGAGGGCCCTGGTGAGCAGCCGGGGGCTGTGGCGGAGGAAGCACAGGGAGGGGGGAGCACGGTGCGGCAAGGGCTGGGCTGGGGTGAGGGCATACCCCTGTGTGCCCCCTTTGGGGTGCAAGCAGCATCTCCTGGGACGTGCCCGGGGCGCTTGCCCAGGGATCCCTTCCCAGGCCCAGGGGGACCCGTGTGTCCAGCGTCGGGTGGGGGGCAGTCAGGCACTCCCAGCTCGGGACTGGCCCTGCAGCCCTCGGCCCCACACTGGCTTTATTGCAGGGGGCAGAGCGGGGGGCCCCAGCAGCGCGGCGGGGGGCTCTCGGCTTAGCGCCGTGGGTGGCCCTGGGGACAGAGGGGACTCGGGGATGGGGGGGGGAGCGTGAGCAGCGGACACGAGGACGCATGGAGCGACGGGGCGCACCCTGGCACAGAGACACTAATGCGAGAACGGGGGCCAGCGGGGCCGAGACACGGACGAGGGAGCGGTGGGGACGGGGCAGGGGGGACGAGGCAGGGGGGTCCCTGCCCCACACGTGCCTTTGTACACGGTCGGCGGAGCGCGGCGCCCGCTCCTCCCGGTGCTGAAGTATTGCAGTCTAACTGATATGGCTTTAACTATGGGGCCAGAGATGCGGGGAGAGGGGGGTCCCCTCCAACCCCCCGATGCTGGGGCACACCAGGCAGCCCCGGGGGACCCCCGTGCCCGGGGACCGGGGATGGGGGGGGGGGGGGGGGGGAGCTGCGGGCAGGGCGCCTGGCTTTGTGCTTTGGGCTTGGCCCAGGGCGGGACGGGACAGGGGGATGGCAGTGCTGGGGACGAGGGCAGGCGAGCAGAGGCCTGCCGGGGTTCCCTGGGAGGGCAGGAGGGGCAGGGCAGGGGGCACGGGCAGCCACCCCGGGGGGGCTGGTAGGGCCTGGGGTGCCCCCAGCCTGCCACGAGGTTACATCAGTGCATTTGGTCCCGGTTCGCCCTGTCCGGCCAGGGCCGCTCCCCTTTGGCACAGCGTGGTGGGGGGGCCCTGCCTGGACGGGACGGGGCGGGTTTTTGGTCTGGTCGGGGGGGGAGAGGGCAGGAGGGGGTGGGGAGGGTGTGTAGGGACCCCCCCGTGGTCAAGGGAACTGATGGAGGGGTCGGAGGGGAGAGGGCGCCCGTGCCCCAGCACCCCATGGCAGGGTTGGTGGTGCTGTTACTTCTTGAACATATCCTGAAGCGGGCCGGGCAGGTACTTGAGGACGGTGTCCAGGATGCTCTCCTCCTCCTCCTCCTCCTCGTCCCCACAGCCTGCCGGGATCGCCTTCTTGGGACGTGTCAGGCTGCCCTCACACGGCTGCTCCAGCGCAGCTTTCTCCTCCGCCTCCTTCTCTTCCTTCTTCTTCAGCCCGTACTGTGAGGACACAGGCCCTCAGCAGGGCGGGCAGTGGGTGCTGCCCGTGCTGTGCCCCATGCCCATCACCACCGCCTTGGGCCACCCTCCTCCTTGTCACAGCCCACCTTGTCACGAATCTGCTGCCGGACTTTCTCCCGCTCCGCTTCCATGCGGGCGTGCTTGGCTTTCCGCTCCTCTTCCTGCTGGCGCAGGGCCTCCTGCCTCTCCTCCTCCTTCTTCTGTGCGTCGGGGTCCTTCTCCTCCTCACCCCCCAGCATCTTGCCCATGTCCTTGGTGGCCCCTGTGCAGCACAAGACCACCGGCCGGTCCTCGAGGGTGCTGCAGCCTGGTGCTGGCTGCTGAAGCCCCTGCAGAGACAGGGAGGGCACGGAGCCCCCCGGCAAGGACAACCGGGGACATCCCCGCGGCCACCCGTGCCGGAACCGGCTGCAGATGGGCTCTGGCGGCTGCGGGGATGGGGAGTGCCGTGGGCTGGCTGCGCTGCCCTAGTTCAGCGTCAGCCGGGGGAGATGCCGGCAGCTCCTTTGACGCTGGCACCCAGGGGACCCGCTGGGGAATCCCACTTAGCGGCAAGAGAGCCGGGATTCCCCAACCAGGCACTGCGGGCGCTGGGAACGAGAGCCCCGGAGGGCTCCGGCAGCAGCTCCCCACTGCCAGTGGCTCTCCCCATGGCTCTGTCCCCCCCACCATGTCCCTCCAACCGTGCTCCCCAGGGTGTCGGGTCGGTGTCGCTCCTGGAGGGGGGACCCTGAGGGAAACAGCACCCACTCACCACCCAGCGCTTGCTTCATGACGAAGTCCATGGTGCCGGTGTGTGCGTGTGGCTAGGCCAGCGCCCAGCGCTCATCCACTGCCGTCCGGGCTCACTGACCAGGGCCACCTGCGCGGGCAGAGAGGGACACGGTCGGGGACACTGTGCCCAGGGTCCCCACCACCCAGGCATGAGGGACAGGACTGTCCCTGGGGCTGCAGTTCACACCCTCTGTGTCTCCAGCCCCAAACGCCTTCCAGAGTGGGCAGAGGGAGCTTTTGGGGTCTGTAGGCAGTGTGTGGGCAGATCTGCCTGCTGGCAGTGCCTGCTCCCTTCGGCCCCCTCCTCACATCCCCGCTGGCATTTGGGGACCTGTGGAGGGACCGAGGCAGGGACCCCAGAGCAAGTTTCCACCCCAGCACTGCCCTCGGTGGGGCAGTAAGAGCCCGGGAACCCCAGGGTGCTGCCTGGGGGCTGGCGGGATGGGGACCCACCACGTCACCACCCACTGCGTTGCCTCTGCTTTTGGGGGGGCGGACACAGACCCTGGCTGGGGATCCCAGCGCGGCGCAGTCAGACACGGGGTGCTGCGTGTGTGCCTATCGCAATGCGTGTGCTCTGCAGAGGGCTGGCGAAGAGGCTGTTGGCAGGGTGTGACAGTGTTTGGGGGCTGTAGGGGTTGCGGCGCCTGTGACTCGGTGTGTGCGTGTGATCCCGGTGGGTGCTGGGGACGGGTGACGGCGTGCAGGGGCACTGCAGGTGCAGGACTGAGCGTGTGCGTATGTGTGTGTGTGTGCACACCCGCCGTGTTCACACACGTTGTGTGTGCGTGTGAGCCGGACAGCCAGGCTGTGTTTGGTCAAGGGGTGTGTTTGCGGGTGCCTGCAGGCTGTGTTTGCATGGGGCGGGGGGGGGATGTGTATATATAAGTTTGTGGAGCTGCAGGCTGCGTGTGCCCACACGGTGTGAGGGTTTGCAGCCTGTTTGCAAGCTTTGAGTGTGAGTGCGTGTGAGTTTGGGGGTTTGCAAGCTCTGTGGGTGCGCGTGCAAGGGCTCGCAAGGCGGGGGGGGGGGGCGAGCAGAGGATTGCAGGCTGTGTTTGTGTGCGCTGGGTGGGTTTGTGCTGCGTGTGTGTGTTTGCACACTGTGTGGGGCGGTTGCAGGCTGTGTTATTGTGGGGCGGGGGGGCTGGGTGTGCGGGTCCGTGGGTTTGCAGGCTGTACGGGGGGGGTGTGCACACAAATTCGCAGACTGCTGCGCGTGTGTACGTGTGGGAGTGTTGCGGGCTGTTTGCATGCTCTTGGGGGGGGGGGGGGGATTGCAGGCGGAGTGTGTGTGAGTGTGTGTGTGTGTACGCGGGTGGGAGGGGGGTGTGTGTGCCTGTGCCCCCCGTATGCCCTGTGTGTGTGGGGGGGCTGCAGGCTGTGCTCACAGCCTGGGTGTGCAGTTTACAGAGTGTGTGAGTGTGTGTGTGCGCACGGTGGGTGCCGCAGCCTCGTGGGTCCCCCCACCCCAGCTCCCCGGGACCCCGATAGGCTGCGGGGGGGGTGTCCACGAACCGGGACCCGAGGAAGTTTGTTGCTCCCAGCCCCGGGGCACCCCGCGACACCGGGAGGGGCAGGGGGGGAGCTCCTGTAGGAGGTACTGTGCTGAGCCCCGGGGCTACAGCGGGGGGTCGAGGAACACCGAAGACGTGGGAACACGGAGGGGTGCCGGGACACCGGGGCCGCAGGGAGGGTGCAGGGGACACCGGGGGGCGTTGGGACACGGGGGGCACTAGAACACCGAGACCGGGGGAAAGGGGGGGGGCGGCGCAGCGTGTCGGGGGGTGAGGGACACCGAGGGGTGCAGGGACACGGGCGATGCGGAGGGACACAGCAAACGGAGGAGGGGGGGGGGACGGACACCGGCAGGCGCGGGGACACCGAGGCCGCACGGTCTGCAGCGACGCAGGGACACGGGGGGGCGCCGGGAGGGCGGGGGACAGCGGGGACACGGGACGTAGGGGACACCCGGCATGCGGAGGACACCGGGATCGCAGGGGGGGGTGCGGAGCGCGGGGGACACACCGCGGGGGAGTCGGGGGGGGGCCGCAGGCACACGGAGGATGCGGTGGGGGGGACACCCGGGACAGAGAACGCGCACCGGGGGCGCAGGGGACACCGAGGACGCGGAGGGGGGGGGGGGGGGGGGCGGCGCGGGGACACGGGGAGGGCGGCATCCACGGCGGGGGGGTGAGGGGGGGGGTCGCGGAGGGGACGCGGTACCGCGGGGACCCGCCGCCCCCCACCCCCCCACCCCCCGGTGGATGCGGCGCGGGGCCCCGCCCGCCGCCCGGGGCCGCCCGGTGCCGCAGCGGCGGCGCTGTCCCTTCAGCACCGGCGCGGCGCGGCACTCACCGGCTCCGCCGCCGCTCTCCGCTGCCGCCGCTCCGCCCTCCCGGCCCGCCCCGCCCCGCCGCGGCCCGGCCCCCGCCCGCCCCCGGCGACACGCGTGGGCCCGCCCGGAGCGACACCCCCCCGCCCCGACACCGCGCAGCCCGGCAGCCCCCCGCCACGGTGGGGTGGGATGCGGGGACACGACCCCCGGGGAAACGTCCCGGTGACCGGGGAGGGGGCCCCGTCCGCATCCCGGGATGCCGACGGGGCCCCCCCAGAGCCCCCAACCACCCGCCCCGCGCTCCTGCAGCGGAGGGGTGGGGGGGGATCGCGGTTTGCGCGGGGTTAATGATTCACCTCCGCGGCAATTAATGGGCGAAACGAGGCATTAAGCAGCCGGAGCCACCGGGGAGCAGCCCCCCCCGCCCCCCCGGTCCCGCACCCCTCTGCTCCCTCACCCAGCACTCCGAGCCGCAGCACCCTGTCCCCCTCCGCAGCGCTGCAGGGTGCCTGCGGGAGTTTAATTAAACTCCCTGATAAATCGTCTCGGGACACACACACACACACCCCCCGCCAACACCCGCCACTCGGAGGCCCCAGCTTTGGGGTTTGGTGCTGCCCCCCCAGAGGGGTCCCGCGGTGGGTGGTGGGTGCTCAGGGGATGCTGGGAGGGGCTGCGCCGTGGCGTCGAGGCCACGATGCCCACGGAGCTCAGGATCCCCTTCAGTGGGGAGGTCCCTTGGGGAGGAATTGGGGGCCACCATACCACCCCCCCGGCTCCCCCTGCACCTGCCCAAAGGGAGATGGGCTCCTGGAGCCCCTCCTGCTCCCCCCCGGCTGCGGGACAGGGCTCCCCCATCCTTGTCTGGTGCATGGAGAGGTGCTGGGGACGAGCGTGCGCCCCACCGCCAGCCCCGCCACCCCGCACCGGGGCAGCCGGCACCTCCTAATTAATCCAGCCCTGGGTTATCAGAAACAAGATGAGCCCTTTGCGAATCAGATGAGTGGTGCTCTGAGCCACGCTCTGGGGATAGCTGGTGTGTAATGGTGATGCTCTGGAGGAGCAGCCCTGCAGGGAATCTTATGGCTATGGCCCGGGAGAGTGCTGGAGAGAGTTTGGGTGTGGGGTCGTTTCAGGGACCCCCCCCGGCTCTGCATGTGGGAGGCTGCGGGGAGCTGAGCCAGGCTGCGGCTGCCCCCACAAGCCTGGCGACGTGGGCTGCGGAGGGGCTGCCGGGCATCGCTGGGGCTGCTGTGGGGAGGACGGGGGCGATGCAGGGTGTGGGGCAGCAGTGGGGAGCCATCCTGCAGTCGGGGGGGGCCAAAGCCAGGACGCAAGTGCCAGCCCAGCACCTCCACAGGAACGCGGCACCGACAGACTCGTGTGTGTGCACCCACTGCTGGCTCCTGCCCCGACACACGGCCGCTGCCACGGACAGGTCTCAGCACAGGAACCACGCATCAAGGACATGGTCCTCGTGTTCACCCCCTCTCACCACTCCCGAAAATACCCCCCAGCGCACCCCATCTCCACCAGCCCTGAGCCCTCTGCCTCCTTCCACCGTGGCATCAACCAACAACTCCTTTTTCCACCTCCATAGAAAAAATGCTTCCTGCCCTCGCACCCAGCCCCACTCTGCCTGCCGGCGGCTGGTGGGACGAGCATGCAGGCGGCAAGACAGGCCTGTGCTTGGCCCGTCCGTCCGTCTGTCCGTCTGTCCTGCGGCAGCCGTGCTCCGGGCGCTGACGTCAGCGCTCCCGGCAGCCGGGCGGTGGGCGGGCGGCACCGCTCCTATTGTATTAAAAATAATACAGTGGAGCACAAATTCATTACAGATAAGTGTGACAGCCAGGAGGAATTAACGAGCCCGTCTCTCAGCGCCTGACAAACGCCTCCTTTTGTTCCTGGGATGGGTCCTTGAGTCTTTCAATCTTTGGAGATGCCTCGGCTCATTAAGCACATCCTCCCCCAGTAGCTCCCAGCGTGCCCAGGGACTGCTCCCAGTACGAGCTGTGGCCAAGCCAGCAAGGCCATCTCTTGTGCTATGCCAGGCTTGCCCACCTTGGAGCTCAGTGGCCTGGAGTACTGTCCCCAAGCGTGGGACCCCACACGAGATGCGGGGTGGCCGGGGGGAGGTGGGCGAATCAGCCTCCGTCCCTGCTGCTGTGGGAAGCACGAGGCTCATGTGAGCTGTGGCCAACCGCCCCGGCGCTCCAGCCGCTGGTGCTGGCAGCACAACCGCAGCTGATGGGCTGGTGGGTGCCCAGCTTTGCTCTGCCAGGTGGGCTCCTGCAGGAAGGGCACCCAGGGGCTTGTCACCTGCCCTGGGCATCACCTCCATCCTCCTGCCCTGCAGACACCCCTGCAGACACCCCTGCTCCCAGAATGGGGATGAGCCCAGGGGAACCCGCAGTTCCAGAGCTGAGCTGGCTCTGGCAGGTGTTTGGAGGATGTTCTTGGTGTTGGGAGGTTGCTTGCGCCTGGCATGGGCACTCCTTAGGCACAGCTGTCCCTGGCATCTTCCTGGGCAGTGTCACCTGCTGGGTGGCTGCCTGTTGCTGCCAGGGGAGGCAGGAAGGAAAGGAACGGGGAGGGATGGGGGGGGCAGCGCCGTGGCCAGATGGAGGAGGAAGCTCTCAGTCATGCCAAGTCCTGCAAGTCACCTCCGTGCCGGCTTGCAGGGGCAGCGTGGCAGGGACAGAGCCGGTGTGGGTGCCAGGACCCTGGCAGCGCCTCGCTCCACTCCCCGCCAGCGCCTGGGGAAAGGACACGGGACTGGCTGCCGCTGCCGCATCGCCCACCACATCCACTGCCAGCAACACCCCAAGTGGCTCCTGCCCACCCTGCTGCCAGCATCGTCCCCAGGCCCCACAGCCACACGGGGACCCTGCAAGGTCACAGCCTCTGCGGGCCCTCACAAAGCTCCCAGGCAGAGGGAAGCGGGTGCCTGAGTACCTGCACCCATCCCTGCACCATCACCAGCCTGGCCTGCTGCCACCCATTAGCACAGGACAGTTATTTTACTTATTCCCCCCCTCCCCCCCCCAGCCCATCTCTGCAGAAAATAATTATTGGTCCTTCTCATCGCACCAAGGGATTAAAAGTGGTTAACTCCATTTCCAAAGGCTTTGTTATGTTGGTTTTCCCTCGGCTGCTGCACAAGGCGATTTCCACAGTGCCACTTAGGCAGCTTTTATCAGGTTGTCTTCTGGAGGTAATTGGGTTTTTCAGGAGCCTGTTTAAAATTCGTAACCCAGCCTCTTAAACAAAACAAAAACAGCAGCGGAGAGAAGGGGAAGAGGCAGCACAAAACACGCAGCAGCTGCAGCTTCTGAAGAGCAGCCCTGGCCCCTTGGGGCTGGCACCCGGCGGGGACAGGGATGGGGACAGGCACCAGCGTGCTGTAGCGTCAGTCTGGAGCCAGACCCTCCAGCGCAGCGGCTGAGCACAGACTGCAGACACAGCCCCTGCCACCCCTGCTGTCCCTCCCGCCGGTGACACCACGCGAGGTGAAGGGGACCCGGGGTCACTCCATTATGCCACTGTGCTGAGAGCGAGCCTGTGGTGCTCAGAGCTGCCCACGTTCAGCCCCTGGTGATGCCGGGGCCACCGCTCTGTCCCTGCAGCAAGTCACAGCCTGCTCCAGCACACGTGGGTGCCCCCCCCAGCACTCCCCCATTATCACTACCATGCCAGGCACAGGGTGTGAACGTGGGTCGTCTCACTGCAGGGCTGGCGTGGGAGTGTGCCACGAGCCCTGGGGCTGGCAGGGAGGGAGGTGGGCTTGTGCCACGGCTTGACCCCAGCTCCACCGAGATGCTCTGCCCAACTGTGGGAGCAGAACCGCGGCAGTGGAGGGCCGGGGCGGGGGGGGGGGGGGGGAGGATCCCCTGAGCTCATCAGTGAGGGACAGAGAAAACAGGCCAAAGCCACTGTCACAGGGTGACTTCTACTGGCCCCATGCCTCAGGGTCTCCCTTGCTCTGGGATTTACTGGCTGGATGGGGGAGGCTCCTGCCTGCTGCCCTCCCCATGCCCTGCTCCGCACGGGCACAGCAAAGCACCCCTGCAGCCAGAGGGGCTCCGGGCTGCCGCTGCAGCTTTTCCTGCTCTCTTGCATCACTATCACGGGTCCTTCTGCATCAATACCACGGCCACGTCGGCATCAGTATTACAGACCCATCTGCATCTCTACCGCGGCCCTGTCGGCATTGCTCCTGTGGACCCATCTGCCCCCTCCTGCCAGGCTCCTGCCCGGGGGGCAGGGGGGTGCACTGGGCAGTCCATCCCTGCCCAGCTCTGTGCTGTGGGGTGCAGTGTGGGCTGGGGAGTGGGTGGCGGGGAGCTGCTGCAGCAGATGGTCGGTGGGGATGGATCACGGCACTTCGTGCAATGAGGGACGTGTGTCCCCCGGGGGGGGCTATTTGCAGGGACTGGTTGTGAACTGGTGCCTGCAGGGCCCCAGCACTCATCTGCTGGTCCAGGGCATGGCAGCCAGTGTGCGAGCCAGGATGGCTGCGGCTGAAGGAGGGATGGGGAGAGGAGGGGACCGAGTCCACAGCTTCCAGCTGTTCCCAGCATGGCAGCATCCCAGGAGGATGCCAGAGAGGGTGAGGTGCTCCCAGTGCTACTCAGCCCTCGAGAGCTCCCCAAAAAGACCATGTACACCTACATCTGTGTGAGGAACAGTGATGGAGGGGCTGAATCTGCCAGCAAGGGTGCCCAAGAGGACAGGGACCTAGCTCCAGGCTCCAGCTAAGAAGCATCCAGCGTGGCTGGGATATCAGCTGCTGTGCAACCGACTGCCTTGGCTTTGCCAGCACTGCTCTGTGCCCTGCGATGGGGAGCTCTGCTCACCCAACCCCACTCTCAGGGCCACCCAGAGCCCAGAGGTATCCACGTCCCGTGAGCGCCGGGGGACGCCAGGATGGACCCCGCCGGTCGAGTGCTGCAGTGGTGATTCCTCGTCCCCGCGGCTCCCGGCGTGCGTCCGGTGCCTCTGTGCCATGCATTATTAAACAGAGGCACTGCAGCCCCTCGGTGTTTATCCTGGTGTGGCTGTGCGGGGAGCGGGCTGTGGGAGCCGCGGCGGCTCACTGCAGTCTCAGCCAGAAGATTTAGGCTCACTGCGGGTCTGGCCGACTCCCCAAACAGGTTTATGACCCCTGGGGTTACTCAACCGGCTGCTTGCCACCTCCCCACCCTGCGCAGGAGGGATCCCCCTTCCCTGTAAAAAAGCCACTGTGCATTCAGCCTCAGTGCTATCACCTACACTGCTTTCTCCTGCCCACACAGCAGGTACTTATAGCATTTACATCCCAATCGCTGTATATAAAGGCACACTTGTGCTAAGTCCACCCCATCAATATTTATGGCAGGCACGCACACCCGCACAGCTCTGCAGGGACCGGTGCAGAGCGGAGCTGGGCGCAGCACACCAGGCACTGCTCAGGGAGCAGACAAGAGCCCCTGCACTGCCTCCTCATCCCTCCCTGCCGCCCCAGCCATCACTTTTGGGGAAGCAGCCAGCCTGGGCACATCTTGATTTCCTTCCTCGGGTCCCTGGCAGGGACATGCAGGGCCTGTGCAGGTGCTGATGGCGGAGGTGGTTGGGACTGTGTGGGGAGCAGATGTCTGAGAGTCCCCTCCTAGCTTCGTGTTGGGATGGGATCTGGGCACCTGCTCCCTGCAGAGAGCTGCGGGGGGGTTATACCCACCCTCATTGCACCAGCTGGGGAAAGGCACGAAGGACAAGGCAAGATTAGCTCAAGACCAGGCATCCAGACCACAGCAGAGCAGCAGTGGCCCCTGCCTGACCCCCCTCCAGCCAAAGTGCCCTCAAAAATGAGACCCTGGGCACTGCTCCCCTGGGGCTCAGCCTTGTGCTGATAGAGGTATTGGTTTTGCAAAGATCCTGCAAGCTCTTTGGGGCTCCTGAGATGAGGGCAGAGACCATGGGGTGCTTTACCCCCTCCCCTGCACTGCCGAGGCTGGAGAGTGGGAGGGAGAGGGCAGTGGGGATGCTGTCATGGCTGGTCCTACTCTACTCAAACTCTCAGCCTGGGTCTGGGAGAGCATCTGCCTTCCTGCGGGAGAAGGGCCCATTGCACCCCATGAGAGGGAAGGTTTGGGAGCTGAGATGCCCCGTGCCCCAGGAAACAGAGCTGGGTGAGGGCCACAATGCCGGGGACACCCTGTCCTCTGACAGCAGCAGATGGCTGCATGGTGGGGGGCTCTGGGGCAGCATGGGGGGGACATCTGGGTGTCTGGGCTGCAGCCAAGCTGTGGCTTGGTGGGAGCAGGATGAGCCTGCACTGCCCTGGCTTGGAGCGCTGGGAGGGGTGAGACCCCCATACTGGGGGGCAGCTGGGATGGGTGGGGGTCTCACTGTCCACCCCGGCTGAGAACTCCCCCAGCCTGCCTGCGCCTGGGGTTTCCGCTGCAGTGTGACGCCGGGCGGGCACGGCGCTGCTCCAAGAGCTGCTGGGGCTCTGGCCAGAAAATTCATTCTTGGCTGCTTTCAGTGGGGTTTGGCTCATACCTTTCCCATCTGGGGGCTTTCAAAGGCAAAAAAAAAAAAAAGAAAGAAAGAAAGAAAAAACCCCCTGGCCCTGCACCAGCTCCACAGTCACTGTCACCTGCCATGTTCCCCAGGCAGGATCGTGCCCAGCATCCGCCCCAGAGCCCAAGCTGTTCCCCACTCCCATGACTTCAGCCTGGTCCTGAGCTGGTCCAGATGCCCTTGATCTGCACTGGGGTCTCACCAGGATGCCCATGATGGATCCCCCATCCTGGGATGCCCAACTGGCTCCACTGAGGCAGCCCTGGGCGGTACCTCTGCACCCCCCCATCCATCCCACGGCTGCCCTGTGCCCCCTGTACCGCAAGGAATGAGATGGGCCCCCCAGGAGTGGTGGCGTGCAGAGCTGGGGCAGTGCTGCCTACCTTGGTGTGTGCAGCGCCGGGCGTCTGCAGGCTTCGGCACCTAACGCAGGGGGACGAGGAGCTCGCGGAGGTGGCTGGGCATCGCAGGGAGAGCAGGGCCTGCAGGACACACCAACAGCGAGAGAATCAGCTCCACAGTGGGGCCTCAGGACCGGAGAGGGTGGACATAGCATCATCACTTGATGGGTGATGGATGGAGCACACCACTGCCCGCTGCCCTTTTCCCCACCTAGGGGGTCTGCGCACCCCCCCACATCCTGAACTTCAAGGGTGGGAGCAACCTGCTGCCAAGAGCCACCAAGGGTGGGAGCCCAGTGGGGCGTGCAGAAGGTGACAGGCTGCAGGAGGTGGCAGCCTGTCGGGGTCTTTGGTCCTCTCCTGGATCAGGAACACCACCTCCACTGCTGGCAGAGGGCTCCTGCCTGTCTCTGCAGACACCCGGCAGTTTGGATGCCTTCATTAAATATTTAGAGGGCTCTCAACTCTTTGAGGGTTTTAAAATTTCACATTAACTCTGCCTTCCTCAGCTTGTAAATGATGAATTTCTTCTTTGGAGGACATAATGGCAAGTTAAACCAAGCTGACAAACAAACGCCCTTGCTCAGACTTTGCAATCTGAGCCCCACTCTGGGCTCCCCACTTCTGCTGGACCTCAGGAAGCTTCTGCCCGGGGATCTTGTGCCTTCCCTGAACGTCCTTTAAATCCCCCTGTGATGCTTGGGGAGATGCAGGGGGTGCTCCTAGAGGACGCTAGCCTGGGCAGGGGCTGTGCAGAGACCCAGGTACCAGGGTGTTGGGTGCCACGCCAGCAGTTTCTGGGGTGGTCTGTCCCTTGTGCAGCCGGTGCCACCACGATGGGTGCCACGAGTGTGATTTGTGCTCTGCGACTGGAGGAGCAGGTTCCTGGGGAAGTTACAAAATCACCCTGACTTCGAGCAAAGGCTTTTCCTCCACCCTGGGGAAGGAGGAGGGAGGTTTTGGCAAATTGGAGATAAACACATGACCCAGGGGAGCTGGGGGAAACACAGGCAAACAACGATGCTGGAGGAGCAGAGGCTGGGATGGCTGGAGCCTGCATTTTTAAAAGCATTAAAGAGCTGGGATGCCTCATCCCAGCCCCGGCAGCAGGAGACACTGCCAGCCCCCAGGCGCAGCACTGGGTTTGGGGAGGGTAAAGGCTCACCACGGGGACCCCGAGCTCTGGGGGCTGCCGGGAAGGGGCAAAGGGTCCCCAGTGGGACCCCAAGGAGATCACGGAATGGTGACTGATTCCCTGGGAAATGCAGCACTAAAAGCTCAGCCTGGAAAGGGCTTAGCAGCAGCATGAAGGTGACCTTTACTGGGGACAACTGCTGCCTCCTCTGGGATGTGGGAAGGTTTGGGAGCGGGGTAAGATGGGCTGCAGAGTGCTGCAGGGACACGTGCCTGGGGGTGGCTGGTTTCGGGGCAGCTCAGTGCCAAGGAGACGAGCTGGGCTGGGACAGGATCTGTCCCCTGCTTTGCCAGGCATAGCCTGGGGTGCAAATCAGCCGTTCTTTGCTGAAACCCCAGAGGGTGGGACGAGCAGGCTCCAAGAGGTACCCGAGAGGGTGCAGAGGGTCCTGGGGGGCGCTGCTCTGATCCCTGCAGGGTGTTTTTTTTCTGGGGCCGACCAAAGTGTGTTCTTTCCTGCCTTGCAATGGGCAGAGCCTGCCAGTACCACGAAGATGCATCTCACCTGGACAGTGCACTAGCTCTGTCTGTCTGCCTGTCCAGGCAACCAGATACCAACCACAGCCAAAAGCAGAGGATAGGGAAGAGCAGAGCAGGGTGACAGTGCCAGGACACCCTCAGCTTCGGGGACTGCGGTGCCCCCAGGCGCTGGCAGGGATGCTTTTCTCCAGCTGAGGTCTGAACACAAGACACAGGATCCAGGGAAAACTTAATACTCGAGATAAGACCATTAGCAATTCCACAGCTCTTCTGCTTTGGCACCTCTGGCTCTCGGCACCCTGCTTTTATAGCTGAGCCTGTCCAAATGTCTGTGGAGGAGGGTGGGCTCGGGAAGGGCAGCAGTGGGGTGCATGGGCTGGGAAACTCTGGACAACATCTCAAAGCACTTCTCCTGCCTAAGGGAGATGCTCTTATGACCTGGCTTGGGGCTGGCATCAGCTTCACGTCTGAGCACTGGGGTAAGGAGGAAGGCTCAGAGCCATGATGCTAGGGAAAAGTGATGTGTGACTGAGTGCCAGCAGTGCACCATCCTGGCTCTCACACAGGTATTCAAAGGGTTCAGGGTGCCACACTGCACCGGGCAGCCCCCAGAGGCATTTCCCAGCTGAGGCTCTGTACCTGAGCCAACCTGCCCTGCCTTCAAAAAGCAGACCCTCAGTCTCAAAAACCTCAATGCCTCTTGCACAATTCATCTTGCCACAGGCCGGGGAAGGTCTGGGTTGCACCATCACAGGGGTCTGGGATTTGGCTGAGATGACCAATGTTTCTGAACCTCTGATGAGTGTTACAGCAGGAGCTGGTGGCACCAGCTAGGAAGGGATGGACTGGCTGGCCTGGTTGCTTACAGGAGGAGCAGGCACCTGTGGCACAGAACAGCACAGAGAAGGTGACAGTGGCTGCTGGCGAGGCACTGGGAGACCTAGAGAGATACCAGAGCCTGGAGGCACCGCCTGGAGAGCCCACAGCTGGAAGAGGCAGGCAGTCTGGGTCTCTGAAGCCAGGAAGGCTCTGTGGAGCCAGGAGAGGCAGAGGGGAAAGCTCCTGGGACAAGTGAGCAGAGAATGCTCACGCGAGAGCAGCCCGCAGGAGCACAGCTTGTTTACTCTGGCTGAGCAGGCCTGATTGCTCTCTATAAATACACCCGGCGAGTAAACACCGGGGAGGGAGAAAGATCATTTAAACTCGAGGATGATGCTGGCATAAGAACAAATGGGGAGGCCTGGCCAGGAACACATGGAGGCTGTGGGCAAGAGCAGAGATCCTCCGGCTGCCGGGAAGGTCCTGTTCTGGGCAGGGGGGTCCAGCCCTGGCTGTTTGGGCAGCGCATGATGCCCAAGGGCTTGGGCTCGGTGCCAGTGGGAAGCAGCAGCCTGGGCTGCAGTGACCATACCCCCCTGCCAGACCCGACCTCTTGAGCTCTAGGCGATGGGGGCATGTAGGTGCCCAGTGGTGGGGACAGAGCTGCACCACGCTGACAGCGATCACCGTCTCTTCCACGGAACATTTCTCTGCAGTACCAGACCTCTGCTGGGACCTCTCAAGCTTCAGTGCTTAAACCATGCTGGGCAACTCACTGTGGCTCCCCTTGGCTCCCGGCACAGCTCCCAGCGAGCAGCACTGGGCCTGGTGGTGGGCTGCTCCTGGCAGCCACCTCTGAAGAAACCCGGGGAAAAGCCAAGGTGCGAACCACGATCATCCTCCAGCGCTGCCGGGTGTTAATAGCTCTGTCTGGATGGGGTCATTTCAATACTGATGATGTTATCACGTGATGCAATCGAAGAAACAAACACCCAGCCCATAGCCAAGGGAGGCTACAAGACATTTTTTCTGTGCTGGTTTGTCTCAGCTGAGCCGTCTCTGGTTTCCCCAGGACAGTGAGGGTTTGACACCCGGGGGTGAGCTCCCTGCTTCCCCTGGTCATGCTGGAGCCTTGTCCTGGAAACCCTTGGGATCCCGCGGCCTCAGGAGCACGAGAGCAGGTTTGGTAGGGAGGACATCTCTCTGCACCCTGAGCCCGGTCCATTCTTCCTCATCCTCTATTTGCCAAACCCAGCACCTCATCTTGATTCAAATCGCTCTGGCTCCTTCACCAGCCTCGGCCACTGCCCGCAGAGCCTGGCTGGTTGCACGGAGAAGCCCTGAGCCATCAGCCCTGTCCTGAGCAAAGGTGCCAGCCCTGCTTCGCTGCTCTGACTCACCGCACTGCCTGCCTCGGGCAGCAGCTGCCCGGTCATGCTTGTGCCATGCGGGTGGCAGTGGCACCGCGTGCTGCCAGGCCTGGATCACGGCAGCCACCTGCCCTGTGTGCTGCAGCCAGGGCGCTGGGGACACGGCAGGGAGAGGGGCTGGAGCGTGGGGCATAGGAGGGACCTTGTAGGGACGGTGCAGTGAGGAGAGGGATTGGAGCCCAGGGGACTGTGCAGCTGGGATGCTCCACGAGTGGCCGGACTTAGCCGCGGAGAGCTGGATGGAGGAAGGAGCCGGTGATGGAGAGGCGTGGGAAGAGCCCGGTGGGTACCAGGAGCTCCTCACAGCAGAAGGCAGCGCGGAGCCTCCCCGGGTGAATGCAGGGGGTGGTGGTGGGGAGTAGGCTGCCTCCTCTCCCTGCCCACGGCGCCGCTCTGCAGAGCCCCCCCGCAGGGGACGGCCAGGCACGGAGGGGCTGGAGGGGGGGATGCAAAGCACAGTCCGGGGGTGACAGCCCTTCTCCTGCCATCCCCTCCACATCGGCGTGTCCCCCCACACACCCCAGCTCTGCGGAGGGGCACTCTGGGGGCGCGCCGCTCAGCCCTGCATCTTCCACCCGCAGCCCGCATCTCGCCCCGCATCCTTCCCCGCATCCTTCCCCGCATGCCGCATCCCGCATCCCCGCGGCCGCCGCCCCGTTACATAAGCCGGCGGCCCCGGGAGGCTCGGCGGGCCGGTCCCCGTGCCCGTGCCCGGCCCCCCCCCGGGCTCTGCGGCACGGCGGGCCCGCCCCCGGCCCCGGCCCCGGCCCCGGCCCCGCACCCACCTGGCTGGGCTCGGCGCGGCTCCGGTGCGCCCCGACCGCCCCCGGCGCAGGGAAGGAGCCGCCGCCGGAAGGGAGGCGGGAACCGTAGCGGTACGGGGGGGGGCCCCGGTGCTGACTCCCCCTCCGCCGCACGGCCTCCCGGGCGGGGCCGGCTCCGTGCCCGCCTCCGGCCCGCCCCGCGCCCCCGGCGGCAGCCCCCAGCCCCGGCCTCCCGGCCCCGCACTCGGCGAGTCCCCTCCGGTACCCGGCGTTTGTGCCCCCGCTGCCCGGCAGGTCCCCTCAGTTCCCGGTAATTGCTCCTCCAGTACCTAGCCATTCCCTCCGTACCCCGCAGTTGCCCCCTGCTCTCCAGCCAACCCCCGGTACCCGGCTATGCCCCCCCAGCACGCAGCAATTGCCCCCCGTACCCAGGCATCCCTCCCAGTACCTGGCTACACACCTGGGCCCCAGCAGTTGCACCTCCAGTGCCCGTAACAGCCACCTCCCAGTACCTGGCCATGCCTCCCAGTACCGCTCATTTCTTGGCCAGCTCCATCTCCCCAGTACCCAGCAATTCTCCCCAGTACCTGTCCATCCCACCTGCCAGTCCTCCTCACCCAGCATTTCCCTCCTATATTCATCTTGCCCCCAGGACCCAGCACTTCTCGCCCCCAGGGTCAGCGATTCCCCTCCCATGACCCAACCCGCCCCTCAGAGCTGAGGAGGTATCTCTAGACAGGGCATCTCTGGGTGTCTTGGGGTGCTCCCCAAATCAGAGACCCTCACTGCACCTGACAAAGCTCCTGCCTGGAGTCTATTGTGAGGTGTCCTGAGGATGGGGGGGTGATGAAGACCTGGGGGCCCATTGGGGTCCGCAGGGCTCACAGAGAAGCCGAGGGGAGCAGAGCAAGCAGAGGGACTGTGGATGGGGGCTGCGCCGGGGATGTGGGCAGGCTGCTGGGTGGGGCAGGGAACGGCAGAAGGGGGGAGTGGGGCAAAGAGCAAGAACTTGCCCCCAGTAGTTTTAAGAAACCAAAACTTTGGTGTTCAGCACCCAGCCCTTGGTGCAGAGCGTAGCCACGAGGACTCCTGAGCCCCCCATGGGCTCCTCTCCGCAGGCTGCTGCCTGCGCTTCCCCGGCAGGCAGGCAAAGCGCTCCTTCCCCTGGGCTTTGCTTTGGGTTTGTGGGTGTGCAGAACACTCCCACCGAGCCCTGGGGTTGCTCTGGGGTCGGTGCTGTGTGGGGTTGGCTCCTCGCTTTGCAACTTGTCTCTGCAATTGATCCATGGGGATCTCTGATCGCCCTGTGAAAAAAAGGAGTCCTGCCTCTCCATCCTGAAAAAGGGGTGTGGGATGGCTGTGCCTTAGTGCCTGAGGAGGGCTCAGCAGCCGGGCCCTGGGGGAGTTTGCTGCTCATGTTTCCCACCCTGGGGAGTCCCTCCTCCACCAGGCATGATGGCAGGTGGGATGCGGGTCAGGCGGGAGCCACCTCCAGGTCAGCCCTCCCTGCTCCCTGCCGTGCTGCTCGTCACATCACACAGCAGCTCACTGCACCACTCCTTGCAGGGCTGCTGCGGGATGGAGAGGCTGATGAATAAATCAATCCCCCTCGGTGCTGAGGCAGCAAATCTTGGATGTGAGCAGAGCAGCAGCACTGGGGCTGGCGGCCTGATGGCCAGGGTGGCACCGTTTGTGAATTCCCCCCATGCAGCCTCCGCAGAGCTGCCCGCAGCCAAGTGGGCAGCTCCAATTGCCTTCTCGCCATGTTTTATTTATCAAAGCTTTCAATATGCAGGCTTGCTTCTGCTGTCCCACATTCTTCCTGGATTCTCCTGCCTGGAAATGGGAGCAGCAATTTGGAGAGGGGCTGCAGGGTGCTGCCAGCTCCTCCTGGGCTTGGGGGGCATCAGTCCCTTCTCTTTCCCGCAGTGGGCTCCTCCAAGCTGTTGGCATCACCCTGCCACATGGCTGTCACTCAGCTGCCACTGTGCCGAGGAGACGGGGTCCCTCGCTGCGAGCGAAAGGACAACACTGTGCGACTGACCTTTCCAGAGCTCAGGGAGCGCTTTTAAGGAGCAGCCAGGCTCTCACTGCTCCTTCCGTGCTTTGCCAAGAATAGCGGTGTCCTGGGCTGACGCCAGACACTGGAGGAGGCTGCTGTGATGCAATGGTGCCCAGCAGAGGCTGGTTTTGACCTGGCCCTGGCTGAACCGTGGCCAGTCCCACCGTTACTGGCCCCATTCACTTTCCTCCATCACGTCCAGCTGCCTGCGCCGGAGGAGAGGGAGCTGCAGGGTGCGTTTCTGCTGCCTCGTTGCTAATAAATAAGCCCCAGTAATGAGTTGGGCTCTGGCGGACGGGCAGGTAGTGGCAATAATCCCCAATTAAGTGGACGAGGCAGACAGTTAAGTGCAGAAAAACCACAAATAAATAATAAGGAGAATCATTTAGGAGCAGGGAGGAGCTGGTGGCTGGGTCCCTCAGCCTTTCCCCCGGCAGCAGGCAGGACCAGGAGCACTCTGGGAAGCGTAGTTCTGTCTTCCCTGCCAACATCCTCTCCTGGAGGGATGGCAATGTCTCATTTTCACCCCATTCCTCCCGTTGCACCAAGGCTGATTGTCCTGTGGAGCACCAGGGCAGCCAGTCCTGAGGGCAGGGAGCAGGCCGGGAGGTGGCTCTGATATCCCTGGCTGAGCAGGGAGCCCTGCCTGCCACCCCTGGGTCCCTGGGGCTGTCTCCATGCCACCAGCGTGGGAATCGAGGGAATGGAGAGGCTCTGGTCATGGGATGCCTGCCTTTGCCTGCTCACCCCTGCTGTCCATGAGTGAACATGCCTGCTCTACTGCCTTCTACGGAGGGAAATACTGGCTTGGAGAGCTCAGCAGAGGATGCACCACAGGGGATGCACCTGTGCAGGACATGTGCTGGATGGTGACGTGCCACAGGCTTCCTCCCAGAGCCCCGGATGGATGTACAAATCACAGTGAGAGCAAGATGCCTCCCCCAGAACTTTTGATCACAGCTGTGGGTTGCGTGTGCCTTGCTGCTGAACTCGCAGTGATGATCAATAGTCATTTTTCTCCTGAGCCTTCACCCTACTGATGGGAGCCACTGGCCCTGTTACTTCCCTGGAGTGGCCAGGAGGAGCTGGTCACAGGCAGGTTGAAGCAGGACCCGCTTCTCCTTTGCATTTGCAGGATTATAATCCCCAAGAGCCACAGTGTGTACCACAGCCTGGAGCTTTGCAACTGGGCACTGGGGAGCTAGCGGCTCTGCCGAGGCTGCAGGGACAGCCGACACCAGTCTCTGGCTGGGGATGCTGGTGCTGGGGTAGCTGTGATTAGTTGTAAGCAAATACTCAGGAGCAAAGGTCCCCGGGCTTGTGGCTCCCTGTGGTGACAGGTTTCACACTTCATGGCAACTGGCAGTGGCTGCGTTGGTGTGTGCAATGCAGGAGGAGATACTCAGCTCCACGTCTCTGCCTGTGCCACCGCAGGTGCCTGGGGGGATGTACCCGCTGTGCACAGGTGGCAGAGGGAAGCCCGTGGTGCCAGGGACCAGGCTGCAGTGCCATGGGACACGGTCTCCTCCTGCCTGCTGACAGTGCTGCTGATGGTGCCACTGCGGGGATTTTTCCCATGCTGGCAGCACAGGGGTGGACTCAAGACAGGCATTATAATCCCCACAGGAAGTATAAGAAAAGAAGCTATTTAAGTATTACCTCCTCCGCCTGGCGAGCCTGCAGCCAAGGCCCTTATCAGGAGAGGGAAGGCAGATAAATCAGCTGTTCCTGTTAGGCAGATGAGCTTATAACACTCATGTGGCACCAAACCTTGTGGAAAAAGGTGCCCGTTCCTGGTGAGAAAGTGATGGAGGGGATGCTGGGGGCAGCCAGGATGGAGCCTGCCCGTAGTCCTGCTGGTGGCCAAACATGGGGCAGTGAGTGACCGGCTTTGCCTCAGCTGCCAGGACCCCTGGAAGAATTTCTCAGGGGCAGCAGTAATTCCCCGGGATTTTCATTTCTGCTCTTGTGCAGGCAGTACCTGGGAGCTGAACTCCTTTGGGAGAGGAGGGGGATAAAAAAAGAGTGAAGGGAAATCAAAGAAATCGGGGCTTTGATGCCTTTCCCTTTGAACCCAGGGGCTTGCAGAGCCGGGCAGTGATGGGCAAGTGGCTCCAGTGTGATGATGGGGTGCTGCTGCAGGATGGAGTATGGACTGGAGTCCCTTCATCCCATCTGTGTTTAGGAAAGCCAAACCAGGCCCCCATGTGCCCGCTGTCCTGTTTTGGAGGGCAGGCACTGCCCTTTATGTCAGACTGCAGATCGATGCGGTTTTGAAGGCAAACGAGAGTTTTTGCCCTGAAATGGCGTGAGCACCTGCTCCGAATTATAAGCAGCTCCTTGGAAGGCAGTTTCAAAGCACAAAGGGCAGCAGGACGTGGGAGCAGAGCGCTCAGCCCCCTCCTACGGCCACCAGGGACTGCACCATCCCTTCCCAAAAGTCACAACAGAGAATTGAACATGTAGGAAAAAAAACCCCAAGGAGTCTGGCCTGGGGGGCTGGGTGGTGGCATCCCCCTTGGGATGTCATTGCCTGTTTTGTGGTGGCCATGGTGGCATCTACTGCTTGGGGGGCAGCACTGCCAGACCCACTCCTGGAGGATCATTTGGGGGGGGCTGCAGCAGTGGTTTTATTTTGCAGGCAGTTGCTGCCGGTGGGACCTGCTGTGCTGGCAGGACAGCAAGCAGAGAAGTGCAGAGGACCTGTCTCAGGAGTGTCACCAGCTCTAGTGCCCCCAGCCTTGTGGCTGGCTGAGCCTGTACAGAGCAGAGTATTCTTTGGGGCCAACACTGCAGAAGTTTGGGGGCGGCTGGTGCAGAGCTGTAAGGCTGTTTTGCACCAGCTGCCCCCAAAATCCTGTAGCATCAGCCTTAGCCTGAATCCCCACATGGGGGTGGCACAGAAGCATCTTGCATGCCCCCAGGCTGCCACCCCATGCCCAGGGGCCTCATGGGGCAGGGGGTCTGAACCTGCACAGAGTCAGCACCGAAGTTCCCCCTCCATAGATTCTCCCACCTGCCTCTGTCCGGGTGATTTTCACCTCCTTTCATCTGGAAAACCACCAGCAAAAATCATGTAACAACTTCCCTGGCAGCAGGAGAGTTGAAGCGATGCACTTGCACATTCACAGCAGGTGATTCTCTGTGCTGCTCATCAGAGGAGAATTACTCTGGCTGGGGATGCGGAGCAGCACATGAGCACCCCCATACCCCCGACCCGCACACAGCTGGGCACAGGGATGTGCAGTGAGGACAGAAGTTACCCACCCTCGGTTGTTGCTTCACATCCATCCCCCCTTGTGCCTGGCCTGTGAGAGGTGATGAGCAATGTAAAAATAGCCCCGTGTCATCCCTGAACAGCGAACATCCCAGTTGAGGGGAAAGAGGTCAGGGCAGTGCATCTGCAGGGATCCCCCCGTACCGTGCCCAAGTGGAGATGCCTGGGAGCATCCGGCGATGGAAGGGCCTCTGCCCAGGGATGAGAGCGTCATCACGGTGACACGGATGCCAATGTGGGTTCCTCAGGAGCTGCTGTAATCTCATTCCAGGAGCAAATCACATTCCCAGCAGCTGAGGACATGTTGGGTCTTAATAAAAATGGTAATTCCCATCAGATTGAATTGAGAACAGGGAGAGCGGTTGTTGCTTCCCCTCACAAGCTCTTGCTGGTGCCCATGGGGAGCGTGCCAGTGTTGGAGGTGGCAGAGGGCTGTGCTGGAGGATGGGGCTCTGGCTGGAAAGCAGGACCATGGGGAGCTGCGGCAAAGGCTCCAGGATCTGGCCTCAGCTCCTCTCCTGCCCATTCCCTGCCCTGACACTCACCCGAGCCACCCCGCCCCAAAAGCCAGCACTGTTTGCAGTTTCCTAGGAGAGAAATCATGTTAAAAAAATTAATTACACACCTGAAAACAAAATCTGACTGCTCAAGTGCACATCAGGGATAAATGGTGTGCTCCAAATTAGACAATTTACAGCTTGGGTAAGTAATGAAGAAACCCAGCCGGGCGTGAAAGTGGAAGGGGAGTAACCTTGGAAGGGTGCAGGGCTTCCCCTCCCCAGCCCTCCTCATCCCCCAGCTCCTCCATCCCTCAGGCCATCATCACCGCTTGCTGAGGAACCCCAATTTGCTCAGCACAGCTGGCTGGGGTGGCTTCTTGCGGCCCCAACCTGGGGAGTCTATCAGGGATTTTAGGTGAGTTTGAGCCCTTGTAGAGCACGGACATGGGGAATAGTCCTGGAGAACGGGACAGATGGGACAGGTAATGGAGCAGAGGGATGTGCTGTGCGCCGCAGGGTGAGAGGGGCCGCATAGGTCCTGCCACCCTGTGGGCAACCCATCAAGCCGGGGTGTCCTGCAGGGGTGGGCCCCGCTGCTCCCCGGCCCCCCCGGCATCCCCCAGCCCATGCTGGCCTCTGCAGTCCTCTGCCGTGCGGTGCGTGGGAGGGCTGGCAGCACGCTGCTGAGGAACGGGCAGCTCTCCAGGCTTGCCGACAAGAAGAAAATAATTTCTTTGCCTTATTTTTCCCTTTACGGTGTCCCAGCCCGGTCTACGAGTGCAGGGATTTAAAGGGGCTATGCCCCAGTGCCATCGCCCCGGGTGAGTTGATGTAGCAGGATCAGTGTGGTGGAGCTGAGCTCTCCCTTGTGCATGGGTGGCTGTGGGTGCTTCCTGGCTTGCCTGTGTAGACGGACCAGCTGTGGGGACTATTGCTGCCCCAGGCCCCCCCCCCTAGGCAGAGCTGGAGTGTGGGCAGCACCTGGGAGAGGTGAGGAAAAGCTCTGTCCCCCTTGCACTGTCCACAGGGGACCCGCCACTGTGGGACCCCAGACTTGCAGGGAGCTCAGAGCACAGCATCACCCCAGAGAGCCATAGGGACCGACCCCCCTTCACCTACGCCCCTCCCCAGCTCCCCAAGTGCTGTCCACCAGCTCCAGCAAGGGGCAAGATCCCCTCAAGCTCCCCAGGCAGCCGATGTGATGGTGCACAGCGCTGGGACCAGCCTCTCTTCTCCCCTCTCTGCTCGACTCCCACCTCTGCTCAGAGCCGCCTCGGAAACCAGCCAGCTAATGATGCGAGATGCGGAGCAGATGGGGGACCTGACGCTATACTCCCCAGCAGCGGATTAAGCATGCAAATGGATGTATAGCGACGCAGTGCCTCTTGGCCTGTATCCTTTCCACCCCCACCACGCGTATGGCATTTAAATTCGCAGCCCCCAGGCCCCCTGCTCGCAGCACCCCCGGCCTGGCCTGAAGCCACACATGGAGGGCAAGGACGGACAGACGGACGCAGGGCTGGGGATGTCCGTGCAGCCCTGCCTGTGTGCAGGATGGCCCCTGGTTTGAAAAAGCTCTTTGAATCGTTAATTCCCCCCTGTGTCCCTGCAAGACAGCAACAGTCGTGTGGATGAACTGCATTCACTGCTTCGTTTCCTCTGCCCCCTTCTTGTGCTACTTTGCAGCACCGGTGGATGCTGCTGCCCCATGGCCTGTTTTATGGGAGAGGTGCTGTGCAGTGAGGTGGGAGCAGGGCTGGGACGGGGACCCAGGTGCCACAGCTGCTTGGCTGTGCTGGCCTTGGGGACACGGCCGGGCGCTGCAGCAGGGATGCCTGGGGCTGCTGGCAGAGCCACTCGTGCCCTGGGGAACGCCAAGGGGAAGCAGTTCAGCTCCTGCAACACCTGTGACCACTTCATGGACTCAGAAAGGCTGGAAAACATGATCTGCCTCAGTCCTATCCCACCTCCCAAACCTGCAGGGAGGGCCAGGGATTCTTTGAACTGTCTGATGCCACTGCATGCCTTGGGGGGACTGGGGCAGCCCTGGAGGGACCAGTTCAGTGGGAATGGGAGCAGAAAGTCCCCTCCCAAAATACACAAAGTATCCCCTTCCCAAGGCGGGGTGAAGCTGCCTCCACCTGCAGCATTGCTCCTTCAGACCATCTCTGCCACCGCAGCACAGCACGGTGCAACGCCGTTATCTCCAATGCCTGGGAGCGGGGAACAGATTAATATTCATCACAAGGGAGCGGAGCATATGGAATATGAATAATGCTAATTGTGTCTGTATAGATTTAGCGTAAGAAGCTTCCATGCATTAAGGAGGGAGGGAATTAGTCCTTCTCCGAACCGTTTCAGACTCATTTGTGGCGAAGAAGCGCCTGCCTGCCTGCCTGCAGGTTTCAAGACGGGAGTGAGGATAAAACTTGTGTCCCATGCCTGAGTGCGGGAGAGGCTTGGGGATGCAGGGTGGCTGTGCAGGTGGGCGCAAGCACCCTCTGCCTCTCAGAAAACTGAGTGATGGTGTAAACTTGGTCACTGCAGATGCCAAGGATGGAAAGGAGCTGCCTGCAGATATATGAGCCCTGCTGCTGTGGGCTGCTGTGACCAGAGACCCCCGCAGACTGCCTCCCTAGAGGCAGCTCTGGGCCTGCCCTGCCTGGGCTGGTTTTTCATGTGCATGGCCCTGCTGGGCTCTTGGTCCCTAGGCCAAGATGCAGTAATGCAGTGCTGGCAGATAGATCGAGCTCCCACCCTGGGTGCATTTACCTGCCCCTAGGTGCAGGCAGCTGCTGTGGGTGGCAGGGAAGGAGCTGGCAGGAGGCAGTGCCCTGTGCACAGGGGCCTGGAGTGGTTAACGAGGTGCTGGGGGCGAGAAAACTCCATGCCTTAAACGTTCATCCCATTTGCCTTCTGGGGAGGAGAGCTGGTGCCTCGTTTTAATCGAATCAGCTCATGGTTTTAATAAGGTGAAGAGGAGAAGGCTCATTTGCTCAGCTGGGTGGTAGAGGCAGGCAGGGAGAGCAGGCTGGGCACTGCACAGCTGGGGCTTCGGCAGAGCCCGGAGGGTCACAGGCAAGTGTGTCCCCTCTTTGTGTGGCATGGGCTGACATGGGGCAGTGTCACCTTGATCATGGAGGACCCTGTAGGTGCAGCAGGACCAGAGCCCCTTCCCCTGAGGGCACAGCGCTGAGCCTCCCCCATGCCTCAGTGCTGCAGCAGGGGGTTGGGGTGGGACACCCCTCTTCTGCTGCACTCCTTAGAGATGGCCCCGTGGCCACAGGGAGCTCAGAAAGGGCTGGGGTCATCCCTCTCCTGGGGGTAAGAGCCGGCCAGGGAGGGAGGTTCTGCAGCTCCAGGAGAGGATGGAAAACACCCGGGGTCTGGCTGCTCCACAAGATGCCCCCTGGCACCCCTGCAGCTGCAGGGTGAGGAGCGCTCCATGTCCTTCCCTGGGCTCTCTGGGGCCAGCAGCCATAACTGTCTCAGGCTTGACCACTGGCCTCATTCTCCCCTCCCCTCCCTGAGAACGTGGGATTCCTCTTCCTGCACTTTGATCTCTCCAATTTTTAGCTCATTCTGGTTGCTTTATAGGCACTAATCCCTCTGCAGGCATCGGGGAGAATCCACCTACACTCCATGCAGCAATCACTTAAGTCTTATTGTGTAAACAAAATCTCAGACACGAAATCCGTAATCCTTAATGGTTGAAGCCTCCAATACCTGTTCCCCCGTGTCCTGAAAGGGAGGAAAGGTCACTGCCATGTTTGCTCCCACCCTCAACCTGAGCCCAGATTAAACATCCGTGAATGCTTTTAACTGTGGATTTTTCCTTTCTTCCCTGTGGTCCAACGCCAGTGAGCCGCCCCCGGACACCTCCCTGCTCCATTGCATTTGTACAGCTTAGGGGATCAAACTGGGTGATATTTGGAGTTGGGATGTTTAAAATGCAAATCTTCCCTTGATAGATAAGTGGAATTTGCTCCCTGTTATGAAGGGAACCTCTGGGGAAAGCCGAGTGCTGTGGCTGACCCGCTCTGAATGCAAAATTCAGCCAGAGGAGGGAATAACTGCCTCCCTCCCCAGCCCAGCCCATCTAGGCAAACGCTCGTGCCACAACCACCCTCACCACCACTAAGGTGTCTGAACCTCCCCCAAACACGGTGGAGAGGTAAGAGCTGCAGAGCCAGCAGGGAAACCTGCGGTATTTCTGGGTTACAGCCAGGGGGGGAGAAATCTCAGTAGCCACTGGTGTAATCCCAGAATTGATGTTTTCTTTCTCTGCACCCGGGGTGCTGCTGATGTATCATTGTCTCTCCCTCCCAGCTCGGAAATTAAAGCTTTCGCCACTTTTCTCACTGCAGAGGAACAAATGTGTGTCTGAGAGAGAGATTTACACTTTGCTTTCCCTTTTGAAAATGGAGCGTGATTTTCCAGCTACTGCAGATGCTGGGCCTGTCCTGACGCATTGAGATGGGCTGCTGGGGCAGGGGGGTGACAGAGCCCCCCACCTGCCCCCGCTCCTGGCCTGCCCACAGCAAGCCGAGTGGGTTTACACCCCAAAGGGTTTGGCTGAGAGGCGGCTGTGGTCTTGTGTTGCCCCCTCTCCACTCCCGTAGGTGCCCACCTTGTGTCCCCCCCTTGCACACCCCTGCCTGGGGATGCAGGCTCCAGGCTGGGTTGATTCACCTCCTGGCATGGCTGTGCTTGAAAACTGCTAACCCCTCTCTGGAGGGAAGCGAACCAGAGCATATTTAGGGAAAAACACTCGATTTGCTGCCAACCCCATTCAGGATGGGACTGCAGACACCAGGCTGCAGCTGGTTTAGGGGGTGAGGGGTCTTGGGGGGGGGCATAAGCTGCAGCAGGACTGGGATGGAGAGGAGCAGCCCCGGGTGGGAAAGCCCTGGGAGGATGGGGGTCTGTCCCCAGCCCTGGAGCTGTGCAGAGGCAGTGGCTTCTTCCCTGCCTGCAGCTGACTTGCCTGCCCCAAGTGCACCTGACTTGCCTGCCCCCAGTCCTCTGCTCACCCAGCAACAATTTAAGCAAAGGGGAAAATCCTAAAGCAGAAAAAGTTCAAGCTGTCTCTTGGAGCTGGTCCTGGGCTTCTGCAGTGTCTGGGGGCTTCCCGCAAACCACGATGCACCGAGGAGTATCTGGAGCCTCATAAAAATACTCTGGGAATGGAGGAAAAGGGATTTGAATTTCAACTTTGATGCATAATGTGCTTTCTTGAAAAAAACAGCCTTCTTGGCAGGGACCAGACAACTTCCCACTAAATCTCCTGAAGGAGCGTGTTGCCAGTTGCAGAGATAAAACCTCAATGAAACACAATTAGCTTCCAATTGGATTAGCCAAACTCGCCTCTCTCCTCCCACCCAGCCACCCCGGCCGGGTGGCGGGATGGGGACCACTCGGTGCCAATCTCCTGCGTCCCCAGCCCGCTGGGAGGGGGACGGCGGCTCTGCCCCGGGGGCAGGATAACCCTCTCGTCACTGTTAAGGGGAACCGACGTGTGATAAATGCAGGAAAGCCGGAGCGCTGCAGGGCAGCCCCTGCCATCTCACCGAGGAGAGCAGCTCATCATGGCTGGTTTGCTGCGGTTCTCTGTGGCTTGGAGGCTGGTGGGGAGCCGGGGGCAGGGTCCCCATGGTGTCCCCTAGGGTACAGCCAGCTCGGGGTCGGGGCACGGCACTGCTGCATCCCTTCCCTACTCAGTCCCAAAACAGGGAGAAGGGGCAGATGGGACCTGCAGGCAGCAGAGGTTGCTGAGAGATTTTTTCTTTAGGCAGAAATATCTTCAATATCGATTTTTTTTTTTTTTTTATGATTTATAAGCTGAGATGTTTTCTAGTCTTGGAGTTTTTAAGCATCAGTCATGGTGGGAATGTCTCAACTCTGTTTGCCCCCAATTCCCTGAGTATCACACTGAGCCAAGACACGTATCAGCCTCACTTGTGCCCCAGGCACCTTTTTGGAGCAGGATCCTGCCTCCAGGCTGAGTCATGGTGCCCCGGAGCCAGAGGAGGTGGGAGAAACGCCTCGGAGCCATCCCGGGGAGGGGAGTGCTCCCCCAGCCCCGCAGCATCCAACCCGCCGGGGAGCGGCTGCCGGAGGGACCACGAGATGTTGGCAGGGCTCTGAGGGGAAACCGGCCCGTTAATTAAGAGCTTAATTACCCAATAATGAACGGTGGACTTAGCTCAACCTTGAAGCAGGCCAAGTGAGTGAAGTGCCCTGGGGGAGGGAGGGAGGGGGGAGGTGAGGCGAGGTATTTGCAAATATCTGCAAGATCTATACATGGAGAGGACAAAACCCTGCAGCCACCTCGGTACCTCGGTACCTCTGCCCCTGTTTTCCCCAAGGTGTCCTGCTGCACTCTTGCTGCCAGCCCCCACCTCAGTCTCATCACCCTGCTCATGGATGTTGGCACCCATCTCCTGCCCAGGGAAAGGGGCTATGGCCCTGCTGCCACACTTGGGGGGTTATGGGGTGCCCGGCTCTCCTGCAGAACAGGACAGCTTCACGTCTCAGCCTGGGGAATGAGGATGAATGGCTTAAACATAGCCTGGAGTTGGTGCAGCCCAGGGATATGGCACCACCGGGAGGACATGGAATGGGGACCATTTGTCCCTCTGGCAATACGACATATCCCAGGGAAAGGGTGGCCTGTGCGGTGGGAGTTTCTACTGGTGGAGGAGAGAGTAGAGTTTGTGAGCTGGAAGGGAGAAGGATTTCTTCAGCTTGGTGCATTTTGCTGCAGAAACGAGGTTTCAGCTCCAAGGGTAAGGGAAATGAAACAGAAAAATGCCTCCCATTAAGCAAAAGGGATGGAGAGCCCTGTGTAATAGTGCTGTCTGCAGGGGCTTCTTGCTCTGACTTTGCATCCAGTGTAGCCTTGCACCAGCACCTGGAGGGAGCTGTGCTACAGTGAGATGTGCTGCATGCTGATGGGGAAGATGAGGGCTGGAGGGGATGAGCTCCTGGCCCTGCTGCTTTGGGGTGGGGACAGCCGCGCCTGTCACCCACCCCATGGATGACAGGCAGTGCCTGGGGGGAGGGCAGGTGGGCGCCCTCCACACAGATCCCTGTGATCCCTCAGGGAAGTCCCTTGGGGAGACTGGGATCCCCATGATGTGAGCTGAGTCAGGGGCATAAGGAGCTGCCGGGGGGGGGGGTTCACTCAGAGTCCATAGCCAGCGATGAGGGTCTCCTGCCCACTGGGACACTGGCAGTGCCAGCACATCCTCTTACCCTGTCTGCATCTGCATGGCCCCAGGGAACATCGCCCCCAGCAGAGACTCTGACCCTGGCAGGCACCCCCAGCCCAGGCAGGGCATGGCTGCGGGTGTTCATCAGGGGATGCTCTTTCCTCCCCCTTTGATGTTAGTTTTTTTAAAAAGCCCAAATAGAGATGATGGGTGTGTGGCAGGAAGAACAACATTCTCTCCAGAGCTTTCTCGAGTAATTCATCCTCCGAGAAATTAATTATCAGTGCTGGCACTGCGTTTAATCAGCAGCAGTGCCTGTATGCCTGGGGTCGGAGGGCGTTGCTGTCTCTGTTTCCAGGGGCTCTGAGTTCCTGCCGGCCGGGAGGAGATCTGCTGCTGTTGCTGGCATGAGAGCTGGAAGCAGGGAGAGCTGGTCAGGCTGGGAGTGTGCGGCCCTGGCAGCTGTGCAAACACCACTGGGGCGGCAGCACCCTGCCAGCCCTGCCCAGGGTGGGTGGCTGGGCTGCAGCAGGACAGGCCCCGTGCTGAGAGCAGCTCGGATGCCTGCAAGGGAGTCCCAGGGTGCCCATCGTGCTGGGTGCAAGAATATAGCCTGGGAGAGGGTGCCCTGTGACCCAGCACCTCATCCTGCACTGGGGACAGCAAACCCACACGGACAGCCCAAACACTTGTGTGTGTGTGTGTGTGTGTGTGTGTGTGAGCGGGTGTGCGGCACACTGGGAAAGCAGATGTTGCAATGTTTGTTTGCTGGGGGGGGACATGGGGGCATCTGTTCCAGCAGAGCTGCCTCTGGCATCCGTCTCCCTGACAAATGGTGTTTGGTTTGGTGGTAGAGCCTTAATGAAAGCGGTGCTGGCTGCAGGCACAGGGAGGGGAGCACCTGCCTGAATGACACTCTGGGGGAGAAAGGAGAAGAAAAGGACAAAAGGACGTTGGACACAGCCCTAGGCAATGGCCAGATGGCTCCCATGCGGGACCTGTGCCTTGCTGCCTGGCTGGGGACACCTGGCCCTCTGCAGCCAGCCCTGCATGATGGGGTCTTGGGCTACCAGCAGAAGGTGCACTGCTAACAGGGGTGATGGCCTGGGGGTCTCCTTCAGCCTGTTTTCTGGGTGTGAGAAGGCACTGGCTGGTGTGTGGGTGCCAGCTGGTGCTAGGTGGGTGTTATGAGGCCATGCAGCCCCCGAACAGGAGGGCAGCAAGCTGGAGGCACGGCCTGTGTGCAGCACGGGCTGCCACCGCCCCGGGCTGCAGCTATGGGGCTGTCCGGGATGATGGTCTCCCAGCAGGGCCAGGACACGTGGTTGGACAGACGGACACACCGCTGTTATGCAGCACCAGGAGCTGTGGGTGCAGCAGTGCCACCCCAGTGCCTGGGGGACAGCGAAGCCCTGGGCCCAGCAGGACCCAGGTGGACTTCTTGGAGATGGGGGCGTGATGGGGGTTTTGGGGACCTCTGGCACTGCTGCCCCAGGGGAGCTGGAGGTCTCTTGATATGGGGACTTGTTTCTGTCATATTTGTGCCCTCTAGTGGTTTTGACCCATCTCTGGTCCCATGGCCACGCTCCTGGTCCCATGGCCACCATCCCTGCACCTCTGGCACTGCCAGACTTGGCGTTCCCGGGTGGTGGGGAAACGCTGGACGAGAAGGGCTCGGTCAGGCCAGGAGCGCACCTTGGCACTGTGTGATGCTGTCCCCATGGTCATCTCATTCAGGCTGGAAGAGAGTGCTTCTCCTTGGTTTCAAGATGGTTTGGCATGGAAATGTAATTTTTAGATCTGGAGGGAGGCAATGGATACCAAAACTTTTCCAGAGGCTTGAATCCTCAGCTAAAACTGTTGGGTGAGTGACCCCAATATGCATTTTATTCCAGAAAATAAAATCTTGAGATTTCTAACACAAAGATTCTCATTTTTTGACTGCTTGGGGCTATTTGTTACCTTTCTGTCTCCTCTGTGTTTAATCACAACAGCCTGAAAAAAGCCCCCACACTTTTTTCTCATTATTCTGACGTTTCTCTTTATCTAAAGGAAATAAATGCTTCTTGACCTCTGGCCCATGGCAGCCACCGCTTCTTAGTTGTACTCCTCAGGGAGGGGAAGCCTGGACACCTTGTGGCTGCTCCTGCCTCCCGTGTGCCTCTCCCCTTCCCTGTGTCTCTTCTCTGCATGTTTTTGGACCCTACCCAGAGCCGCAGCAAGGATGGAGAAGGTGGTTTGGTGGGAAAAGCCCAGCCAGGTACCACAGGTCTCTAGGGTGGGTGGTGGAGCAGGGTGGGGATGGGGTCCCATATATCAGGGCAGTGTAAGCTCCCGTGTTCCCTGCAGGGACAGGAGGATGGGTGTGTCCCCATGCATTTGGCAGCTGTCCCTGTCTGCACTCCCACTGCTAGCAGGGGGATATTTCCTATCTGAGAAAGCAGATGTTGGTTAGGAGCTTCCTAAGCAGTTTCTCTTCCCTCCTAGAATTCCCTCCTAGAACTGCCTGGAGAGAGAATATAAATTCTCTTTTGTTGTAGGTTTAGGAGAGAACAAAACCAAATGTCACCTGGAGAAGTTCCTGCCGCTGCACCCCCAGGGGCTGTAACTGCTGCTTTAGGACTGGGATTAGCCCATCACTGAGAAAGCCTGTCGATGTGGGATTAGCGTGTAGGCTATGGTGACAGCAGTGACCTGGAGCAGCAGCTTCACCCTGCCTGTGCTTGCACTGAGCCAACCCACCCCCATGGCCTCCGGACCAGTCCATGCACTGAGCGGTGTCAGGCCTCTGCCAGACCCCGAGGGGCTCGGGGGCAGTAATGCCACAGACAGCAACTTCCACACTTGTTCTGCATTTTGGATGTCTCCCCCTTCCAGCCTCGTTAGTATTGAAATTAAAAGCAAGTGCTTGTGAATTGGTAGCTGTTCTCCAAGACCCTAATTAGCAAATCTCTTCATCCCCTGGGGCTGCAATCTAATAATCAAAAAAAAACCCAACACCCAAACAAGCCCCAAACCTTGTTTGATGGATCGGGAGTGCTACTGGAACAGTCGGAAGCGGCTCTTCCTGCTTAGTATGGTAATTAAGCACTTCAATTGCAATTATTTTTGCAATTAGATAAGTCTCTAATTGTTATCATAGGTGGCAGGGGTTTGGGTGTGTGTTTGCCAGTTCTTTCTCCCTGAGCTGGAGCAAAGTGTGGATGCTACAGGCGATTCAAGGCCTGCTCCTGTCGGCTTTGTCTGAAGATGAGTCCTCCGCGTGCTTGGCTGTGGAGACTCGTTTCCAGCCTCTTTGCAAAGGAAGGTGCTGGTGAGGTGATATCTCCTTCCGCTCTGGGGTTCTTACCCCAGGGGTCTTGTAGCTCTCTGTCCTCAGGCCACATGCAGGAGGCCCGGGGAGGGGATGCCACCTGCCAGGGCATCACCTTGCCGCAGGTCTCTGCCTGCCCGCGGATGCTGCGGTGGGGCTCAGCGCTGCCCGGGCTGGTGTTGTGAGGCTCTGGGACCCCAACCCCTCCCTCCCCCGGCCCTCCTTGCTCTCCAGGAGCCGTTTGCTCTTTGCAACCACCAGTGACTAGTGGAAGAGCCAACTCCACAGAGGCTCAGAGGTTGAGTGCTGACGGGAAAGGCTGTGGTGGCTCTGGGGGTGGCGACGGGGTTGGGGGAGCGGAGCGGGGTCCCGTGCGCCGGGTCGGAGGGGAGCCCTGCCCGAGCCGCGGGTGTTCGGGGGTACCCAGCCCGCTGTGTCCGTGGGTGAAGCCCCGTGGCGTGGCCGCCAGCGAGGGGGCCGGGCGGGCAGGTCTGTCCCCGGCAACAACCAGGGGGAGCTCCGAGCCTGCGCTGCCGCCGCGCCGGGCCGGGCCCGGGGCTTGGGGGGCGGCGGGGGAGCGGGGGGCGGGGGAGCGGCAGCACCGCGGCGGCGGTGCGAGTCCGGGTGTCCCCCGCTCCCCCAGGGTGTCCCCCGCTCCCCCGGGTCCTGACACTCACCCAGTGGGGGTCAGGCACCCCGGCCTGGCTCTGTGCAGGGAGCCCCTCCCAGCCCCCCGAGGCTTGGGGCAGGGGTGTCCCCGAGCAGCTGGAGGGGGCACCTGGGTCCGAGCTCTGCCCTCTCCCGTTCCCCTTCCCAGGGCAGAGCCCTGGCACACACAAAACCAGCTGGCCTGGGGGTCAGTGCCCTCCCTTCCCAGGGGGATCCCGCAAACAGGGGTCTGCCTGTCCCCTGCTGTGACCCGGGGGTGCTCTGGGGCACAGAATGAGCATGCTGTGCCCGGGGGTAACGTGGGTCAGGCTTATTCCAGGAAGAAAACTCTTGCCCCACAGCACCTTGTTCATTCCTGTCCTACCTGGTCCTTACTGCTTGCTGCTCCCTTCTTCCCACCAGCTCAGGGACTGGGGGGGAATCATCTAGCTGGTCCCACAGGGGAAGGTGCTCTTTGGGGGGGTGCCAGCCCTTTCTGGGGTGGTTGCAACACATGTCCTGGGGGTCTGTGTTGTGTGTGTCCAGGCTGTGTTCCAGCAGAGGGATAGGAATGGGACAGCAGGGTGCAGGGGAACGGGGAGGCTCTTCCCAGGACAGACCATACACAAATAAATGAATCATCTAATTTTCCCTCTATGTTAAATAGGTTTTTATACCGCTGATGACTTCTGCACAAGCTTAGTGCAGAAACATCCTGTTTTGCTCATCTTAGTGTTGAGCTGCCGGGAAGGGCAGAGCTCAGGGTCAAACCCCGGGTGCTTAGTGTCTCCCCATGGCCCAGCAGGCTCCAGGGCCTCTCTCCTTCTTACAATTGGGCTGAGACAGAGGGTGTGAAGCAGACACAGAGAGCAGGGACAGCCCCGATAATGCCAAAACCTTCCCAATGGCAGAGGCAGTCTTGCCCCAGCATGGATGCTGGAGGACTGGGTGTCCTGTGCACGGACATCTGGCACTCTTGGCTGCCGACATCCGCCGTGCTGAGCCCTCCTGCCGCATACCCCTGCCCCCTCTGAAGGGTGGATATGTCCCTTGGAAAAGGTACCAGGGAGGAGGGTAGTGCCTGTGCTCCCCTTCTCTGTCCTAGGCTGGTCTGTCTGGCACCAAAACCTTGACCATAGCCCTTTTCCCCCTGCCCTGTGTCCTCTCAGCCTGACCCACCACCCTGGGCCTGGGGAGGGCACCCCCATCCCAGCCCTGCCAGGGGCACATGCTGGCTCCTGACCCAGCTCCTTGGGCACCACGACCTGTTGCTGCGAGGCTCAGTGCTGGAGGTGTCACAGCCCCGACAGGGCAGGGAAGAAGCTCTTCTGCAGCTCCTCTGAGGGCTCTTCAAACACATCACCCTCCTGGGAAGAAACTTGGGCAGACAAGGGCCTCTCCAGCAGTGTTTGGGGATGGAGCGAATGCTGCATGCCAGAGCAGGGATCCTGCAGGGGAACAGAAAGGGGTTTCAACAGCTTTGCGGGGTGCAGGTAGGTGTCTCCCCTCACCCCCTTCTCTTTTCTTGCTCCCCAGCATAACGGATGCTGCATTAAGCACCCACTGTTCCTGGGAGGGACTGTGGTGTGATGCGGAGGGTGCTCTCAGCAGATCATGGCTATATGCTGACATTTGGGTAGAGGTGAGCGTCACCCCAGGACCCATCATCTGACATCCCTATAAGTAGTATCACTTTGCTTTGTGGCTTCCTCTGGCTGCTGTCCCCATCCACTTGGGCTGGCCAGCAGTGTCATGGTTGCCACCTCTGCAAATGGCTTGATAAAAGGTGTCCTGGGGTCGGCAGCTCCTGGGGCGCTCCTTCTCTCGTGGCCCCTCTCCCTGTCACCACACGTGGGTTGGGGACTCTTTCTGGCAGGTGTCCCATGCGAAGTGACATTTCCTGTCCCCGCCCCCATGGTGCAGAGAGGAAATCTGTGGCCACACCAGGACCTCAGATCTGCAAACCTCTCCCTGACGATTTTGCTTTATTCTGCTGATTAGATTAGCAATCTCTCAGGGGATGGCTGGTGTTTCGCCTTTACCTCATGGAAACTAAATGAGTTTCAGAACATATGTGCAGCACAGAGAGGGAAAGCATGAAGCAGAAGAGCTTCAACTGGTGTCCTCTCTGCCTCTGCTGTCGGGCAATGATGGCAGCAGAGATGACTCTGCCTGGTGTCTGCACTGCCAGGGGGTTCACTGTGAGCTGTTGTACCCTCCAGGCATGGGGTTTCATGCTGCTCCCTCTTGTGGGGCAGTGCTAGGGGTTGTGATGATGCTCCCCCAGGGAGCAGCCTCTGCACTGTGATCTCTCCGCTGAGTGATGCTTGTGCCTTGGTATGTCGCATCAAGGGACGTGCAGCCCAGCGGGGCCTGATGGGGTCACGGGGACCTCACTGCCCTGCCCTGCTCCTGCCACCTTGCTCTCCAAGCCTCTAGTTCTCCTGCTGATGGGCAATGGCATTTCCAGGGTGATTCACGGGGAGTCCCTCTGAGAGGTGCAGGCTGATGCTGTGCCCCAGGGTGGGGGCCTTGCGCTCTCCTGAAGCAGCCCCAGCTCTGTCCCAGCTGCACATGCAGGCAGGCAGCACCGTCTCTCGCCATCGCCATGTCCTTGGCTAAGGTTAGTAATGCTCAGTGTGAGGCAGGGACAAGTGTATTTAGCTTCCAGCACGTGAGTGACCGTATTTCCCCCTCCAGGGCACAGTCAATATGGGAGAGCCCAGGTTATCAGCATGCAGCGTTGGAGGGAGAGCATGCAGAGGTCAGGGTGACCTTGCCTGGCTCTTCCTGAGAAGGGCTGCACAAAGTGGCTCTCTGGAGCTGAGAGGCATCCCCATGCATGGCAGTTATGTCCTCCAGCCCAGCACTGCTGGGAGAGAGCAGCAATGCCCGGTGCAGCAACAGCCCCTCACCCTGGGAGCCCTGCCAGCATTCCTGTAAAAGCTGCTAGCAATTTATGTGGAGCTGACGTAAGTTTGCATGAAAATGCTGGAAATCCATGCTCTGAATGCAGCTGCCTCTGCAGCGTGTGGAGGGACAGGCAGGATGCAGGCATCTTGCAGGGCACTGCAGGGTGGTTGTGTAAGCCCACCCCTCCAGGACAGCCAAGGGGTGCACATCTCTGTGTACTTCCCCTGGGCTTGCGGCTGGGTTTGGAGAGCAAATGGTGCTGGAGAGAGGAGTGAGGATTCACTTCTGATAGTATCACCCTCTGCATCAAGTACCATTGGGACAGGATGGCTGGACCAGGGAAAATGCAGTGGGTGCCACAGCATGGAGAGCTGCCCTCTCTCTTCATTTGCACCCAGTGACCCTGGCCCTGTACTCACCTTGCAGCCCTCACCTCTGCTGTTGAGTTTCTCCCCGAGGAAAACTGAGTGTTGTCCTTCCAACCTCATAGGATTTTGGAAGAGGGCAGCCAGGAGTTGAAGTTTGGGAGACATGGGTCCTAGGGCAGCGGGCTGGCTGAGACTCACGGGAAAGCTCTGGGAAGGGGTAAATTGCACATGCAGATGGAAAGAAAAGCAAGAAAAAGAAGAGTTCAGTTGGTCAGTGCCAGTCTGGTCAAGCCCAGCTTTGCTCTGTGGAGCACCAGGTACTACCTGGCTGGTGTCTGCCCCCCACAGTGACAGGCTGGGGCAGGCATGTCGTGACTGGAACAGCGATCCTTTCCTATGGCAACTGGCTTCTGTCTGCCCATATGTTGTGGCCACAGTCCTGCCCCAAACTGCCCTGAGCACAGCTGATCTATGCAAGAGGGTGACCCAGAGCCACTGGCCCAGCTCCGGCATTTTTTGCCCAGTACCTCCCTGTTAGTGCTGAATGCTTCTTCTCTTGAGTTTTTCATCTCTCTGGACCTCAGGGACTGGTCTCACAACCTACAGCCATGCCCACTGCTCAGCCTGCTCTTCTTCAGAGTCCTGTCTCACTGCACCGAAGCAGGTTCCTGGGGTCCATTAGGTGTTGTGCATACAAGTAGTGGTTTCCATTTCCAGTTTTGTGTGAAGTGAATTTTCTCGCCTCTCTGGTGCCTGGTGGGGAGACAGAAGCAGCTGTCTTCCCTTGCATCCCTGCCTGGCCCTTTAAAGGCTGCAGTGCTCCTGTGGCCTTTGGATTCCCAAAGCAGGGATAACTGACTTCCTTCCCTGCTCCTGACACCCCTGAGACCAGCCGCAGTTCTCCAGTATTCTCACTCTTTGCTGATCTTTTCCCTATGCGTCATAACTGGAAAGAATATTGTTAAGGGCAACGGTTCAAAATATTGCCAGTTCTGCTTTCCCCTGAATGACCCTGTGGAGCTGCTCTGAGCAGATACCTTCTGAGCTCTGGTCCTTCCTATCTGGGGGTTTATGAGTTTGTGGAGTGATTTGTGTTGCTTTTTCTGTTAACGTGGCCAGGGCAGATGAGTGGGGAGACTATGTGAAAGGGAAGTGGGGAGAGGAAC
The DNA here is from genome assembly GCF_965140245.1 of Athene noctua. Taxonomy (NCBI): domain Eukaryota; kingdom Metazoa; phylum Chordata; class Aves; order Strigiformes; family Strigidae; genus Athene; species Athene noctua. The sequence goes on from NC_134048.1 coordinate 14,724,029, forward strand.
CAGCTTGGTTCATGCTTGGGGTGAAATTGGCTGGCTGCCAGGCTTCTGGTGTACAGGTAAATCCTGTGCCCACTTCTTTTGTGTGGTACTAGTTGATCCAGATCATCTGAGAAGAGCAGATGTCTATATCCATCTGACTGGGGATAAAAGGGTTGGAAGGGACCTCACAGGACCCTTGGTATATCCTTCCTGTTTAAGCGAGCAGGCTAAGAAGGGAAGTAGTGACAGTAAAAGCAATAACTGATCATTTGGTGCTCAAGCAACTCTGACTGCGAGCAGAAACCACAGTAGTGGTGTTGTGTAGGATGGGAAGGAGATCTCTGGATTTAGAAAGGTCAAGAAACGTCCTCGTGCTTGAGTCTTCCTCTCTTGCTTCCCCATAGTTCTTGTATCTGCACTGTTGTGGACTGACTGCCGCTTGCCCTCTTCCCTCCAACCTCCTGCTCCCTTGGAAGCAAATCCAGCTGGGATACTCGCTGGGGTTGATTTTAGCAGTGGGGGAGCTTCACCCTGAAAGGGTGAGGACAGTCTGGAGCCACACGCCAGGTCTCTGTGCTGGGGCTTTTGCCAAGTCCTGCTGATGCTGGGCACCTACATGCTGAGAGTTTGGGGACAGGGGTTCCCTGGCTGCTGCTAACCCCAGAGTGGGCTTTGGATGTCACTCCCATAGCAGGATCAGGCCCTCAGGTGAACCAGGGGAAGGACCTTGTCTACCTGGGAAAGCTGAGAGGGGGAAAGCCAGGAAATGAGTGACCCTGACCTCTGCCAGAAAAACAGAAACTCTTTTTTCTTCCCCTTTTATTTCTTTCCAACTCATTGTTCTCGCTTTGTGGTAAAGCAGCACTTTGAGAAGTCATTGACTTTTTTGTCTCTTCTTCCTCTCTGTTGTGTAGGGAAGTCCCACCGGCCTGTTTCCCATCACCAGCTCCCTCTGTCTGACTGCAGAGCCGCGGTGCGTGAGCTCCTGGTTTGCTCAGGAGCTGCACTTGTGTGTGAGTAAACAGCAAAGCTCTTTCTTTGTCTCTGTATGTTTGCAGAAGCATCTCTACCATGCTGGGAACATGCTCTCCATATGTTTTTATATACAACCTGCAACGGTGTTTACCAAATGTTGTACCTTTGCACACATTATTAGTTCCTCAGAAACTGAAAAGGCAGCCCCAGGAACTGTGTTTTTATATTTGTTCACACTCACTCATCCTTCTGTGTCTCCTGGGGCAGTCTCCCCTGCCCCAGGCTGCCCATTTGTCTTGGGTAAAGTCACATCTGAGCCCCAGGGGAGGCACGATGCTGCTGGCTGAGTCTTCTGGATGGCTTTGCCCTTGGGTTCACCTCTCTACATTCTTCTTTTGGTGGCTTGAGACTGTGTCTCTGGGACAGGATCAAGGGCACATGCCGCAGGAGAGCATGAATGCGGCTTCTTTGCTGTCATGCTGGGAACAGGGAGTCAAAGGACTCCTTATCTATGGATGGAAAGTTTCTGGGCTTCTTATCAGATACTGCCTAGAAGGTAGATTAAAGTCTCAGGAGCAGCAGCTTGCACCGTGGCAGACAGTGTGCTTCTCTTCTCCTTATGCTCGGGCGGGTGAATGCTTTGAGCAGAGTGGTGGGCGGGTGGCCCAGCCCTGCAGGGACGTGGGTGCCCAGGGAGGGGACTGGTGCCACAGCCTGGCACAGAGCTCGCCCGCCTTGCGCCCATCCTGCTCCCTCAGCACACCTGCACCCCTCCAAGAGGCCTGACCCTGTGACATGCTTGGGGTGATGCTGAGGGAATTTTTGGCTCTAATTTTACATAGGTATTTAGATTGGCAAATGTTTTTAGAAATACAATTTTGGCTATTCTTGCTCCTTTCGAGAGATGGGAATGGAACTTGCTGTTCGTTGAATTCGTTGCTGATGCAAACTGACAGCCTAAATGCTGAGGGTGCATGGCTTGGCCAGGAAGGGAAACTGCTGAGCTGCTCTTCAGGGAGCTGGGGACCCAGATCTTGGTTCCTGCAGGGACTTTCAGCCTGACCGCAGGTGCTTTAACTCTGTGCCCCAGGGCTACCACCCTGTTGCCCTCCCTGTGATGGACAGTCACCTTTCCTAAGGCCCTGCATCTCTGCTGTCTGCCCAGTCTTTGCTGGCCACCTGCCACCAGAGAGCAGGACATGGCTGGTTTTTGGGAACAGCAGCAGCTAATGACTGCACCCTGTTCCGTACAGCAAATTCTGATGGCAAAACCGTCCCCATTAGCCAGCAAAGCCAGGGATGTTTTGTGGTCCCTGCGAATGGGTGGTGACTGCAGGGTTGGCCAGCAACATGTGAAGCTGGAGTAGCTGGACCTGTGCCACCAGTATGGAGAGACGCGAGCTGGGTCCCTGCTGCTGGTGATGAATTTCTGAGTGGCTGCAAAGAGCAACAGTTGCCTAGGCAAGGATCTCCTGCTGGGGCATCGGCTTGTTGCTTAAAAGTTTACAGACAATGTGGGGTCCCCACCTCTGCCTTCCTCTCTGGGGATGGACCTACCATCAAAGCCCCACGTGTAAGAAGGCTCTTACCTCTTGTGGGCTCCATCAGTCAGCAAGATCCCTTTTCCATTCCTCATCTCCAGTTTCAGAGGTTTACCCTCCTGCCCACCCTGTCCCCGCCTGCAGCTCCTGCCCCTGGACTGGGCCTTCTGGAGCGGGGGCAGGTGGGAGCTCCTGGGGCCCCCAGTCCTCCAGCAGTGCAGCAAGTGCTGGTACGCCACCCGGAAATCCCTGTTGAGTGTCCCGTAGAGGATGGGATTCAGGGCTGAGTTGGCATAGCCCAGCCAGAGGACAATGGACATGGGTGTGCCTTTCACGCTGCGGTCTCCCCACATCCCTCGGTATGTGAACACCGTGAAATAGGGGAACCAGCACACGATGAATGCTCCCATCACCACCGCCAGTGTCACAGTGGCTTTGTGCTCTTTCACCATGGGTGGCATGGGGGTGTTGCTGCTGCAGCACCATGTGTGGTTTATCCTCTTGGCTTGGTCCCTTGCTATCTTGAATATCCGGTAGTAGGTGATGCACATGATGATCAAAGGGATGTAGAAGGTGAGTAAGGCATCCACTAGCCCGTACACAGGGTTCACCTCCAGCATGCACTCCTTGTTGCAGTTAGGGACTGTGTTTTGGACTGCTGTCCCATTGGTGTTCCAGCCCAGGTGGATGGGTAGGAAGGAGACCATCAGTGAAACAGTCCAAATAACAACCAAACCCACAGCCACCCGGGAGCGAGTGACCACCTGGCTGTAGCGGAGTGGGGTGGTCACGGCAAAGTAGCGGTCCAGGCTGATCATGAAGAGGTTGAGGATGGAAGCTGTGCACAGCATGACGTCCAGGCTGGTGTAGATGTTGCACAAAATGCTGCCAAAGGGCCACTCTTTGGTGAGTTCGTAGAAGGCAGAGAATGGCAGCACCAGAAGGCCCAGCAGCAGGTCGGTGATGGCCAAGGAGACGATGATGCAGTTCGTCAAGCTGCGGAGCCGGCGGTCAAGAGTGACAGCCAGGCAGACAATGATGTTACCGCAGAGAGTGATCACGATGAGGATGGCGAGGCAGGATCCGACCAGCACCTGCAGGGGGAAGTCCATCCTTTTTTGAGAGCTTGTATGGTTGAAGCACGGATCCATAGTGCAGTTGCGTGGATGGAGCAGTCCTGCTCTCACTGGCTTTGAAGCTACTTGGAGTGACCCTTTGCCAGGCAGCCCGAGAGCCCTTTCCAAAGCGACCTTAGGCCTACAGTGACCTTGGAGAACATTGCAGTCACTTCACGTGTTCAGCCTCATATGCTAGGAATGACATGGTCGAGGGAAAGATGTGGCCATGTGACTTGATTGTGCCTGTTGGCTCCATCTGGGAGCTCAGTGCTAGAGTTGATCCCCTGTGGCAGCTGCTGGTGGGTCCCAGCTGCTCCCTTTTCCTCTCCTGCCTTCTCCTTTCCTCTGAGTGACCATGGGGTCAGGTCCTGTGGCATCTCATGTGCTCTGCATGTTTGGCTGGTGACAGCGGTCAGCAGTGCTCCAGCAAGCACAGAGCTTTGCCACCTCCCAAGGACAATCTGCAAAGAAAGCACCAATTCAGAGCTGCAGTGGTCAAAGGTCCTTTCAGCTGCCCCTCACACCCCTCTAGAAACAGGGTGTCTGCACCTCCCTGGATGCTCCAGCCCACTTAAACCTGAGTTGGAAAGTGTCTTGGCAGCCAGGCACACATGTCTCTGCCAGCTGGCCCCTCCCAGCCCCAGGGGTGCCTATGTAAAGTAGAGACGTGAGGAAAGGCAGGGATTTTGGTGGGACTGAGTTTCTACAGGCTTACGATAAAAAGGAGGACTGGGAGGATATGAGGAAAGTTTTCCTGAGAAAGCAGTATGCTTTTCTTATGCAATTTAGCAAAATTAGTCACCACTACGTAATTTCCAAAGCTCAGCTGTGGCTCTAAGTCTCATTAAACTTTGTATCTGCATTTTCCAGCAGCCCATGCCTTGTGTTGGGCCCTGCCAGCAGCATCCATGCAGCCTGGAGAGGAAATCTGCACTCTGCTCAGTGCTCTGTGAGGAAAGAGGAACCCATTTGTCAGCGGTGCAACGTCCTGGGGAGGAGATGGCTGGAAAGGGCTCTAACAGCTTCATCAGTCCCATTCCTAGCAGCTGAAGGGCAGCATGGAGGTTTGTTTTTCAGGGAAAGTTTGGATGGAGCTGCTCCTGCTGTGGGACAGGGACACAGTGGAGAACATCCCTTGTAGACATTTTTTAATGGCTATTTTCTGTCTGGATGCAAAGAACAAAATGCCTTATTTTGCAAGGGCAGAGACAACACAGTAAACCCTTCTAATCACCAAAAGAGCTTTTAGCTGCTGATTACGGTGCTTCAGGACCATGCTGCTACGAGATTCAAAAGGGCCTTGGCTCCTGTGTGATTGCAAGCAACATTCTTATCGCTGCAGTGCCTCAGTTTCCCTTTATGCGCCTTCCTGACGTGGGAGAGAGGGGGTTGGGAGAAGGTTGAGAAGCCCAGCTGGCTGTGCCACAGCTGTGGTCTCCCCCCATGCGCTTCCCAGGTGAGTTGATGGGTCTCCCCATTGTCCCCAATGCGCTGGGAGGGGACAGCAGTGCCGTCTCCATGGGTGGTGCAGGACCCGGCTCCCCGGGCTCTCCGCAGCCCGTGGATCAGCAGTGAAGCTATCCCTGGTGGTGCACAGGCTTGTGCAGGAGGTAGAGCTGATTCCCTGCAGCATGCAACTGGCTGCAGAGATGGAGCAAAAAGAAAAAAACTCCAGGAAAGGAAAAGGTCCAGCCTTGGCAGAGGACAGAGGTGAGATTTTTAACGTTAAACTCACCCTGCAAGAACAAGATAAGGATGTGGAGCAGGCTGAAAGACTCTTCAGATGATTTATGTCTTTGATTCAAGGTTAAAGGCATGGGGGCCATGGGAGGGCATATACCGGGGAGACTGCATGAGTAAATAACTGCTGATTGCCAGTAGCCATATGGCGGAGAGATGGGGACTGGACCGGTGAGATTAGCAATGATACCTGCAGCCCTGCTGTTTCTAAAGGAATTGAAAGTGAATGACAAGTGATGAACCGGCCTGTGGGAAGCCTTCTGCTGAGCAGAGCAAACTCATTGCCAGACAGGGAGTCCTCTGAATTTGGGTGCTGGGATTAAGGCTGTTGGGAGAGGGATGTGATGCTTTCAGCTGTGGCGGCAGCGTGCAGAGCGGTTCCTCACCTCCTGCTGCAGCGCAGGCTCTTGCCATGGAAAGCTCTTTGTTCGCGCACAAAAGGAGCGTGGAACAAGCTGAGCGCTGCCTGCCTGCTGACAGCAATGACGAGAACAGGTTGTTCTCAGAGAAGGGTATTTCCAAGTGAAAGGGATGTTTTTTCATTGCTCCCAACATGTGGAAATGGCAGGATAAATTATAGGGGGAGTAGCACACTTAGAAAATGCTGTGGGTGGATCACAGCCTCCTACGTGGCTGCTTCACCACACATCAACACCCTACTCCTGCCACCAACCAGCTCTCGCGGCTCACGTGGGCTCTGCCGGGGATCAGCTTGGGCTCTGCTGCTGGGTCCCAGCTCTGGGTGCATTGGCACGCTCGGCACCCGCCGTGGTGCAGGTGGCCCCAGCGCAGCCCTGTGCTGCAGACCTGGCCAGAAGTTGTTTTGTTTCTCATTGTTGTTTGTAATTAGCTCAGGGCATGAAATGGGCACTTTCTCTCCCCACCCTCAGGCAGGGAGTAGAAAGTGTTTCCAAGTGGGATATGGAGCCACTGGGCTGAGCTGTGGAAGGGAAAAGCAAGGGTTCCCAAATGAAGGGGACAGAGGTGTCCCCATCACTGCAGAGGACCCCAGGTAGAGCTGGGCTCTCAGCTGTCCTCAAAGCCTGGTCGTGGGCACCCTCCCTGCACATGCGGGCTGCAGGGCTCAGCTGCCTGGGACTTTGTTCCTCCACGGGACAGGACAGGATCAGCCTGTCAGCTTGGATGTTGCAACCCTAACTGTAATGGGTGTGTGAGAGACTTTCCCCTATTCATCTGCCAAATTATCTCATGGAAACAGTCCACTGAGGGATCACAACCCCCGGACGTGGCTTTGCAGGAGAAGCAGGCTGGAGGGCTGGTGTAGATGTCAGGCTGTGGGATCAGCCCACTGCCGTCAGAGCACCATTCCCAGGGCAGTGCACTCAGCATAGGGCTCTTTCCTGGAGCACTGGCCCTCTGGAATTCTACATCTGCTTCTGTTTTTCTGCCCGGGTCACTCGCAGCCACCTCTAATACCAGTCCCGTATCCTCTGCTCCTGTTGCATTTTGGCAGAGAGAGTTCATTTCCTCCTTGATGTATGAGTGGAGTAGCTGTTTCCCATGGCAGCCTTTCTAGCAATAGCCTGAATAAATTATACCCTTCCAGCCCTGTCTCACCAGACAGCTTTTACATTTACCTGATTATCCTCATTATCACAGCCTGGATCTGTTCCTGGTTCAAAATCACCCTCCTGACAGTGAGGGACCAGAGTAGGGCACCGCTTCTGGGTCATCCTTCTAGCACCTTTTCCAGGGTCACTGGTGCTCTGATGGACAATATCTCTGCTGTGAAGACTTGTCAGGTTGGATTTGTTTTGTTGCAATTATCCCAGGGTTCCCTACAAGCCAGATATTTTTCTTACGGTGTTTTCAGCTGCTTAGAGTAACAATTTTTGCAGTTAGTCCCTAAGCATATGAACTTGTGCCAGACCGTTATGTTTCTGTTGATCTTTGGATCCTCTGGTTCTTCTCCTGTAATACTTAGTCCCTTGTCCAGTTTAAAACTTCTCCCAAGTTTCTCACCAGTACATTTTCTTGGAGAAACTCCTGTTTTCTGAGCCAAGATCACTAATGAAAACCATTAAAAAAAATTTATCTCTAGGCTGATCTTTAAGGAACTCTATTAATAGCCTTCTCTGGAGCATTAATGATTCTTCCATTGTAACGTACTATCGTCTCCCCATTAGCCTCCTTACAATGCTAAAAGTAATTCCTGCCTTCTCCTGCCTGAATAGATATTTTCCTCTCTGTTGCAGCTCGTGTTACATTTGATCCACTGTGTGCCCATTTAAAATGGCAATTAACTCCTCTGGGGAGGGAGCTGTGATTTATCCATGGGAAATTTCTGTTGCATTTTACCTTTCTATTCCTCCTCCTCATCCTCAGCGTCATTTATTCCAGCACTTTGTGTGCTTTCCCATCAAGACTAATGAGATGCAGCGCCCGCTCTGGCAGTGCAGGTAGTACATTTGCTGCTCTCCATTCATGTGCTTCTACTTCTGGCATAATAAATTTGTTTAAAATCTGCTAAAAGCCTAGATACCTTGGCACCATGAGTGGAGACACGGGCAGAAAGGAGCACTTGGAGAGTGCCTGAATGTGGCAGCCTGTCTTTGGGAAGTGTTTCCCACTACCCAAAAGGGCACTGACAGCCATGACTGGGGGCTCAGGAGAAACTCTGCATGAAGCATTTTAGCTCTGCCCTGGGGACAGGATGGGTCAGCTCTCAGGCAGACCTGAAATGTCACTCTGCCTCTTGCATTAGCTTCTTTCTGAGCAAAGTGCTGGCAGAAGTCACTTAGGAGCAAAGCAAATTCCGTGGCCCTGCAGAGCTTACAGCAGAACGTCATGGCTTTTTCTGAAATTATGTTCAAGTGCTTCCAGAGATTAAACATCTGTGCATGCTGTGAGAAGTACTTCAGCCAAGGCTGTGAAATGGGGAGGAGGGTGGGGATTTCTTCTGGTCTGAAAGAGGATGTTTAAGGTTCAGTGGTGGGGCGCAGGCAGTGCCAGGAGCTGCAGGGACCCTGGCAAAGGGCTGTTTCAATCCTGTGTGAGAGCCATGATCTTACCTCACAATGGGACAAGACAAAATTTGCTAGAGCTGGGGCTTGAAGGCCGTGTGAGAGGGGACAAATGTGAGAGTGGTGCCGAAACTAGTTTGCCCTGCTGTCTATGGAAGGCTTTGGTGAGGTTGTGGGATTGTTTCTAGCTTATGAGCAGCCTTTCTGGAAGGACTGTGCTTCTCCCCACACCTCCCATGCAGTGCTGCACCCCACAGCATCCTCCACCGTGCCTCTGCCCCTGTGCTCGGTGAGCCCCATCGCCCTCGTTTCCATCTCTTCCTTGGAATCGCTCATCTCCCCTCCGCTCTCGGGGGCAGGGCTGTCAGGTGTGCTGCTCGTGGGTGCTCACCCATCCAAGGTGCCCTCGTTCAGGTGGATTGACACAGTTCACCCTTTAATCTACAGGTGCACGCTGACAGATGCAGTCTCATTTTTGCAAAGCCACTTTGCAACCTCTCTGGGACTGTGGAGAGACACCAACATCCTGCCAGGCTACATCCCCAGATGCTTTTGCCCCTGCTCCTTGGTCTCCTCCAGAGCCTGGTGCTCTTCCTGCCTCATCCCAGCCTAAACTCTGACTGATACACAGCAGCAATTACTGTCTCTGGCATGAGTAGAGGGGCTGGGGGAGGCAGGACACAATCCCCATTCCAGCTACCAGCCCTCAGTCATGCTCTCCAGGAGGATAAGAGCTCTGTGCGTAAGAGGGAGTTTGGGATCCCTGAAAGCAGAAAACCCAAAGAGGTAATTGTAAACCTGTAGAGCAGCCAGAATTTCTAAAGTCTATTCTACGGAGAGTTCCCAGGAAAGGTGAAACTGTAAACAGAGGTGCCAGGCTCATGGGTGTGCTTGGAGCTGCATGAGTTCCCAGCAGAAGCCCCAGGGTTCAGCCTCCTGCCAAAGTCTATTCCAGCCAGGGGACTATGCACCCTCCTGTGCCAGCGTTACAGCCCAGCCTGGGGGTACCCTGCCCCACAGAGCCAACTGTGCCCCCAGATGGGGCAACCCCTGCTCCAGCAGATGCCCACCAACTGCCAGGGTGTGGAGGGCTGGATGGAGGGGCTGGGGAGCTTGGAGAAAGGGCTCGGGCAGCTCAGTGCAAGAAGTTGGTTTAGCAGCAGACCTTGTGAGGAGGCTGCTTGGGCAGAGATGCTTCATACCAGCGGATGCTTAGGCAGAGCAGGGCTCTGCTTCTGTGCCCTGGACACGCTCTACCCATGTCCTCCCTTCAGCCCTGATGTTCTTGGCTCCAGCAATCCCTGGCAGCAACAGCCAGTGAAAGTCCCCTAACTGGCCTCTGCTTCAGGCACAACAGGATGATGATGGTGCCAAGGTCTGATGAGCGGCACCCTCTTGCTCTGACTGGGGTGTCCCATTGCGGGCTGCTTAGTACACCCCAACCTCAGCAAGGACCCACAAACCCCTCTGAGATCTCACCTATAAAGTGATTTACCAGTGTAACAACCAAGCAAAAAGTAAGAGAAAAGCTTTACCTGGGAAAGGTGCTGCTTTCCCACAGCCTCTGAGCAGGTGGAAGCCCTCTGTGGCTGCGCTGCCTCCAACTTTCCCCCGGCGTGCGCGGCTCAGTTTGTGAAGGCAGAAGCGTGTGCTCCGAGCGGCGGCTGCCTCCTCTCCTCTCCTCTCCTCTCCTCTCCTCTCCTCCCTCCCTCCCTTCTCGCGTACCAATATCCAGGCAGCACGGTGACTGCAACATGAGTCAGACCACAAGTGGGTGGGATCAGAGCTGTGAACTCAGACACTGAGGTTATCATCCGGCAAATTTGAAATGCTGAAAGTGAGCTGTACTCCAGGCACGCGGTGTGTTGGGCTCCACTGAGCTGTGCCAGGCACAGGGAGGGGTGTGGGATGCCTCCTGCTTCCTTGTGTGCTACCGTCACCTTCCTTGCTAACGCTGAGGATTCAAGGGCCCTTGCTGCTTGCTTGCCATGTGCAAAGCCTCCCTCCTGAGTGGCTCTTTGCTGCAGGCACCCACTTGCCTGTTGCTGGGAGGCCTGATGCCATCATTTGCTCCCAGCACAAACCTGGCTTTGCAATTTGTGTGAGCCCCCTGAGAGCAAGAACATCTGAGCCTGGAGCTGGGTCTGAGATGGCTCAGGAGCCGCAGGGAGGATTGAGGTTCCTGGGTTGCACTGGGGAGAGATAAGGAAAAAGGGGGGTAGCTGCAAAGCAGGCAGAGGAAACTGGAGCCCAGCCAACACTGGGGTGCAAATTTGCTCCTTATGTCACTCAAGGCGGCAGGAGGAGCCCACGCGATGTGTTGGGGTTTCTGTGCCACGGCAGGGAGAGGCTTCGCATGCTCTGGGCCAGTGTCAGCGATGCTCCAGGCTGGGCAGCTTTCCCGCAAGGTTGCGTTCACCTCTGCTGAAAATTGTGCCCTGCATGTGCGATGGCAGGGAGGAACCCACACCAAATGACAAACAGGCAGTGACAGCCTTTCATGTCTCTTAAATCTTTCATCTGTGGGTTTCAAAGCACTGTGCAAGTATCAACTTCTGGGCCAGCTGTGAGAGGACCTGTTTCCCCTTTTAGCTTTCCCTCTTGAGCTGAGCAGGTCCCGGGCTGTCAGCAGAGCTCCAGCAAAGCTTGGCCATGCCCCTGGTTCTGCATGACCTGGGGAGAGCAGTGCTGGCAGCAATGCGCTGTGAGTGAAGTGCTTCAGTCCCCACCAGCCACTTCTGAGTCACCCAAGTGATTAGCCAGGGACTAACTTATTACAGTCTAGATGTGGCCCTGGGCTCCCGAAGATGGAAGGAGGCAGATCCTGCTGCTCCTGCAGCTGAGCTGAGCTCCTCCAACACTCTGTGCTGGGAATGAAGAGTATGTCCCAGCCCTCATTTCTGCGAAACGGGGATCCCGGCAGCACTGGCACACAGACCAAAATGCCTTTGATGTGTCTATCTCTGCAAACCAAAGCACAGATCTATCTTTAATAAGCTTATGATCTGCTGGAGCTGGAGAGTTTTCCCGCTGATCGGCAGCCCTGTGATGTGTCTGGGTAGCAGAGCTGTGGACTGGCTGCTGGGAGCTTCTGAAGTGGCTGGTGTGTGCAGTGTGTGGCCGCAGAGATCCCTCCTGCAAAACAAGATTCAAATCTGCTCAGGAATGTCTGCGTCAGCTAAAGTCACTGGAGTGTTTCTTTATACCAGGGCCCCTTGCTTAGTTCTGCCCCTTGCTTGGTTCTGCTCTGAGAGGGATCTTTGTTTCATTCAGTTTCAGGATGGGAAGCTCCATGTAGGAATAAAGGACTCTAGGACCCCCTTTCCAGCCCCCTTTCCCTAATCCCTTTCAATAAAAGGTCCCTGCTGCCTCGGAGGCAGGAGAACCCCACGTGGCAGGCTCTGAGCTCAGTGTGCTCCATCTTCCCAACGTCTCTGAGGAGCCTTGAGGGTTCAAACTCTCACCCGGTTCCATCAGCCCCCACAGGCAGCCAGCAGAGAGGAACAGTTGCCCCGTCCCCCCTACACTGCCTGCCCCAGCTGCCTGGACCAGCACCCCACCCCACGCAGCAGCCAGTCCAGCGCTGGGCTGGAGCTGGGGCCAGGCTGCCATGTCTGTCCCTGGGCTGGATCCCTCGGTCCCAGCTCTGCAGAAGAAGGTGCAGGGTGTGGGGGGGTGTGGTGGTGGAGCGGTCTAGAGCTTCGAGGGGCATCTGGGTCATGGGGAATCCCACCACTTCTACAAACCCCTCAGCGCAGGAGATCCTTGAAATCTGACCTTGTGCAATGGCTGGGTGACTAATGGAGCTTCTGAGGGGCTGTATGGGCTGGTGTGGCAGATCTGAGTTAACTGGAGAACATAGCACTGGAGATGTGAGAGGTACAGAGCCTGCATGGCCCGCTCAGTGAGGTGCAGGGAAGCAGCCAGGCCTAGAGGCGAAAGGGGCATGGGCTGCTGTGCACTGTGCATCTGCAGAAGCCACCTGGGAAGTGGGAAATGTAATAGCTGGAGAGGCTGTGGCTGGAAAACACCAGTGGTGACAAGCTCCGAAAAGGAAGGAGGCACTTGAGATCCGTCAGACCCAACAGCCAACCCACCACACATGCCCAGGCAGCGTGGCCACCTCGGCCAGGCTCACCAGGCTGCACGGACCAAGCAGCAACCAGAGACACTCACAGATTGGGACATTTCACAAGTGGGCTGTGCTGAGCCATGAAGCGAGTAATGAGTCAGGAAACAGCAGAGAGAGGTCTTCTGATGACCTCTGTGTGTATGTGTGTGTAAAGCAGCAGTTATTAAAGGCTACACCAATGCTGGGAGCTGGAAATTGAAAGAGAAGCCAGGGAAAGTCTGTGACTCCAGGAATAGGGAAGCAAGATTTGGCAAATGCAAGAGCTCTTGAAAAGCCTCAGATGGTGAAGTTATGCCTGGAAGGTGTCAGTCAACCTGGGAGATCACATATGGCAGCTGAGCTCTGAGAAGGGCTTGGAGGTGTGGCTCTGTGCTGCTCTCCCCAGCCTGGGCCAGGTTTGGAAATGCCAGAGGAGGAGGGGAAGAGGAGTAGAAAATACCTAGAAAACAAAGGATCTGGGTGTGGAGCAGCTCCTTGGGCAGTGCAGACTGAGAGAAGAAAGTGGGGTATCCCGCTGGGTTTCAGAGATGTGTATGTGAACTCTGTCAGAAGATCCTGGGTTAGGGAAATGGGACTTGTGTTATTTTCTCTGGAAAAAACAAAAACTAAAAAGCCATGAAAGGTCCTGACCCTGTCACAGACTGATGCTCTTCCTGGCTAGACGGAAGAGGCCAGTAGCTTACTTGAATCATCTGAACATTTTGATTTTCAGTAGATATACATGGTGAAAATAAAAGGCAGAGACCTCCCTGATATGTTAATGTGTTTTTGTAATTTTTAAACAAATACTTTCAGTGAAATCCTGTCCTGGACAAAATGGTAAACTATGACAGAAATATTCCCTGCCAGGGGCTGTATAAGGCAGAGCATACTTGTGGGAAACAAATATTGCAAGGAAAAGACATGTAAAATAGCTGCAGTGAGTCCACCATGGGGGCCTGGCGGCTGTGCAAGGAACTGCTCCTGCCTGCAGACCAGGCAGCTCCCCACGGCAGTGGGAGACCCTCGCTGGGCTGTGGCTGAGCTCCAGAGCAACATCCTGTTTGCATATATATTTTTGGTATGCCATAAATCCTGGCTGTTCCAGAAATATCTTTGTCCAAAGGCACCTTTCCTGTATCAGGACACATGTACTGGAGAAGAAAAGGATACTCAGGCCCTTCCCACCCCCTTGGTTGCTGCAATGCTGATCCCAAGGAGACTTAGCAGGCTCCCATCTGCTGTGATATAGTGTCAGACTATAGGCACAGTCTGTGATATATTTCTTAAACTTCTCTTAGTGGAGAGAGAGAATGGTAGAGGTTTATTTCCAGGCTGATGGTCTATTTGTGTTATACAAAGCTCTCCAGGCTCTAACGAGAACTGGAGGGTGCTGTCTGGCTTCACACTAGTACGGAACATCCTTCAGGCAGTTGATGGATCACATACTTTCCAGTGTGTCCAAGGGCCAAGGAAGGTCCTCAATTCACTCAAACACTAGGGAGAGAGCAGTTTGTATGACACCAGTACAGGGGTTTTAATCTCTCTGATGCACCATAAAGAGAAAAAGGAAAGGCTGGGGTCCATGGGAGGAGATGATAGCCATTCCACCCCAGACCACAGGGCTGGGAGGGGGCTGGGAGCCCTGGCACAGCGTGTACCCACCCATCGGTGTGCAGAAGACGTCCCCAAGGAAGGGAGCAACTGGCTACGGCTCTGTTGAGTGGGTCTTTTATGGGCTTTAGAACTAATCCTGCCAAATGCACTTGTGCAGGTCCTTGTTTTCTAGATAAATATTTAATCCTCCTCCAAACACTGCTGAGATCGTGGCTTGGGTAATATCTTGTGGCAGCAGGTTAATTTGCAGCTGTGCAAAGCTGTTGCCCTCTCTGGGTGCGGAGGAGGTTGAGTCGCAAGTTGTTCCTGGTCCAGGAGCAGGGTGGGAGGAAGGGATGATCTGAGCTGCAGCCCTGCTCAGACCCCTCCTAGCATTTTTGGGCTCTCTTACCAGAACGTCAGCCAATTCTTGGAGGAATGAGCTGTCTGGTTTCAGCTTGGGACCAGTGAAGTCTGGTCAGGGTATATAAGTGCTGGCCCTGAGCCTGTTTGGGTGGTTTAGGACCTCTGAGGGCTGGAAGCCGTCTCCTGCCCTGCTGCTTTGCAGGGAAGGATTGACTGTTTGAGTCCCAGGTGCTTCTGAAGCATTTCCCTGCAAAGCTGGCAGGAGGTTGTGCTGCTGGGCACAGGGCAGGAACGAAAGGATTAGCAAAACGCTCCCCTGCAGCGGGACCGCCATGGGGCTGGCAAGGAGCACGGAGCTCAGTGCATGGACCTGGACACAGGCACTGCCCAGGCAGGCTGCCGGCTGCTGCTGCCAGCTCAGACCCTGCCTGGGCCCCGCACTGGGACCCTGCTGTGCCCCTGCCTGTTCTGCCAGCACGGGCAGATAGGGCACGTGGAGGCCCTGCAAGGACAGAGGGTTGTAGAGGAATCATGAAAACAATGCGGTGCTGAGCGGCTCCCAGCCTGAGATGAGGAGCTGGGCACTGGTGTGGATGTGCAGCACCAGCTGGTCTCCTCATGCAGTCCACGACAGTGAGGGCCACCCAGGGAGGGAGCAGCATTGCTTCAAGGGTGGCTCCTCGCAGTGGCATGGGCAAGCTCAGCCAGGCCAGGCCAGAGGCTGTGACAGCCTCCCTGTAATGTGCCATTCCTCTGTGCCAATCTGCTGCGGCCTCCATCTCGTGTCCCACTGCAGGTAACTGTAGAAATGGGAGCTGCGATGGTGGGATGCTGCTCCTGGGCTTGCAGTGATGCTGCACATGGGAGGGGGTAAAGAAGTGGAGGATCTTTCTGCCCTGACCCACAGTGTGAATGTCCTCTGCTGCAGGTGGGATTTTTCAGTCCCAGGCTACCCTGGCTGATTCCAGCCTCCTCATCTCCCATGTGCAGGAAGACCTGAAGCATCTACCAGGGTGAGCAAAGCCAACTATGACCTTCCTCTTCATGAAGACTTCTCTGGCGGAAAAGCTCCAAGGGTGAGGAGCACATCTGGTAGAGGCCTGGAGGACATGTCCTTTGAGAAAAGACTTACAGGTTTTTGAAGGAGCAGACATCATAGCCTGCATGTATTTACAGTTTCATCACAGGGGAGGAGAGCAGAAGATCCCTACCCCTGAGAGAAGTAGCAGCCAAGGGCTTAGACTGCAAAACCTGAGATTAATTTAGACTTATTCATCATAAGGATAGTCACACACTGGAAGGAATTTCTCAAGGAAGTTTAGGTTGGACAAAGTCCCAAAGTCAGCACAGAGTTGGAGCACCTGGCAAGCTAGTAGCAGCCAGCGAGCACCCATGCATTGCTTCCACGAGCTCCTGGGAACTATCAAAGTGCGAATGGCTGTAGTGGCTCAGAGCAAAAAACCTGCCGTCTAATAATAATCACCTATTAAAAAAAATAAAGGCAGGTAGACTGGTCAGACCTGTCCTGTCTTGTACTGGAAGCATGAGAGCTGGTGTGGTGAGGCAACAATTTCCCAAATATAATTTTTTTTTTCCCCTTATGCAGTCTGGAATGAGGCCAAAAACATAGGGCTGGAATCTCTCTCCAGACAATTAATTATTACAGAGAGACAATTTGTTAAGCAAGAAAGGCTTTTAATTTGTAAGAGCTCATCTATTCTTATTGTATCTTTTAAACTGAAGGAAGCAGAGTTGATCAAAATAGACTTGAAATACAAGATTTTAATTTAGAGGCTATGTTCAATGTGCTGACAAAAATAGGAAACAGCTCTCTCAGAAGAGCATGCTCCCCCCAAAACCCGGCTGGAGTCTGCAGGGAGTGCTCCAGAACAGCTCAAATAATTAAAAAACCACTCAGAAATCTTTTAGTGAGATTCAACTAACTTGCTCAGGAAAGGCAGGACTGTCCCCATTGCTGACAGCTGCCTGGGCACTGATTCCCTGACCGCAGGGCTCTCACTGGCGCAGTGTAGGACATCTGTGGGGAGGCAGGGGATGGGGTTTGAGGGAGACCAAAGTCACCTTTGCAGCCTTGCAGGAGGCGGTAGGATCAGAGCTGTGATTTGCTGCCCTTCGGGAAGGCCCATCAAGTTTAGATTAAACAAGGAATGAGACAAGGGATGGGGCAATTGCAGGGGTCCTGACCAGGCAGCTGAGCCAAGTCCTGAAGCCCAGAGAAGCATCTGCACTCCCCTTGTCCCAAGCAATGTGTACTCCCCAGTGGGACCCCAGACTGCGAGGAAAGTGGTGAAGAAAGTGGAAGAGATCCATGATGGCCCTGGGAAAGGCTGTCAGGCTGTCATCCCGCACTGCTCGGTGCTGGGTTGGGACTGACGCAGCCCCCTGCGCCGGGATGACTGGCTGTGCTGCGACCAGCGGGTGAGCTGGGGCTGCGGCAGTGCAGGGACCTGCCCAGGGAACATTTGTAGTTTAGCATCTTTTCATCAGAAAATGTGGGTTCTTCAAAGCTGCCAGAAAAGGATACGTTTTGACCAGTCTTCTTACTGCACTTGTTCTTTTGAAGTATCTATATTTAGAAATCTTTGTGAAATCTCACATTGACACTTTTCAAAGGAGAATGGTTTGTCTTTTGCTTTGAAACAACTTATTTAGAAATTTGTACTTATCTGCAGCATAACAAGTATGTTGGGCTGTAGAAAAGGCTGGAAACAGAAGTGAAATGACCCTTTGTGTCATTGTTCTGGATGCCTCACTTGGAAAATATGTTGACATCCCAACTTTTTGTCCCAATTTAAGCTGGGAATTACTTCCTTTTAAGTCTGTGCATTAATGTAATTTCTTACCTAGTTGAAAAACTGCATGAAAAAGCCACTAACTGGAAATTAAATGCTGCTTTCTGTAAAAGATGAGGGAATCTCCCCAAATGAGGCATTGCTCCCTGAAGACTGCAGGTCCGAATAGGAGGAGCTTGCATAAAGATTGTATCATCTGCTGGCTGGAGGAGAGGAGCCAGCCCTTAAGCAATTCAGCTGGAAGTAGAATTGACTCTGTTTGCTTCAGTTTAAAAAATAATAATCAGTAATGAAATGAAGGCAAAAGGGAAAATGGGTAGAAACTGAATTAGAGCTGTGGTTGTTCCAGTACTCCCCTGCAGCCTGCTTAAGCTTCTTCAAGCTGAGCCCCCCAGACCTGCTTCCTGGCCATCTCCAAAACCTGGAGAGGCACCAGTAGGTGCAGTGGGGCAATTTGTATTTGGGGGTGCTGGCTTCTTGGAAGGAGGGTGAGAAATTCAAAGGTAAATCACTCCAAATAAACGAACCGACGCTGCCGCTGGGCTATGCAGCAAGAGCCTGTTAGTGATGGGAGCTGCGTGCGCTGGCTCTGCGTGGCAGCATTAGATTAGCATAACTGATTAGACACATTGCAGTCTCGACTTTCTGCTTAGCAGAGCTAGGGATTTTCCTAGAAATGTCTAGAAATCAGATGGCAAGTCAAGTGCTTCAGTTATGGGAAGGAGAATTAGCACTCACACGTATGCCACAGACAGGCAGGAGCTGAAGGGAATAGATGTTCCTCCAGTATTTTTGTCTGGGACCAAAACTAGTCCCAAGTCACGAAGCTGAGATACTCCCACAGCGATGCTCGAAGACTCTTGCTTCTGGATCTCTATTTACCTGGGACATTTGAGGCCTGTGAACGCTGTGAGCCCAGTCTTGGTTTTGGGCTGAGACCATCCAGAAAACCCTGTCCAAGCCTGCCCCAGCCCCCTACCACAGCCCTGCCAGACCAGGAGCCCGGTGCTGGAGCTGATCTGCCTCGCAGCCAGCGGGCTAGTTGCTGTCCCCCCAGGCTATCAGGAATTTAGTGGCATGGAGCTCCAGCAAACACTTTTCTGCAGTTGAGGTAGATTAGATCTCCATTCCTCCCATTTACAGAGGCAGTATCTTATCTACGAGCAGTATCAGGCTGTCTGGCACCCTTGGGAGAGTGGAAAACAGGCTGATAGGCTCCGACCTCCAACTCCCCCCTCCCTTGGACTTTGCTCTATGCCTGGCATGTGACACCTGAATGGTCTGTAGTTGGTAAAATGGCATTTCTTCCTTTCTTAAGTCCAGGTGCTGTGTTTTCTGTTCTCCTCTCTCTATGCTTGATGAGCATTTCCATGGGTTTCAGTGTCAGGTGTTTGGTTCTGGGGCATAGGAACCAGCAATGCCCTTGACATGAGCTCGCTGCCCTCTGACTCTTGATCTGGAAGGATGTGACATTTCCATGTGCATCTCCTCGTTCCTATCACTTTCATGGCCTCTGCACACTGACAGGGTGTTAGAAAGAGGATGCATTAGTTTTGGATCATACTCAGACTAACTTTAATCTAAACCCCATCCTCTGTAAAAGAGCTCCATTTCTTCTTCTTTTCCTCTGATGTATACAGCTAAAACTTCTCTTGTTATTTTGCTTGCCATTCTCTGCAAGAGCCAATTCAAGCCTGACCTTTGCCAGTTCTCACTTTATGTCCTGGGCATTTCAAGACATAGGGGTAGGCTGCCTTTTTCCTTTGCAGCACAGTCCTTTCACCCCATTCCTTATCAGCTCTCTCTGTCCTTTTATGTAGTTATTTCCTTGGCCAGCACAGAAGCCCTTTCTGGGCTTGAAATACATGTTCCAGAGATCAAAGTTGCAAAACCACTACAGGACACTCCAGCCATCTCTGTGTACAAGTCCCCAGCCTCACCGCCCATCTGGTTTTATACTTAGGGACACACACATAGCAGAGTCCATCAGGAAGGCAGCCAGCAGCATGGCGTTGGGCTGGGGCTGGGGGGGCCAGCAGCAGCACAGGGGTGGAAGCAGGACCACGAGGAAGGAACTTCCTTGCTCCCAAGGATCAAGATGAGAAATAGTCCCAGCGGTTTATTTTTATCTAGTGCTCTTCTATTTCTGGGGCACCACCATGTACTGAGCGATGTTCAGAGCCGCAGCTTGGCAGCCGTTCTGCTCTGGTCCCTCCGCAAGCTTTGCCCTGCTTTTACATTGAAGGGGGAAATGGAAAGAAATATCACCTGCCCTTCCTCGTGCTGCTTTTTTCCAGGCTAGGAAATTTAATGTGAAAATCAGCTGTGGCCATCTTGTAGGGCAAAAATAGAGCATAAGAGTTGTAGAGGATTCGGGGCTTGCAGACAACAGATTAGCTAGGGAGGGAGTCACAGCACAAGGCTAAAGGCAGCTCGACAGCACTGTTTTATTTGGCCACATGCCAAAAAAAAAAAAAAAAAGAAAGGCCAAAGCTTTTGTCCAAACGCCATCGCAGTTTTGGAAAGGCCAGCTCTGGGATTTGGAGCTATGTCCTACCCAGATTGTTAGTGTCTCTCCAGGCCTTGGCACCCGGGGAAGGACCAGGGCTGCAGAGCTCCTCCAGCTCACTGTCCTGCCTCCCTACAGCCAGAGCCATCCTACCAGCTGTGCCTCTGCTGGCTCTGCTTTGGCTGCCCTGGAAGCTGTTACAGGGCAGTTGCTTGTACCCTGCTGTGCAAAGCTCAGCTCAGCTACTTGCTAGCTCCTGGCTGGCTGCTCGTGACAGGCAAGACACTTGTCATTTCTGTACTGAGGGCTAAACCCATCCTTACTGCAATGGAGGGATCTGCATGGTATAAAGCAGAGTCCAGCCAGAAGAGTTTGCAAGAAAAGCAAACAGTTTGCTTCTTCCCTCCCATGTCCTGTGGCTCTTCCACGGCTTCAGGCATGGCTAAGGACAATTTCATTTTGGCCTATGTCAGCCAGAGCAAAATTCTAGTTCTGGTCTTTCTGCTTTACATCTGCATTGTCTTTCATCTTGCCAGGCAGCCCTTGTCCTTCAAAGCTTAGCATAAAAAAACCCCACACTGTTGCATAGGACCACCCCTACACCCTGAGAAACCTGTGACCGGTGTCACTCTGATGTGATGGAGCAGCCGGTCCTCAGTGTTATCCCCCTGGTTCTCCTGTTCCTCCACCTCTGAAAAGAGAAGTGACATCCCTTGGAATCTTTGATTCTGCTGCCTGCACATAAACTCCTTTTCCAGGCCCCTCGTGGGAACCGTTGGCTTTGACTCTTGTGCTGTTGCTGAGATTGGTCTGACTTGGCGCAGGGATCCTATAGCAGAAATTGTTGGAATACTGCAGGGTAGGAAACATGCTCCATCTGCCTGGGATCAGGAGAAAGATCCACAGAGGCCAAAGCCTGATCCAACAGACAGGAGTCTTTTCACTTTACTGCCAACACAACTGTTTTTCCAAGGCGTAACTGTTGCCAGAAATCCATGGTGTCAAGACCTGCTATTTCTTCGCTTCTAAACAAAATAAACCCTGGTTTGCTTTCTGCCAGGGAGAAAAGCTCTTGTCTCAGAGAATAAAATCAGGCAGAAAGAGAGCAGGCTCTTGTCTCATCTCTCATTCAGTAATGATAAATTTGGAGAGAGGGAAATTACCTTGCAGAAGTTGCGAGATGAGTGCATGGCCTGAGCATGCTCTAGTCTGCACGGGGAAGCCTTATCCGTACTTGCAAGATGTTTTAAGCACCTTTCCAACCTGATCGTGCTTTGGAAGCAGTTGGGCTCCTTCTCCCTGGTGCCTTAGGCACTGTGAGCAGCATGCCAGGCTGCCTTTGCAGCTCAGCAGAATGATCATGCGTAAAATCCCCAGGTAATTTACCCTGAGTGGGATCCTGTGATTTGCTGACATTCCTCATAAACTGAAACGAACATAAAAGAAATGAATGCAGAGTTGCTAATTTGGAAACATTTTGAATAACTCCTCACCAGTGTGGTAACAGTTAGCAGGGAGCCCTGGTGATAAATAATAGTTGCTGAAATCCTGAATTGGCTATAAACTGGCATGAAGGAGCGGAATCCCCTGCGTGAGGCTCAGCTCAGTGAGTTACTCTACACTACGCTCAGCAGCAGCTGCAGGTGAAGACAGAGGTAGTTTTAGCTGTATGAGGTTGTAGTAGCAGATGTCCTGACATACGTAAACTAGATCATATGCATCCTCAAATGTCAGCTCTGCTTTACATCGCTTACTGCTTCTGGGAGCTGCAGGGCTTTACACCGGCAGATTATCCACCTCCCTTCTCTGCTGAGCACTCCTCCTTTTTAGCTGCTTGGTGTAATTGCATATAAACTAGGAAGATCCCAAAGGGATCATTACTTTTCTGCACAAACTGCTTTCCTTATTCACATTTCACATCATCACCTGCAGGCATCCCTGAGACCAAGCAGCGTTTCCTTGCAGGGCAGGGTGGTTCACACTGGGCTGCAGCCATAGCAGCTGGTGTACCTTGGGCTGGATGGGATGATGTGGTCTGAGACCTCTGTGGTAGTACCCAAGGTGGTGGTGGGGCAAGATTTCCTCGTGGATAATTTGCTTTTTGCTTTCCTTCCTGCCGGCTCACCCTTCCCACCATCTCTGTGGTGGTCAGTTCCAGAGAGGGGAATGTGGTGTCCCCCCTCCAAGACACTCGGGATGGATCAGCAGAAGGGCCACGGGTCAGGACCATGGTAGCAGCTTCTCCCTCCCACGAGCTTGAGGCTGACTTGGCAGGGCTGCTTGGGTGAGCACAAGTCACCAAGCTGGACCCACCTTCCAGCACCATGGCCTGATGAATAACAGCACCTGGGAGGCAAGGAAATGCTTGTGAGTACAACTCGAATAGAGTTATACAGCAGGTATGTTTACTCCAGCGCTGGGGTGCAAGGGGATCTCTCCACAAAGCTTGAACACCCACCGCACATTTTACCATGTGGATGTCCATATTCATTGGACTATGTAACACAAACATACATATGCATGAGTAAGGCTGGGTTAGTTCGAAAGGCTGATGTCAACAGTTTATGTCATCTTTGCACCTGCGCATTGCCTCCTGGTGGGCATCTTTGGGGGTCTTTGGGAGGAAGGCTCGTAGTCTTTCTCACTTTGGTTTTTTTCCCTGGAGCATGCGCAGATTCTCTTGGCCCATTTCTTGAATAATAAGAGTGTTTTCCAGACGGTTTACTTTCTATCTTATCTAAGAGAACCAATAGAACTTCTACCATTCATATATGGCTATCTTTACTCATTAGCAAAATTCCAACTAGTTAGAGCCACCTGTTACTCAAGGCCAAAAGTGTAATATTTTGCTGAATATTGTAATCCTTGATGGATTTTCACAGTGCTTTGTGTTGATGAACACAGCAGTCCTTGGTAAAATTCCACAGAACAGTCTGGGCAAGCAGGATTCTTAGCAATATTTAAAAAATAGTATAACTTGCTATAAGTAAATAAATAAGTTGCTAAGCAGTTTTCTATAAGTAAATAAATCTCAAAACAAGTAATCATTTCTCTGTATCATGAGAACGAAGCTTGGACACAGGCTGTCTCTGCTGAATGTGACTGGTTTTTGGAAGCCATGAGTCTGAGCTGTAACAAGTTGAAATTAAAGTTTCTTTTCAACACATTTTGTTTTCCAAAAGAGCTGCTGCTGCTGCTTGTGGGTGGCTGTGGTTGCAGCAACACCTTCATGGTGTACAGCGTTTGCTGGTCAAGAGGGGAAATTGTGCTGCCAACATTGGAGGTTTTGTTGATTTCGGTGGCTAAGGCATGACTCCGCCAACAGCCTGCAGAGTCAGTGCCAGAGGTAGCTTCCACCAACACCCTCCCGCAAAGTAATTGCAGAAGCAGATTGCAATTGTAACCACAAACTTTGGAAGATACGTCTTTGTCTTTCAAAACCTTGTGACCCCAGCAGACAATTGTTTCACACACTGGTGTGAAATGGGTTTACATGATTTGTGTTAATATAAAACAATGTGAGGACTATGCAGTAAAATATGACTCTTTTCATATATGTACTCTTTAATTAGATTGTTTCTGTATAACCACAGACCTAAGGAAGTAGGGTAACATAATATGTATATAGGGGGTTTTTTGTTTGCTTTTTTTTTTTTTTTGGCAAAGTCATCCTGACTCTGTGTTCTAATATACTGGCCCAAACCGGTTTCGTCCGGTGTTGCTGACAACTGCCTAGGGTTAAGAAGGAGAAGTTTACAAGACGCATGCACAAAGTCCGGGGTAACCTAAGGGACAGGCCGAGGAAGACTATTGACTTCATCCAACGACCACCAGATGGGGGTAAAAAGACCCCAACAGATGAAGAGAGCATGCGCCAAAAGAGACACGCCTGTTCCTGTAACTCATCTACATAGATCCACCTTTTCTCAGAATAAGTATGAATATGTATTAATGGCTATGAATATGTATAGACCAAAAAGGAAATAAATACCGAAGAGGGGAACTGGTCAGTGTGTGGCCTGGTAGAGCAGATGCTCCCGGTACACCCAGCGCTGTTTGCTTGCCTTTGTTCTTTTAATAAATTGGAAACCTTGTTTAAGATTTTAAATTGGATGCGGTCATTTATTACAATTTTGGGGGCTCATCCGGGATGGTCTTAGTTCCTGATTTCTGACTCGATATAGGAGATGCGCTCTACCATTTGGTGGCTCCTGATTGGGTCGGGTCGGGACTAAAGCCGTCCTGAACCTAAATAAGGGAAAGCAAAGAATTTAAAACTTTTTCTGAGCTCCCTTGTCGGCTGCAGCAGTTTATTTAACCCATAATTCTGCGTGTGAAGATCCAGACAAAGATGACGGAGTCGTAAGTTAAAAGCGTATACCGTTCGGTTGGGTGGGATTCGGTTGCCTGTGTGTGTAAGAGTGTGACTGAGATGGAACTTAGTTCCGAAGTGATTGTGGAGGTCTTCTAACCGTGGTTCCAATCTCCTGCGAGGGACTTGGCCGGTGAAGGACCGAAGCAATTCCTATAGGATTCATGGGTGGGTGATAGGTCCTAAGCCCCCTGCAAGGCACTCTTATTGGTAACCAAGGGCTGTAGGAGTTGCCACAGTAAAATTCCTAGATGGGTCAAAAGAAATCGAAGACCCGGGACTAGAAGAAAGGGAGCAAATTACCAGATATACCACCAGATAGTCTGTAAGGAATAATGATTAAAAATTGGAATGAAAGGGGCCCCGGAAGAGGAAAAAGTAAATTAAAATTAATTCAATACTGTATGGTCGAATGGCCGAAAGGAACCTTTAAAACCACATGCCTTTTGGCCTATTTTTTGATCTTTTGAAGACTGGATTTGCCAGGCTCTGAATATATATATTAACTCAAAAGAACCAAAAGTCAGGAGGAGTGTGATTATGTGAAATTGTGGATCAGGACTTCACGTCCTTAACCAGCTTCAATACTTACACTAAAAATGGATGAGAAGTCTAAGGAAGAAGAAGGGGATAAGAACGAAGAAGGGACAGAAAAAGATAATAAATGGGAACCACTAGATAACTTGCCACGTCTGTATCTTAACAACCCACCTCTGGTGGCGGCTGCTCCTCCTGCAGCTGTAACACCTCTGCCTCCACCACCAACAGCACCAGAAATAGAACGACCTCCGGCTGCATGTACATGGAATAGAATTGTAATATTTGAAGAAGTTCCTCTATATCCTTTGCAAGAGGTACCCCTCGGAGGCAATCAGGGAGGCACTGGGTTTGTTGTAGTTCCATTAAATGCCACAGATGTAAGAAACTGTAAGAAAGAAATGGGGACCTTATTAGATGATCCCCTCGGAGTAGCTGAAAAATTGGATCAATTCCTAGGTCCCAATACATATACCTGTGAAGAGATACAGTCCATTTTAGGAATCCTATTTACTGCAGAGGAGAGAGGAATGATAAGGCAAACTGGAATGAGAATTTGGGAAAGATAGAATCAAGCGGGACCCCTGGGAGACCAGAAGTGGCCAATTGTGGATCCCCATTGGGATCATCAACAACCTCAGAGAAGACAGAATATGATGGATTTGAGAATGCTAATTATACAGGGAACAAGAGAAGCAGTTCCCTGGGGACAAAACATTAATAAAGCATTTAATGAACAACAGAGGAATGAAGAATCTCCAACAGAATGGCTAGAGAGGTTAAGAAAAAGCTTACAGATGTATTCTGGCATTGATCTGAATACAGTGGCAGGAACTGCACTTCTCAGAACACAGTTTGTAGCAAAATCTTGGGGTGATATAAGAAAGAAAATAGAAAAATTAGAAGATTGGCAAGAAAGGGGATTGGAAGAATTAGAGAAGCCCAGAAAGTTTATGTTAGAAGAGATGAAGAAAAACAGAAGACGAAAGCAAAAATCTTTGTAGCGGCAGTCAGAAAAATGAGACTCCTTCTGGAGAAAGAAGGGAAAAAAAAATAGAGCGGCCATCCCAGGAATGACCTCACCGAGAAAGGTCTGCTGTCCCCGTTTGTTACTACTGTAATAAGAAGGGGCATGTTAAAAGGAACTGCCACAAACGGGAGCAAGCTGAAAGAATGTTTAAAGAGGAATAGGGGTGTCAGGGGCTACACCTTCCGGGGACTTCAACATCGACAGAGCCCTTGATAAAATTGTTAATTGGTCCCCACAAAGAGGAAGTTTTATTTTTAGTTGATACAGGGGCCAAAAAATCAACCATTCAGAAACTTCCAAAGGAAATAGAAAAAAGGAAGAGTTATATGTCAGTAGTAGGGGCAAAAGGGGAACCCTTTAAGGTACCTATTTTGAAAGACATAGAAATAGAAACAGAAGAGAAAATTTGTCTTAATGATTTACTTCTGCTCCCTGAAGCGGAATATAACTTATTAGGAAGAGATTTAATTCTGAAATTGAACCTAAGCATCCAGAGTCAAGGGGATAAATTGCAAATTAAGTTGTATACTATAACACAAGAAGATGAAGAAGCCATTGATCCCTTGGTGTGGTATAAAGAAGGGGAATCTGGAAAAATAGAAATGGGTCCCATAAGTATTCAGATAATGGACCCATGCCGTCCAATCAGAGTGAAACAATATTCTATACCAATGGAAGGTCAAAAAGGATTGAAGCCGGTAGTTGGAAAAGGGAATCTTGGAGCCACATATGTCACCTCATAATACACCCATCCTCCCTGTAAAGAAACAGGATGGGTCATACAGAATGGTACAGGATCTGAGAGGTGTAAATCAGCGAACGTTTACTAAATTCCCTGTGGTAGCTAATCCTTAATACACTCTATTAAGCCATATATCCCCCAAGTATACTTGGTACAGTGTAATTGATCTAAAGGATGCCTTCTGGGCTTGTCCTCTGGATGAAGGGTCTAGAGATTACTTTGCTTTTGAATGGGAAGACCCTGAAACAAGACAAAAACAACAATTAAGGTGGACCATATTACCGCAAGGGTTCACAGAATCACCAAATCTATTTGGACAGACTCTAGAGAAAATATTACAAGATTTCATGCTCCCTAAAGAGGTGAAATTATTACAATATGTGGATGTTTTATTAGTAGCCAGAGAAACTAAAGAAGAAACCCGAAAAACCACCATTAAGCTAATACATTTCCTAGGAAGGAAGGGATTAAAAGTATCCCGGTCAAAACTACAGTTCGTAGAACAAGAAGTGAAATATTTAGGACATTAGTTGAGTGAATGGAAAAAGAAGTTAGACCCCGACAGGGTATCTGGGATTCTATCTTTAAGACCCCCACAAATGAAGAAAGAAATTCTACAAGTATTAGGATTATTAGGGTACTGTAGACCATGGATTGAAAGCTACAGTGAAAAAGTAAAAATTTTATGTGAGAAATTAACTAATAACCAACTTAAGTGGTTTACAGAGGATGATCAGAAATTTGAGGAAATAAAAAAGGCATTAATACAAGCACCTGTATTAAGATTACTCTATATGGAGAAGCCTTTTTATCTTTTTGTGAATACACCAAAGCAGACAGCATATGGGGTTCTTACTCAGGATTGGGCAGGAGTTAAGAAACCTGTAGGATATTATTCTAAGTTACTTGATCCAGTAAGCAGAGGATGGCCTGCTTATCTCCAAGCTTTGGTTGCCACAGCATTATTAATAAAAGAAGTAAGGAAAATTACCTTTAGTTCTCCTTTAAAGGTGTATACTTCACCTAATGTCAGAAGTGTTCTACAACAAAAAGCGGGAAAATTGTTAACATATAGCTGAATCTTAAAATATGAAGCAATACTGATTGAATCCCCTAATTTAGAATTAAAGGTAACCTCTGCCCAAAGTCCAGCCCAATTTTTGTTTGGAGAACCATCAGAGAAATTCCAACATAGTTGTTTAAAAGTAATTGAGACTCAAACCAAAGTAAGGCCAGATTTAAGAGACATTGAATTGGAGAAAGGAGAAATATTATTTATAGATGGCTCCTCCCACGTAGTAGAGGGAAAGAAAATCAGGATATGCGATACTTAATAAAAACTTAGAACTTATAGAATCGGGACCTCTAAGGCCATCGTGGTCAGCTCAGACTTGTGAGCTGTATGCCTTATGCAGAGCCCTGGAGTTGTTAAAAGGGAAAAGTAGGATTGTGTTTACAGACTCTAAATATGCATATGAGGTGGTCCACACTTTTGGAAAGATCCGGGAGGAAAGGGGTTTAATTAACACCCAGGGAAAAGGTCTTCTACACCAAGAATTAATAGTAAAGGCTTTAAAGGCATTAAGAGAACCAAAAGAAATAGCAGTAGTACATGTGAGGGGACATCAAAAAGGGTTAGATTATCGAACTAGAGGAAATAATTTGGCAGATAAAGAGCCCCAGGAAGCGGCCCTGAGGGCTCAAGTCACCAGAATTAATGTAGTACAAACAGAGGAGAATATTAGTGAAGAGAAACAGGAAGAAGGAGAAAAGAAGTTTACTCCTGAGGAACAAACAAAGTTAGAGAAAATAGGAGTTAAGTTAGAACGGGGAAAATGGATACTGCCCGATGGACGAGAGATGTTACCAAAAGCTTATGCCAGACAAATAATAGAATACTTACATATACAAACACATTGGGGCACAAAAGCATTAAGTGATCATTTTCTTAAACAATTTGGTTGTATTGGAATTTTTGAAATAGCAAAACAAATCACACAAGGCTGCTTAACTTGTCAGAGGATAAATAAGAAGGTGTTCCGACAAGTAGTAATGGGAGGAAGAAAACCAGCTCATAGACCTTTTGAAAAGGTACAAATTCATTTCACTGAATTACCTAAACTGGGAAGGATAAAATATTTATTAGTAATAGTAGATCATTTGACGCAATGGGTAGAAGCTTACCTTGTAGCACGAGCTACAGCACAGATAGTAGTAAAAACCTTATTAGAACACCTGATTCCTAGATATGGAATAATCCAATATATTGATTCTGATCAGGGTACACACTTTACTTCTAAAGTAATAAAACTATTCAGTCAATCATTAGGTATTCAGTGGGAATACCACACTCCATGGCATCCACAGAGTTCAGGAAAAGTGGAAAGGATGAACCAAACAATAAAACAACAATTAGCCAAATTAATGGTTGAGACTCAAATGCCTTGAAATGTTTACCATTGACACTTTTAAACATAAGAACAAAACCACATAGTGAAACTGGGTTATCCCCATACAAGATGTTATATGGTATGCCTTATTTCCAGGGAATGCCCCTGGGGAATAATGTAATTGAAGATTATAATATTCAGAAATATATAATTGCCATTGGGAAAAGATTAAAAGAGCTAAGAGAGATTGAGATGGTGGCTCAAACCCCACCCTTAGGATTCCCAATTCATCAAATAGAACCAGGGGATAAAGTTTTAATAAAAACATGGAAAGAAGAGAATTTATCTCCCCTTTGGGAAGGACCTTTTCTTGTTTTATTAACTACAGAGACAGCTGTGAGAACTGCCGAAAAAGGATGGACACACGCATCGTGGGTAAAAGGTCCAGTGAAAGAGTGGAAAGTAATATCTGAACCAGGAGAAACTAAGTTAACCATCAGATGGACTTAATGAGGTTATATAATTGATGAGCAGAAGTTATATGTGTGTTTTTTACAGACTCGAATTCAAAGGGATTTTAATTTGAAGCTGTCATTGGATGGGAGAAACACCCCAATTAACAACACAAGACAGC
Source organism: Athene noctua (assembly GCF_965140245.1). Lineage (NCBI taxonomy): Eukaryota > Metazoa > Chordata > Aves > Strigiformes > Strigidae > Athene > Athene noctua. The sequence continues at coordinate 14,753,466 of NC_134048.1, forward strand.
AGAACCCCGAATCGAGCCAGTACTCAACCTTGTCCCATTTGTCGCTGATGTAACTTATATCTTGTTTGTTATTGTTATTATTGTGGAAAATATATAATTCAATTTAATGGGTCACAGAGAGTATGTCTGGTGAGCACACTATCTCCTTTTTGTATTAGGTGTCAACGTACTAATCAATTAGAGTTGTTAATAAGAAAAAGATATTTTTGTTGTCGGATTGACTGGGTTGTAATAATAGGAAAATAAGAAAACAGACTATAGTGTAAAACAAATTATTGTGGGAATTTTATCAGAACTATTCCTGTGTAATTGGGGAAACAATATATATATATATATATCAATAACGGGAAGCATTCAAAATATTAAAACCATCAAGTTCTCTAAAACATAGCATACAAATTAAACTGGGAGCTAACCCTACAACCTTTAAGATACTTAAGAGACCACCTATTGAAGGAAGAGGGCAAGACTGGATAGGGAACTGGTGGTGCAGCCAAAAAGGGCTGCCAAGGGCTGCAACCCCTCTGGGCGGTGACTGCCAACCACTGTGGCCCTTACCAGACCTCTTCTGATCCTACTCGGGGTGAGTTCTCTAAGCCTGGCTACCACAAATAATTATAGCCAATGTATAGTGAATACAAGAATAGGACGAGTAAGTTCCCAAGCTCTAGTAAACCATACTGTCTACAGTTGTAAAGGTCAGAAAATGGGAAGCTGTACCCATAATCAAACCCAATATGCTTTGTGCAAGGAGGAAAACAAGACCATATGCTATGATCCAAAAGAACTTCCTTATCAATATTGGATGGAAATTAGAATAAATGATGAAAATGAAAGATAAATAGGATCCAGTGAAGTAGTCACCAATTTGACCACACCAGTTTGGATATCCTTTGATGCCTGTGATGCAACTGATGGCGATCCAGATACAAATTGTGGAAGTGTGGAATGGAGACAATATTACTCATACCAACCGAAATACTTATGTCCGGGACAGTGTCAAATTGACCCAAACTACAAGCGAACCGAGACAGCAAGTTATCAATCAGCCCATCTATGTGGCAGGAGAGGATGGGAGTGTGTGTGCTGGGCAACCCAAAATTGGGGATATGAAAAGCAGTGCCCGGGAATACAGGCTTCCATAATCACTGGACATATGAGCAAAGGAAAGTGTACTACTCGTAACTGTAATCCCGTCAATATAACTATTAAAAACCCAAAAGAATGGAAGCAAAGGAATATAGTTTAACTTGGGCTAAAAATCTATGTGACAGGAGAAGATCCAGGCATTGTATTGAATATATAAATAAAAGAGAGATCTAAAGAATCAGTACAACGCTGATTACTATTTAATTCATTTTATCATGAGATGGAAACAGGAGTAAAATATGAAATTCCTACAGTAGCTAAGAATTTATTTGTAAATCTAGCCGAAAACAGCTAATTCATTGAATGTTACTAACTGTTATGTTTGTGGTGGAAAAAATCAGGGTGAACGATGGCCATGGGAGGCTATGGAGAGCAATATAAGTGAACCCCAAGTATGGAAAACAATGGGAAAAGGCAACAGGAACAACAATGGATACTCCAAACTAATATAACTGGGAGAGGTTGTTGGCAAAACCTAAAAGAGGACGGAATTCAAGTGGGTAACCTAGAATGTGAAGGAGGTTACCTGTGGAATGAAGCTTGGAAGCGTTGGGATAAGTGGGGAAGCCCTCTAGAAATGAATAAGCAATTTAAAAATTGGACTGATGGACAAAACATATTACATGGTTGGCCAACTCCCGAAGGACACTATTGGATCTGTGGCAAATTAGCTTATGCCTATTTGCCAAGTAATTCGACGGGATCCTGTGTAATAGGAACTATAAGGCCGAGCTTTTTCCTGTTACCCATAAGTAGGGGAGAGCGGTTAGGAGTCCAAGTAAATACAGACACAAAAGAGTCAAAAAACCGATATAAACAAGATTTGCAAATTGGAAATTGGAAAGATAACTAATGGCCTCCTGAGAGAATTATTACCTATTACGATCCAGCCATGTGGGCAGAAGACAGGTCTTGGGGCTATAGGACCCCAATATATATGCTTAACAGAATAATAAGATTACAAGCTGTAGTAGAAATAGTTGTGAATAAAACTGGGGATGCACTTGGACTAATTGCAAAGCAGAATACTAAAATGAGAACTGCTTTATATCAAAATCGTTTGGCTTTAGATTATTTGTTAGCACAAGAAGGGGGTGTTTGTGGAAAATTTAACCTTAGCAATTGTTGTTTAGAAATTGATGATAAGGGAAAAGCTATAAACGAATTAGTAACAGAAATGAAGAAAATTGCCCATGTTCCAGTTCAAACTTAGAATAAAATCAATCTAGGGAATTTGTGGGGAGACTTTATGAGTGGTGACTGGTTTACTAAAATTGGAACAATTGTGTTGGGAATAATCGGAGGATTGTTAATAATTCCATGTTTAATACCCTGTTTTACCAGATTAATACATTTGGTTGTACAAGGAATGCAAATATCTGCTGTATCTATTGATTCTGAATCAGGGAAAGAAAAAAGATGATAATAAAAACAAAAGAGGAACCAGAATGAATACCAATCTAGTGAGCATTAACGCAGTTGGAAATGAAAACATGAATCAATATTATAGAAAAAGAAGAGGAGGGATTGTGGAATGGGTTTACATGATTCGTGTTAATATAAAACAATATTAGGACTATACAGTAAAATATGACTCTTTTCATATATGTACTCTTTAATTAGATTGTTTCTGTATAACCACAGACCTAAGGAAGTAGGGTAACGTAATATGTATATAGGGGGTTTTTTGTTTGTTTGGGTTTTTTTTTGGCAAAGTCATCCTGACTCTGTGTTCTAATATACTGGCCCAAACCGTTTTCGTCCGGTGTTGCTGACAACTGCCTAGGGTTAAGAAGGAGAAGTTTACAAGACGCATGCACAAAGTCCGGGGTAACCTAAGGGACAGGCCGAGGAAGACTATTGACTTCATCCAACGACCACCAGATGGGGGTAAAAAGACCCCAACAGATGAAGAGAGCATGCGCCAAAAGAGACACGCCTGTTCCTGTAACTCATCTACATAGATCCACCTTTTCTCAGAATAAGTATGAATATGTATTAATGGCTATGAATATGTATAGACCAAAAAGGAAATAAATACCGAAGAGGGGAACTGGTCAGTGTGTGGCCTGGTAGAGCAGATGCTCCCGGTACACCCAGCGCTGTTTGCTTGCCTTTGTTCTTTTAATAAATTGGAAATCTTGTTTAAGATTTTAAACTGGATTCGGTCATTTATTACCCTGGGAATGAGTCAGAGCTCAGAGGACTGCTCAGTTTTTTGGGTACTGGTCTGGCTCTCAGTCCTAAGAGTCGAGGCTTTCTGTTGGTTTTCCTTCATCTGTGACACCTCAGGCACAGGCAGACCCATCCATTGAGATGGCAGAGACCTACTTTTGCTTATCTGAAAAGGAAGCTGTAGTACAGATTGTGAACTGTGCTAGCTAGACCACAAAATCAAGGCAGATTGTCCGTCACAGAGATATGGAAGATCTTACCTGACTATGCATGTTCTTGAGAAAGATACATAGAAGTTCAGTGTTTCCTCTGGTTAAATATGTTCTGACTTTGCCAAGTGCTTACGTTTACTGTGGCAGCCTGATTGTGTGGTTTTTGGCCTCGCTGTACTAACCATTACTAGCTATGGCAAACCCATAGCTAAGATCCCTCCATGTACATTTTCTCCGCATTGAGTTATTTCTAAAAGTTTGTTACATCACATAGGTTTTTTCCTCCTGCTCCTTCCCAGCAGAGGCTGTGATTTATAACATACATTTGTATATTTTTAAATGTCCCTTTTATATGATAAACACCCTTGAAAAATGTTACTATAAGTGACTTCAGGGAGATTAGTCCTGCTTGAGGCATGCAGCTTTTGGCTGCATGTCCTTTGAAAGGCATGACATGTTTAAGAAACACCTCATGTTAGACAAACTGTTCGCAGGCTGAAGACATCCAACAGCAGCCAGTGATGAATGTTTTGTACATCAGAAGTTGTAAATCTTATTTTAATCCTGCCTGACTCATGGCTAGCTTGTCCTGTGCTGGGCTCAGGGCTTGCTGCTTTGTCTTCTGAATGCATCTTGCCCCAAACGCTGGGGCAGACAGTTGGCAGTCCCCAGCTCTCAGAAGAGCTAAGACAGCATGATGCCATCAACTCGATTTAATAGCCATAGCTTAGAGCAGGAGGCCTCCGGTTCAGAGAGATATCAGAATGGACCTCCTCTGAGTAGATCTTCTTATTCCTCCCATACACAGAGTGGGTCCCCTTATCTGGGACTTCAGTTTCTGTGAGCTCAAAACAATCTTAGAGCTGGCTAGGAGAGCTACAGCTGTGATTATAACAAGCTTGACCTTTCTAAACACTTCTCTTCCTCGAGCTGAGGTTGAAACACAGCTTTCCAAGCCAGAAGGCTGATGTCAGGATTGCTTCATTCAGCAGTGTTGGGTAAAGGCTAATAAACACCACTAAGAGCTTGCTAATAGCTCCAATTAGACTGCAGCTGATGCTTCATAAGTGGTTCTTTCCTACTCCACCCCTTCCTTGCAGCTATTTCCTGGTGGAGTTTAGGAAGGTGAGGTGGATTAATGCTACTTTGGGAGACAGTCAAGAGTCCCAGCTGCAAAATCACATTTTTGTCTCGCCTTTCTTGCAGTGGGTCTGGCAGGGATTTCTCAGGGCAGCCGTCTGCTTCTGCCTGGGCTGAGTTGGAGTACAAATGATGCATTTGTCTTGTTAGTGTGTTGCTGGGAATAATCTTAATTTGGGAGTTTAATAGAACAAAGGTAGAATGAAAATGTAGCTTTGAAGAGCTACTCACCCTTGCTGCTGGGACCTTTCCTGGCAGTGAGAGAATCAGCAAGTTGTCTCCTCAAATGCGTGGGCAAAAGAAACTGTAATATAGGGTTTGAAGAAGGAGATCATGTTTAAAAAAGGAAGCTTTGTTGTAGTTTGCTTTGTGTTGTTTTTTTTTCCCTTTTTTTTTTTTTTAACTTTGAGTACTTGTTGCAGCAGAAGACACATGTCAAGACTTTAGCTGTCTTGTCACGTGAGATTTTGAAGTTGCGCTTTTTTTTTTTTCCATTGGCCAAGGATCCTGACTGTGAAGGCACGGGGGGTGCCTGGTGCTGTGCAGAGCAGGTGCTCAGGGCCAATCACTGTTCAACAGCTATTCATCAGCTCTCTGACACTGTGGGGCCAGACACAGGAACTCAGGGGTCCCCCCAGTCCAGGTCTGGGGGTCGTGTCACTAGAAACATGTCACGATGCTCCAGCCCTTGTTTCGGAGCATTGTGTGCTGCATTTCTCATCCTGATCCTCTGTTTACAGACACTAGGTTTCTTCCATATGTGAGCTGGCCTGAACTGCAGAAATACACAGGCTCCTACAGCAGCGTCATGGAAAACTGTTCACCGCATCATAGAACGAGGTGGGTTGTAAAGCCTTTGCAAAGACTGAGGCAGCAATGCTGCCGGGGCTCTGCCGTTTCTTGGCTTGAGGATCCTAATTCTGGCTCTTTTCTCCTACACCTTCGATTACAGTTCCTATAACGCATTTGAACAACCTGCTGTGCAGCCTTCCTCCACAGGGATTCATGGACATATTTTGAAAGCATCTTTACTCTAAGCCCCCACAAAAAAAAATCAAACCAAACATACTTTGGAATAAAGCACCCAAGCAGATGACTTGGAAATGGCTCTTGCTTAGTGCTGGTGTTGTACACAGGCATATTTTCCCTGATTCTGTGGACTTAAAAGCAAGTGAGCACAGTGATTGTGTTAGCAGATCTTGTTTCCTTCTTACAGAGATAAAAGCAAGGAGCAGGCTGGATTATTGTGGGAGAGTGAGCTTTTTGAGAGATGTCCTCATTAAACCTCTTACAGGAATAAAACAAACATCTACAGTTGGGAAGAGTAGTAAAAACTGTCCCTTCCTCAGCCCTGGACTGTCACTGCAAAGCAAGGATTTGTTCTGTATGTGTCTTGAGGTGAGGGGTGTGATCTCCCTATAGATAATGTCTGGGGGAGGGAGCCAGTGCATTGCACATAAAAACCAAGTTCTCTGAGCATGGGCCACACCACTTGCTGCAGTGCTTTTAGACGTGTGCTAAGGGTAGGGGAGGTAGAGGAGACGGTAAGAAACTGCAGCAAGATGTAGGTTTGAGGTTGGTGAGCTGCTTCTTTTTGCTGGTTGAGCTTCAGTGCTGGATATTAGAGCTGCACTGCTGGATATTAGAGGTGAGGAAGGTGATCTGGGGAACCTGTTTTCACTCTCTCTACCGAAGTGACATTACTGGTCTGTGCTGGAGGCTGAATGGCCCTGGGGCTGAGCTAGCCCAGCTATTTGTGTGTATGGAGCAGGGTGGGTGGCAGGCAGTGATGGTTTGGTGCAGGACTGGTGCTCCAGTCCCTGTGAACTGGCTGTGAGAACATGGTGTTACTTCAGTTTCAATATCTCTCAGGGGTGTGAGTCATTTCAAATAGTGTGTGTTTCTGAAGGTCCAAGAGAGCTTTGCAAAGAGAAGGATGGCTGTCTGTCCAGGAGGACAGTGCTTTTGGGCAGAGATTTGGTAAACTTCTTTCTGCAACAGCAGGTCTGGGAGCACGGGGGCTACTTCACTTTCAACAGAAAAGCTGAATTCCTCCTTTAGGACTCTTTAGGAAAAACACTCCTTAAAATATGACCAGACTCGTGGTGTGTTGTGTGCTAGTGATGGCACTGCTGAATGCAATGGAGAGAAGCACCCGTTATTCTCAATATCCCCTCACAACTGCTCTTGGACAGCAGCGTTTTCTGGCAATGCCAAGGTCACGTGGAACTCACCAAACGCTCTGTGTCAGTACCTGGAAGAGAAGGGCTCTACTCAGAAAATTGGCAGGGGCTTCCCCTGCTTCCTGGGAGCTGAGCTGCCACCATCCTGTGCAGAGGGGTTGCGTTTGGTCGAAATGGTGCAGAGTTTACTGTTAATCCTCTACATCCCAAACTCTGCCTGGGATGGAGAAATGAGTATGTGGATTCTGGCTGTGATGTTTAGGCAGCTTCCTTCTGGCAGCCTCTGCCTGGATTTGGCAGACAGGGGGGCTTTGCAACATTTGGTCCTTGTCCCCAGGAGCGTGGAGGGTCTAAAATGCCCTGACCTCATGCTGTCTCTGCTGTGAAACTGAGAAGGTGGCCTGTGCTGTACTAGTGTGGAAAAATGAATGCTTCCTTCTGTATTTTGCACCAAGCGAACTGTTAGGAGTGCGATTGATAGAATTGCTGTACTGACTTTGGGTGGAAAAAAAAACCCTCCACAAAACAAAACAAGCAAGTTGAGACACAGAAAGGATGAAGCTTTTTAAAGGGAAGAGTGAGCCCTGGGTGTGCTATAGGCCACATGCTGGCTCCTGAGGTCTGGACTTGTTCTGTCAGGAAAGGCAAAGCTGTCAAGACCTTACTTGGTTGTTTTGGGGGTTTTTGAGACAGGTTCACATGCTCCTGGGAAACCAGAGTGTTGTATGCTGTAGGCCAGATGCTGGTGGCACAAGCCGTGAGGCGAATATATCTGGCTCTTGAATGTTACTAATATTAAAAAAAATCACATTTGGGAGCTTCTGTGGAGCTCTTTGGGAAAAAGCAGAACAGTTTAATGTGACTCCTGAATGAGTGACACAGGACACATCCTGGCAGTGCAGGCAAACAATCCCACCGACAAGGCCCTCCTGGCTGGCGAGCCCTGCAGGTGAGGGTGAGCTCTTAGGGAAGATACTTCTCTGCCCCTTCCTTGATAACAGCCTCTGCTCCCCTCCAGGTGCAGCCCTGGGTGCACCTCCTGCTTCCCTAGGCCTTTCTGCAGCGCTTCAGTGGTCCCCTGGGCCCCGTCATGCAGGAGGATGCTAGTGTGGAGGCAGGGTTGTCTATGTGACGGCTGCTGGCAGCTTTCTGCAAGGCACCCCTGGACATTCGCTGGCCAGTGCACAGGGGTGGGATGATCTCCAGCTTCATCCCGGCACACAGGGTGCTGCAGCATCTGAGCCCATGCTTCTCTCTCAAAGCCTCCATCCTCTTGCCTCCAGAGGTGCTTCAGCTTTTTGCCTCCACTGCACAGAGGAAGGCGCGGGCCTGTGAGTCCTACTTTAAGACCCTATGAGGTTCTGTATAGGAATTTTGGGCCCTTCTGCCTTGATTTTCCAGGACTCTAAGACCTTCTGCCTTAAGGAAACTGTTAGTGGCTTTAGGAGTGGTCCTTCACCCGATTCCTTGCATAGCATTGAGATAGCAAAGAGCCTGTTTGCTCCAGCCTTCCCTGTTCAGCCATCCTGGGAAGGTTTGAGAGATTTGGCGGGGCATCCTGTGGTGGAGAATTTCGGTGTTTAATTGCACCATCTGTTTTTCCTCTCAGCTAATGTTTGCTTGAAGGCTCTTGAAATGCAAACAAGGCCAAACCGCACGAATCTGGAGCAATGCACACAAGTAAGGGCTGTGAGAACTGGTTTTAGGATTATCCTATTTTTCCCCCTTCTTCAATGCAGGCTCATGAAGCATGAAATGCTGTGCACAGACGGTCAGGGTGCTCAAAGAGCTGCTTCGTGTGCAGAGCAAATGCTTTGGGGATTGTCCTGAAACATTTAGAAACAGAGTGATCATGAAGACTGTATTGTGGAGGAGCTGGAGCACCTGGTAGGAGGTCTGGGATGTCAAAGTGTGTCTGGTGTGAAATGCCAGGAAATGTCCCATTTTAGAAGTTCCTAGAAATTCCTCAGAGAGGAAATCCTGGACACCCTTGGTTCATACAGAGGAACTACTCCCTTTAAAGAAATCTGGGATATTTTGGGGTTTTTTTTGAGTTTTAAGTCTTCTAATCTAAATATTTTCATATATAGGATTGGTGAAATATATGGCGGAATAATTTTGAAATAGAAAACTGATGGGGAAAATTCATTTTTAAAAACAAATTTCTGGAAAATAAATTTCATTAAATCAAAGCTTTCTATAGAAAAATTCTGTTTCATAAAACAGCCTTTCCTGTGGAAAGCTGTGCAGCTGGGGAGTTCCTGGGAAGGGGTATGTGAAGCAGGCAGAGGGAAGCTTGGAAGGAGATGCTTTCATTGACACGTCAGCTGAACTGACATAAATCGTGGCCCTAAATTTTGCATCACAAAAACCCTCCCTGCCCCTTTTGGGGCAGCTGTGTACATGCATCCAGGAGACTGGAAACAGCCAGAGACTGGCAGCAACCAGGCGATGTGGGCTGGATGAATTTTCAACCATTGTTTAAATGTCATTTGGTCAAAATCCTTTTGGACACTTTGCTTCATAGCTCGGATCCTGTCCTTGTGCAGGAAGGCTGGGCGCCTCCAGAGCTGCTCTCAGTGGGAGTCTGGTATTAGAGGAGATGTCTGTTTTGCCTGGCACCAGCCAAGCTTGTCTGATTATTTGGAGGAGAATTGGATGGCAGTGCTGAGCGGTAGCTATTAAACTGGGCACCTGTGGATCCTGCTCAGTACGCCTGTGTGCTACAAGCCTACACAGGTTTCCACAGTGTCTCATACCAGCAGGCAATGTTGGTGTCATACCTTGGATTTGGACAACATAATTATCGTCACACCCCACCCTCCTACCTCAGTGTGATTTACTGCCAGTGTTGTATTAGCAAAAGGGAGAAAAAAAAAAAAGCCATGTTCCTAGTGTACAGATAGTAACAGAGATGTTTGTATGGCAGTTGTGACTGGTGTAATCTTGGTTATGAGACAGCTTTAAGTGGGATTTAAAACAGTCAAAGATGCCAAAACAAATAGAAATGAGATAGATGGTCTATTAGGCACAGTTCGTTTGAATCACTCAGTGCAGGAAGACTTTTACCTGGCTTGTGATAGATTGGCAGTGCTAAAAAAAAGGAAAGCGGTGTATGGCCCCAGTGGGATATGACACCAAGGGATGGGCCAGCACCAGACTTCAAGTATAGCACTAGGCAAAATTTTTAATGCAGTTGTATCTGCTCAGTGATTCTTTGGTTGTGGGGCTTGGGCTTCATCCTGTTCAGTGCCCAGCATGGAGGGAAGATTTGGCACCGTGCTCTGAGCCTGGAGTCCAGACAGGTTGTCACCTGCCCAGCTAGAGAAACATGATCCCAAGGACTGGTCGTTACGCTTTTATCTTTGATTGGTTGCTTGGTTGATTTTGATGTTCTTCCAGAGCAGGACCTTTGTCCTGATTTTTCAATCATTTTAACCCAAAGCTAGTCTAAGTGACAGTAAGGAATCAGGGAGGTACGTTCACCCTTCGTTCCCAGCCTAGGCTACCAAGATCCCCAAGCTTCCAGGTGACCTGCTCATTTTCAATGACTGCTATTGAACACTTGGGCTGCTGGAGCTGAGATGCCGTTCACACCTTCCAGGTGTGCAGATATATTGTGCAAACAGCTTTTATCAACAGCAGCATATTTCTCACTTGAAGTCCCAGTGTGAAACCCAGCGAGAGGACATGTGGTCATTGGGAGAGAGGCCACAGCAAAGTGGACAGCCAGAGGCTGGTGATGTGTGGGAGGACACATGTCCTGCCAGCTGAAGGACAAGGAGAGCTCCTATTCCAGTCAAATGTTACACATCTTTGTGCCTCTTCTGGGAACAGAAGCCCCTTTCCTATCTCCGGCAATGACCTTTGCACATGTGACATTCAACAGAGAAACCCATAATTGCATAAACTAATGATTTGCAGAGCATGAGCTTTCCTGAGGCTATGTAAAAATGGCTGGTGTTTGTCAGCAAAGGGTAGACAAGGAAAACAGAAGTTTCAGGGCCAGCTGGTTTATGTATTTTTAAGTCAGTCTGCTGCTGGTAGAGCTCTAATTGACCAAACTCTGCTCCGGGAGTCCTGGCTGTGCAAGGCAGCCGCCTTCTTACAGCCATTGCTTGCCTCAACTTCCATCAGTTGGCTGGAGGCATTTTCTCTTGTACTCTTTTTGCTAGTTTTATTTCTGCGCATGTAATTACTTATTCACTTAATTCCTAAAGAGAAAAGAAGCAAACCCAAGCAACTTGGATGGAAAGACAAATAAAGAGGAGCTTCTGTACTGGAGATCATCAGGAATTAATTTCTGACATCCTCGCCTTGGTGCAGTCCAGACTTCATTAAAGCATTTGCAGAACTCCTGGCAGTCAAGCATGCAGCGGAATAATTTGCATCTCCCTATAGATTGAACTGGTATCTGCCTCTGGGTTTGGCTGGTCTCATTTAGGAAATGTTTGTGTTGCTTGCTGCTGCACGGAAGGGACTCTTTGTACTATCCTTTGCATAACAAAACAGCGAACACTTTCAGCAGGGCATACAGCAACAAACCAGCTGACGAGGCAGCGAGTCCCTGCCGTGATTTCTTGAATAGGTGGAGAAGCAGAGTGAGAAGATGGGACGGTGCTCATGGCCATGAAAATAGGATCTGGGCTTGGCACTTGAGTCTCTAGCATAAAGTAAGATCTTGGCCACAGAAGCAAATGGATGGAGCTGGGCATGCAGCCATCCTTACCCTTAAATAGGCTGTGCATCCCTCCCCGGAGACCCATATCTCCCTTGTGTGCGTGATGTAGTGCTGTGAATACTGAAGGACACCTAGGGCCTTATGTAGTCTTTTCAGATCTCGATCAGTCAAATAAACGAGCTGAAGTTACAGTGAACTAACTGCGACGGTCTGACCTGGGAAGACGTGTCTCTGCAAATGTCTGATGCTGTCAGCTGCGTGGGCTCGCCCGGGAAGGAGCCGGGTGGGAGCTACATCAACATGCGATTTAATTTTGTTTTCATTAGAAAAGGTGGGAGCCTGTTAGGCTGTGGCGAGATCGGCAGGATGAGCCAATCATAATAAACATTTCCAGGAATTTAGCTCTTCACCGTCTCTTGAATGGGTAATGTGAAAGCTGCAAGTTTGCTGGAAATCAGCCTGCAGTGGTTTCAGTGGGGTGGGCAATTACCTGTGAGCATTACACTGCAGGAAAATTTGTTCTAGTTTTGCTAAATATAGCAAACAATACCCATGGTGACATGTATCATGGGATGAAGATGATGGGCAACTGATCTAATATGCTGCTGGGTCCTGGGTCCAAGCAGATGCATTTTGGTCTGGGTCCAATCTGTGGTGTTAACCCTTTTGGATAACTGCTGGGAGAGCCTGGACAGATTCCTCTAGTCTACATGGAGTCTCGCAGTATTAGACATGGCATTATTCTCACTTACATGCACATAATTATATGTAGCAACTTCTTTTAAATAGTTTGAAGCAGTGTAATGACTGTAATTAGGCTGCCATATACAACATAAAAAGAAAAAAATCCCCAAAACACAGAACGCATTGAGCCAGGACCTTATTAGTAAGAGAGGAAAGTTTCAAAAACCTGAACATTTATTATGTGTTTTATGAAAACCAGTGGCCTAGCACCAGCTGTCCCTTCTCATGTGTTTTGACACCTCCAGGTATGACTTGTGGTGCAGAGGTGCTGGGGCTGCATCTGTCCCCTCCTGCTTGTCCCCTCCCACTCTGCAGTGGTGCTGCAGTCCGCACACGTCCCTGTGGGGAAGCCGGCCTGGGCAGGCTCTGCTAAAAGCTTGACAACTCTTCTTCTTTGAGCTCGAGTTTTTCTGCAGAGCAGGTTCACTCCTTTGGCCAGAAAGAAGTGAACAGCCCATGCAGTGCTGTTAAGAGCCCACAAAGGTGAAGAAAGCCAAAGGCTCTTGCACAGCAAAGCCCAGCTTGTCACTTTTCCCTCCTGTGGAGCACCATGCTACCACTAATCCAATGTGTGGCAGTCAGCCCAGGCTTTAGAGAGCTGTGACTACTGCGCTGGGTTTATTAGCAGGTTCCCATAGCACTGCCCTCCCTGGGCATTCTCTCCTCCTCTGCACTTGTTCCTGTCTGGCCTTCCTGAGTGACTTGTTGACTAGGAGCAACTGAAGGGTGTTTATGAGGAGCTTTGCTCCTGTTTCAGCTCCTAGGCCCACAATGGAAACACCAACATGAGTGAATCTTTAAGTAAACAGCCAGGCACTGGAGGGAGGGGAAGAATAAAAACCTCTGAATAATGACTGAAATGTCAGACATTTATTATTAAGTTAGTCTTGATGTTGACAGCTGAGCCCATTAAAGCATTCTTGATCAAAAAAGGCAAAGGCAAACCTGATTCTTAAATACCCCAGTTGTTCTTTTTGGCCTAGTTTTTAAAGTCTTAAGAAGGAAATAAAATTTTAGAAAATATTTACAGACATAAGAAATGCAGGATTTCATCATGGCTGGTGACTTCACAGATCTTCAGGGGGAAAAAACAGCAATTAAAGAGCCGGAGGGCAAACAAATTCTCACATCGCCTTTGCAGAGATATTGTCAATCTTAGAAGTCAGCCCTGTGCGTTGTTAGGGCTGGAAGAGCAAGAAGTCACCAGTCTCAGCGTGAGGCTTTGAGGAGCTCTGAAGGCTTTCAGGATGCTAAAGAAGTAGTTGTGAGGGAGGCCAAGGTTTGACAGGCTTTTCTGGGAGCTATAAAGGTGAAATGATCGGTGCTGTGTTGTGTGTCAGTGAAGCAGAAATGCCAGAGAACTGCTCTGAATAATGCATGGTCTTTGCGGGCCAAGGTCTCCTATGAGAAGGCTGGTGGAAGAGGCTCAATGGAGCTTACCCTAAGCATCAGCCATAGATTTCAGGTTTGGATTAGGGTAAGAATAGATGACAACAGTAGGAACAGGGAGAAGGAGAGAAAATCCAACCTAGAAGGAGACATGGAAAGAAAGAAAATTGCTGACTGAAGATTGAGGCAAAACAGGATAGGTGTGAAGCTCTTCAAATGTGTAAAAAGCTACTGAAAAGAGGAAAAAAATGCTTTTTTCTCTCTGTCTGTCATGGCTAGATGTCATGAGCATAAGCCAAACCAGAAAGACACAAATGCTGGGAAATGGTTTCTTGGGGAAGTTGTAGAAATTCCATTACTGGAAGCCTTTGAAAAGAAACTGGGAAAACACCTGATACAGCTGGTTATGCTTTGAGGTCCTTAGGCTCCTTCAAGCTTTACTTTTTAATGAGTGTGTTAATTTGAGGTTGTTAACATGATATTAGAGAGACAGCACAGCTGTTGATGGCATTTTGGAAGGATTCAACTCCAGAGCTCCAGAGTCGGGACACTGCCAGAACCAGCTCCAAAGGCAAAGTCTTGAGCCGAGACTGCAGACCTTGGTGGCTGAGTGTTGAGTAGAAAATGGAAGCTGTGAACAGAGAAAAGCATCTCTTGATATTTAATTAGGTTCTTTGTAAATGCATGGGAGCACAGCAGACACTTCACTGGTTTCCCCATGGCTGGGCACATACATGTTTTTCTGACTCCCGGGTTCGGGAGGGGTGGCAGAGTGTGACTGAGGCCTCCAACCCAGCTGACGTGATCCAGGTATGTCTCTGGTGACAGTTAAGCTCCTCTGTATCCATCCATGCAGATGGGGATGTGACCCTCCTGCCACGCAGCAGCTCCCTGCCGAGATAACTCCTGCCTGGGTCTGCCGATGGGGACATGGTTCCCATGAATCCTTGGCCAGGACCTTGAGCTGAGGCTGTGCAGGGAGTTTCCAGGCCCTCAGATCTGCCAGCAGAATTACCCAAGCAGCCTAATTCTGAGGTCAGACAGAGGGTGAACTGGGAGGGTAGGAATGGATGGCAGTTACTTGTGTGGCGATTCACATCTCCACACATCTCTTATGCTCATGGTGCCCCTGGGAACTGCACAACTATGTTCTCCTGATGAAGGACATATTGTGCTGGAAGCATAGTGCTTGGCTAGATGGACCTTTGGGGCTAGAACAGCCATTCCTATGTACTCATTTAAATTTAATTGATTTTTCTAAAGAATTATTTCTCCCTTGACAGTCTAGAAATAAAACCTCTTGCCCCGACTGGCGCAACAACCTCATGATTTCTATCTATTGACAATGTGGTTTTCACACTCTGTCTCAACATGGGCAAGTTATTCTTCAACACGCTCGATCAGAGAAAGAGAAAATTACATTTATGCACCTCCTGCCGTTTCCTGTTCCATTTTCCCTCCTGGCTTTCCTGGGGCAGGTGTTCACACAAGATCCCATCTAGAGGCTGGCCAGTGGGTTGCCCAGCATCAGATTTTCACAGGAATATCTCCTCTTGATGTGGGGAATGCCAATCTGCAGCCAAATACATGCAAAGTAAACGAGGACATGGAGTTGCACTGACCCTTTTGCGCAGTGTACATGTGTCGGGCTGGTGACCTGAAGTCGAGGGCTTGCTCAAAGGGCTCCACAAACTCAAATGCTTTGAATAACAGCAGCAGAGAGGGACTGTGGAAGCTGGTACGTTGACTCTGCAGGTGTATGACAGCAGGTTTGCTGGGCTACCTGATGATAATGTGACAGAGGTGCTATTTTCTAGCTTCCACTTTGATTAAGATGTTTCTGGCTATTTAGATGCCATTATATTTACAGATCAGGGTTTTGGGTGAGGAAGGTTTGCATAGGTTTCAGAACTGCAACCACACTGTTTCCAGCATATACAGTCTCCAGCTGCGATCCTTGAAGATCTGACTCTGGAACTCATTTCCTTTGTTTGCATTTCAGGGGGTCATCCTGGCAGTGTTTTCCATGAGCGAGTAAGAGTTATGGACTTAGATTAGCTACAAAATCCTGGAAGTGATGCACTGTGTCACTTGTGGAGGCTGCACATACCATCTACTTCCCTCATTAACAGGAACTTGTTTGCATGGGAAAGTGCTTCTGCTGGCGGGACTGGTTACTTGGGGGCAACTTTGCTCTCATGAGCTTTATTTCGGAGAGTGGCAGTTCAACTATGCAACTCTAAATATATATTTCCTTGTCCAGATGTCCTATTTAGGCCAAAATCATGCACTTTGCCTGTAAGAGAGCTGGAAAAGCTTAGACCTGCCTTTGCAGTCAATTAGCTGCCTCCAAGGCAGGAATTATCTTTAAAAGGAGTTGGATTGGCATGGGAAACATGTGTCACCTGTTACCAAAAGGTGCTTGTCTGCCCTGGTGCCTATAGAGGTGAACTGAACTTTTCTTAATTGCTTTTTGGGATGTTAATTGTAATCAGTTAGCTGCTTTCCTTTGCCAAGAACTTGGGGATATTTGTGGCTCTGGAGTAAGAAGAAACAGCAGAAACAATGGGGCACTCATTATGGCCAAATTAGTTTATGCTTTATCTTTCAAACAGTTTTTCCAGAGAAAAACCTTGGCCTTGATCTCTGTCTTTGGTTTTTTTTGCTATTCTCATCTATAGCACTATCAGGCAAACTGGAAATCTCAGGCATGTTAGTGGCTGTTTCTGAGCACCAAAATTAGAAGCTCTTGTTGAATTGGGTGGCTGAGCTCGGGGCACTGGTGTGGTCAGTGGCCAGGGAAGGGTTGGAAAGCAGAAATGCAGGGCTCTGTCCCTGGTGGCTTTTACTTGGTTTGCTTTAAGACACCATAGCCCGATCTTCATGTTCCCTGGAGCTTTCCAGACAGGGTGAACATGTGTGTTGTCCCCTAAAACATCCAGTCCACCACAGCAGGACAAGACCTGTGCTCCCCTCCTGCCCTGCGCTTCATCCACTCGAGTTTTGCTGCCAGCTGAAGGAGAGGAGCTAAGCCCTGGTGCAGATGTTTTGCTTCATTGCAGCATTGCCACTGGCTGTCTGCAATGCAGGCAGTGTCCCGAACAAGCCAGGAAGGCCAGCGGAGGTCAGGAGAGTCACATCTGGCCACCCTCTTACTCTTGGCAATATGCAGGGAACAATCCCCTTGGTTAACAAATTCCTGTGAATTTGTGACTAGGAGTGGGGTGAGGAAAGAGGAATAACTCCTACCTAAGCACCAGAGCAGCCAGAAACGCTTTCAGCCCAATAGCAACTGCAGCAATGCTGCTGCAGCTACCTTTAGTATCTTGCTGGGCTGGACCCAAAGCCTCTCTTTACCCACTGGTTTTGGCACACTTTGAAGCAAGTGTTTGTGCCATTTCACTGCTGTATCCATTAGTTCATCTGTCTTACAGCCAGCACGCAGCCATCAGTGCAGGGACTGTGGGATGTCTTTCTCTGCCCCAGCCCTGCCTTGCCTACAGCTTCAGTACTGCCTCGGCCCTTTCTTCCCCACCATGCTTCAGCCTCTCATGGAGCTGAAACTTGAGGCATCCTGGCTTTTGGTGTCAGGACTTGGCATCCTACCACTGGAGTTAAACACGATCTGCACCTGTGAGGACATTGGCAGGGGACACAGTGCCCCAGAGCGTGCTATAGGGTGTATAGGGAAAGCTGCTGTTTCCCTTCCCCCGTGTGGATGCTGCCTGCAGAAGAGGGCTGACAGGGGGTCTCTGATTAACGCATCAGATCTTGGTCCCTGAGAGTGATGCCACCTGCAAGCTGGACACTTGCACTGACCTAATGTCTTTGTGGCTTCGAGCCACCTTAGCACCATCTGCCAGCAAAGAGCTTCCCAGCACCCCGTGCAGCAGGTGTGGGGGTGGATCTTCACATGCTTCCATGCCAGGGTGTGTGCAAAGGACCTGACCTTCTCCCAGAGGCCAGCAGCCCCTACCGGGATTTAAACCGCACAGGGGATTTTCTATTATTTGTGGCATTCTTTTGAAACTAGCAAAGCGCCTAAGTTTTTGGAAGGAACCTGCAATCCAGCCTCACTGAGTCATGCTACAACAGGCTATTGTTCTGGCGTAGGTGAAGGACAGGACCTCTGCCTGGGAGCTTTCCAGGAGTTGTGCTGCTTAGCTGGAAGGAATCAGAACTTCTCAGCATCTAATCTACCCGCAGTGCTAATGCCGACTGCAGCGCCGGGAGGTCTCCGGCAGCGTGCAGAGCGTGAGGAGTCCAGCCTCAGGTGCGGAGCTGGCACTTCCAGCCCCTCCTGTCCCTTGCTGTAAGTGGAGTGTGCCTGATGCAGGATGAAGGCCAGAAAACTAGTGCAGACACATTGGCAGGGCTGCCTCGCTGTCTGCGCTGTCTGCAGAGCACTTTGGATGCTTCCGATTCCTGGAAGCTTGCTGTCTTTTGATAGAGAGAAATACAAACTATTACTGTCATTTGACTTGTCTGTAACAGCTCAGAGACATTAGAAAGCAAAAGCTGAGATCCTGCTTCAAATTTGCAGCTCTAGCAGTGGCTATTTCCTCCATGTCTGTGGTTATCATGGTGCTTTCAGCCTGCCAGTGAGAAGTGTCTGCTCTCTTATTTAGTGATGATCCTGCTACAGCCCCACTAAGCCCTATGTGCGCTCTGTCTGTATTGGTACAGAGCCACTTCCAGCTCATTCCCATACATTTGCTGAGGACAGCTTTTCCCCTAGGTAGCCTGAGCCGTGGTTTAGATGAAAGGGAATCTGCAGTTTAAAAGCATCCTTCCATTTCAGTGAGACTTTTGCTTTGCAGAGAGTTAACACTATCATTTCCTACTCGGGTGGGACCAATTGGTATTTCTTTCTCTGGCCTCATACTTGGCAGCGTGACCCTCTAACATAGCGGTGCTGCTGCGCTGTGCTGGGCAACGGCCTCTCTGCAATAATAAAACTGTTTGTTTTTGCTGGCACTCCTGATATCTCTTGTTGAGGTTGTCACAACCCCAGCAGTAGCTGAAGTGGTTATGTAGGTCTGGTGTGCAGACCTGATCTGTAAAGGGGAGCAGGCTCCAGACCTCTGCTCTGCACAGGGCGTGGGGATGCCGCTGACTGCACCCTTTGCAAAAGGCCAGATCCAGGAGGTGACACGTGGCAGAGTTGTAGCACACGCAGAGCCTTTCACCCGCAGCAGGCAGGTTCCCATGGGGTATCTGCAAAGGGAAACTCTTTGCCAACCAGGCAAACAGGGTTTAATTCAGTTCCCTCCAAAAAAAGTCCCCTGGAACTGAACACACCCCAGGGAAAGTGCCCTCTGGCATCTGCAACAAATCTGATGAAGGCTCTGCTTATTTCCAGACTAGAAAAACAAATCTGATGTTGGAAATGTGGCTAAAATAGAAGATGCCTTAGCAGAGAAAGTCTGGGGAAGGCTGCAGTGGGCAAAGGTTACCCCTACTAAATAGGTTTGAAAACTGGAACATTTTGAAACTACCAGAAATCCAGAGCTGCTTCTCAGCTGTGGCCTTGCATGTCATTAAAGTCCTCTGGTCCACTTCGAATCTTGACTTTGCAGTTTGCTATCATGACATTGATATCAAATATCAAATATCACCAGTGATGGAAATAGAAGAGGAAATTTCCTCCCAGATGGGAACTTCAGTAAAGTGTTCCAGGAGCAGAGGGGGAAAGGCTTCCCAGCTGAATTTCACCAGAATTTTTACTGGCAGAAAAGTCTCAGTTTTGAAGAAACACGGTTTTCTGATCAGAAAAATGCTCCCCTGGGCGATCTGTCCTCAGCTGTCTGTTTTTCGTCATTCTTGTGACATTCCTAAGGCTTGGCAGTACCCAGGGCTGTTTTGGAGGCACTGAGCAGGATGCAACCCCGCTTTGAAAAGCTTCCACCTGAACAGCAAATCTTGGCAAAGGAGTGCATGAGAGATGCCCCCTGGATGGCAGGAGGAGGGAAAGGAGGAGAAGCATTGCCAGCTGCAAACCACCTGCTCCTCCCGTAGATGTGCTGGTGCTCCCCAGGGCGGGCAGGGCAAGGGCTGGCATGGGGCTGGGCCATGTGGGTATCCTAATCTCTGTGGAGCCCCAGGCTGCCACAACTGTGGTTATTTTCAGTGTTATCCCCTTTGTCATTCGAACACGTTATTCTGAGCAGTGGTGGGGCAGGCACCACGTGGCTCCATGCCCATGCTTTCCCAGGCAGTAAATGCTGAGCCCCCCATGTTTGTACCATCCTTCAGGTTCCTTCTTGCCCACCGTGTGCCTGTGAATCCATTGGCCTTTTCTGCTGCCCTGGCTGAGCCCTCTGGGAGCAGCCAGAAGGGAAGGAGGAGGAAGGTGGATGGCTGAGCTCTTCATGTGTTTTGGTGAGTCCTGTTTTTCGCCAGTTGCATCATTTAAAATGGATTCAGAGCTCTCCCAAACACCCACCACCAGAAGTGCTGCCCTTAGAAGGTGGTCTGAAAAGCTGCAGCTCTTTAGACAGACAAAGCAAAGAAGAATTGAAGCCATTACCCTTCCTCCCATCACTCTCCCTTTTGCCCTGTCCCTGCCAGCTCTCCAGCACTGAAAACAGCATCACAGAGACATGGGGAAGCAAGCTGGTGTCTCAGAAAAGTCATGCTGGCTGCCTGCAGGACGGCTCCAGGCTCTGCTGGCAATCAGATGGTGGAGGAGCAGCTGAAATGAAGCGCTCCCCTCCTCAGCTTCATTTTTATGGGGGCAGAAGACTTTTGAGGATGAGTCTCCTATAAATAAAACCAAACCCTATCTAGGGGTCAGTAAAACACTTCTGCACCTACTAAATCTTCTTCAGATTTGCACTTGTTCAAGCCAAAACTGGAATATGGACAGGAACTGTTCCCTCCTGGAAACTTGCTGCTGGTTCTGCCTGATGTGTGCAGTACCTACAGAATGGCCTTTGACTGTCTGCATCCCATAATCTCAAGCCTGATATGGACCTTGCTGCAGAATGGATGTGGCTGACATTTAACAGGAATGCTAGTTCTCGTCAGAACAGTGCCTGGGGAGATGCAGTCCGTGCTCAACCATCCAGCTGATGCAACCTGCTGTTTTGCAAGCTCGGTCAGCACCTCACTTCATTGAAGAAACGCTCTTGGCTAATACTGGGTGACATTTCCCAGAAGTGGCATGGGAAGGAAAGATATTTTTCTTGGCATAAGTTGGCCTCAGTGCAACCTCTCCAGTGTTCTTCTGGGTGGAAGAAACCAACTTGTATGAGTTTGGAGCTGAACTGGGTTTAGCCACACCACGAAGTCCAAAAGCAGTGAGCGAACAGTGTGAGGAGGCTCAGCCTCCCCTCCTGCCAGTCCCACTTGCAGAGACCTCTCCAGGTAAAAGCTATGCTCCCCTTCTTGCGATGCAGCAGAATCAGAAACGTCCCAGGTGAGGGAGGCACAATTCCAGCATCCCTTTTGTGCAAAGATGTCAAGGCATCCCAAGCCTATTTGGGGCTACTACGTTTTAGTACATTAGTTTTACATACAGACAAAGTGAGTCCTTTCTCATCTCTCCCTCGATCACAGGCAGACTTGTTGGCAAATCTGAGAAGAGGACCTGTGCCGCCCCCCCTCCCAGCTGCATCTGGTTGCATTTGAAATTTCAAGTGAAAGCTAGAGCTTTCTCTCAGCTTGATCATGTGGGCTTTTTTTGGTGTTTCAGCCACTTCTTCAAGGAACATAGAGGACTCAGACACATCGTTCTAACCCAAGCGAAGTCCAGGATTTGCTAAGAACAAAGCATTTGGTTTGCCCAAAGTACCAACACCCATTTACTCAAGGGCTATAATTCATGGGGAACCCAAGAGCATTCAACCCCCAGCCCTGACCACCCTGTCCCGGGCTGTTCTGCGTTGACTCATGACGGTCCTTTGGCACCAGCGGTGCCCGAATCACCGGGGAACAGCCGGCAGTGCTGCACCAGTGCCAGGCAGACACATCCCTCGGGCACAGCTCCCGCGGACGGACCCTGCGGGGCCACTCGTGTCCTTGCGACCCCCCAGGCTGGAGCATGAGGTCCCTGCAAACCTGCCCGTGGGTTCCGGGGGGGGTTGTCGTGCGAAGGACGGGGACGTGGGGAGGCCGAGCGCTTCGGCTACCCCACCTCGGCGTCTGTCGGCCTCGTTGCAGGGCTGGGAAGAGCAGCCCCGGCATCTCGCCGAGGGCCGCGGGGCGCCGCTCCCCGCCCGCCCCGCCCGAGCCGCCCCGCGGCCGCCGCCGCCTCCCGCCAGCTGCGGGCTCCAGCTGCGGGGCTCGGCTCCGGCACCGGCCACCGGCTCCGGCGGAGCAACAGCGGCCTCCAGTGCCGAAACCTCCTCCCTTTCGCCATCCAGGGACCCGCACCCTGCGTCCCGCTGCGCCGGGAGCCGCGTCTCCTCTTCCGCCCGCCCGCAGCCCCGGGGCGCGCCCATGGGTGCCAGCAGCAAAGCTCAGGGGGGCCACTAGAGGGAAAAGGATTTTTGCCTGAAAAAACGGGGCCTTTTTTCGTTTTCCGAGGGACAGTATGATGGGGCACTGACACACGGACAAGGCTGGAGACAGGTCAGCATGGAGGTGACTTGGACTCTTCCTCCTGGCAAAAGCCCTGGAGTAAGGGCTTTAATGCGCTGCATTTAGAAACTGTAATTGCAAGTCATGAAAATGCTAAAATGTCCTATTGCTTGGATGCTGGACGTTCAGGAAAGGAAAATAAAATTCCTGATGCTAAAAGGTGATGATAAAATTTCTGATGCTCCTTGTTATGCCAAAGCCCAGCTCTCTCCTTGGGCATGTCTTAGCCTTGTCCCTGGCACTCTGTCAGTAGTTTGCTCCCAGACGTTACCAAAACAAACTATATTCTCCAGGAAGGTATTTTCAGTGTCAGGGAAAGGGATTTGCTGTGTGTGTAAGAAATCCCAGTGCAAGACATGGCAATGCTTCCATTTTATTAGGCATTTGTATAGGTGAGGGACAGCCTTCTGGTATCTTCTTTGGAACGGATGCATCTTTTAGTTTTGAGCGGAGTCGGAGCGTGGAGAGGGCTTTTGGCACATTCCCCTGTTCTTTATGCGCACATTAGTGTTTCTTTGCCTGGAAGAGACGTTAGAAATGCTAGAGGATGCCTTCAGGTCCCTGATACACAGAAAAGTCTGGCTCAGAGGACAAAGAAAGAAAGAAAGGAAAATACTGCTTAAATCATCATTTAAGTGTTATTCACACTAAGTAAGGCCACATATTCTTGACAGGGAATTCAGGGTTACCATGGACATGTGTTAATTAATTCCAATAAGCTCAAGAGCTGGTGCTTCTTGACACATCCTGGCAGAGTAATTCACCTCTGTGCTGTAGGACAGCACTAAGACAACCTCTAATGCCTGTCTGGCTGCAGATGATAAAGGTTATGACTTTGTTTTGTAGGTTTTTACAGACAAATGCCTGCCATTGTGTCTTGCTTGGGACTGTTCGGACCCTCCCCTCCTGATTGCTTCTGCAGCAAAAGTGATAAAAATATTAAAAAGGCACCTGCAAGAAATTATTGTTATTATTTTTTGTGCAGTAGCGGACTGAATTACTCTGAATTGTTCTGTTTTTATGTGGAATCACGATGTTATTCTCTTTGGAAAGACAGACACATTTCTCAGGTGCATAGAGAAATGCTGGTAAGATGATTTTCAAGCTGCTTTGTATTTTGCAAAAAGCATCTTGCACACTGGTCACAGTGAAGTGACCAAAGGTGACAAGTGAGACACCGCAGCTGCAGATGCTCTCGCACTAGTTATTCCCAGTCTCCTTGAGGGCCTCCGGCTCTTGTCAGACCGGTTGCACACACAACACTGCAAATGACACTTCATCCTGCCTCTGGGCTACCTGACTTTTCCCCATGGACCAAAGCTTTATAGATGAGGACACTCTGTTAATCTCTCCCCTGAGACATTTGGCTCCAGGCAGCTTCACAGTCCTGGTGCCTGGCCCAGACACCCTGACCAGGAGACCAAGTGGCTGTTGCTCCTCACCCCAAAACTTCTTTGCTTGGGAATATTACAGGGGACCTGCAAGGCTCAGGGCTTTGATCCGCAGGAGTAGCACATTTCCAGTTGCAGCTGCTGAGAGCTTGCACAAACTGGAGTTTGAAGTCCAGGGATGCAGCGCCTGTCAATGCCAGGAGGCTGCCAGCACCAGCTTCTTGTCCATCCCTTCCCTCTCCTGATTCCTGACCAGCTCTGGATACACCACTGGCTCAGTCTTTTTCTTTTTTGTACCCCAGTTTTCCTTCTTGTGACCACTGGAGTCTCCCATCCCCTCCAAAGCCATGCTCCACACCGGGGAGACGGAGCATCCTCGGTGCCACTCAGCTCTGTGCGTAGCTGGCTTTGAAACCTTCCTCGCTCTCTTTACTCCGCTCTTGGTCCATGGCCAAAGCCCTAATAATGTTGTGTCTGATGAACCTCCCACCCCCATCTGGTGCACAATACAGCCGACAGCTGGTGCTGGGCTGCTGGCTTCCAGCGTGGTCATTACCGCCCTGCCATGCTGCGCCGGGTCATTAACTGTGGCGCCTTCGTTCAGGAGATCCCGCTCAGCATGTCTCTGCCTGACTGCATCGTCTTCAGCCTTAAAGTGTAAAACCAGCATTTGACCAGGCCAGGAGCAGAATATGGGGCAGCAGCCTGAGTTAATGAAGGAAAGAGGAGACAACCAGACCGACAATTCTTATCCAGGCTCTTTTTCCTGGTGATTTGGACTCTGTTCCTTGTAACTGTAGAATTAGCTGGGAGGCAGTGCTCCTAAAAGCAGAATTTGGCTCCACAAGTCCATTAATCCAGGGTTAGAAAAGCTGGAATTTGAGCTTCTGTTAGAGATGTCTCTGCTGATGGCAGATGGGCGTGTGAGCCTGATCACCAAAAATCCCTTCCTCCACCAGGTAAAGTCAAGGGTGAAGCTCCCTTAGCCCTGCCGACCAGGACATCTGGCTACAGATAAGACTCAATCTTCCCAACGGAGATTTTCAAACCACCTAATAGCATTGAGCTGTAAGTAATTCCTTTACTTGTCTGACCCAGAGTGCTTCCAATGTATAAATACACTCTAAATTATCTAGGGCTCAAGCCAGATGAAACGAATCAAGTCTTGCCAGAGACATCGCTAGCATTTGGACCCGGCCTTCTGCTAAGACAGTGAAATCTGGCACCAGCACAGATTAAATATAAGGCTCATTCTTAAAAATACCCAGAGCAAATTGTATCCTTTCATAGGCAGAGAAGACAGAAAGAAGAGCTCAGCTATAAATTGCTGGGTTGAAAAAACACAGTTTTTCCTCAGCCACCACACATCTGAGGTCACCTGAAAAAACATTTTTCTGCCTACACGCTAGATCTGGGCAGACTTTGAGGACTTTGCCATTTGCCCGAGTTCCTGGACACTCGCCAGCACAGTCCAAGCAATCGCTGCAGCTTGGCAGCTGCAGGTGTTGGCAGATTTTGGCCGTGCGGTCCCTGCTCGTGGGCAGCTTGTGTGCTGCGAGCCACACGCAACGGACCTGCTTTGCAGGCAGAGTCCACATGCTCGGAGCAGCGGGTGCAGCATCTGTGCAGGAGGCCAGATTCATGCCAGATGTGCCGGGCTCACTGCCCATGCTCCACCCAGCTGTGTGCAAACAGCTTTCTTTCTAGGAAATCCCAGATACATGTGGTAGCCCTCATCTGCACGATATTTAGGCTTGCAGAAAGTCCAGATACTCACAGGTTTTGAAAGCACAACAGACACTCATTGCCATACAGGAGATCGTCCGTGCCACAGACTGGGTCAAAGATCTTTGTACAACCTTTTTTTAGGTCATAATTTCCACAAGCTGCCTGGAGACACAAAAGGGTAATGCTGAAAATATTAAACATGCTTTCAATTTACCAAGGGAGCTTTGCATTCACAGGCAGGTGCATATTTTGTATACCTTGATAACCCGCCCCAGCTTGCTCAGAGCTCTGCTATGAACTCTCAGAATCACTGGGACTGCCTGTCACCATGCAGTCCCTTGGCCAACTGGCTCCACTAGGCACTGCTGCATACCCTTAGGAGTAACAATATTGAGTAAGTAATGCTCCATGGGCAGTGCCTGATAATGTTCTTCACAGCTTTTATTCTCATGCTACGATACCTGCGCTTGCATTTGCAAGCCAGAGAGTAAGAGGAGCTCTGATCTTGGCAGGTAACACCAATATTCATCTCTTTAATAACAGTTTTCCTCCACTGAGTGTGGGGAAATGCAGTGGGAAACCAGTACCATCACTGGGATTTTGCTGTGGCACAGCAGGTGGAAGGAGGTTCCCAGGCACTGGCATCTTTGGGCTCCCAACCCAGCAGCTCACTATACTGTATTTGGCAATGCTGGCTCCCCAGTGTATGGTTTAGTGCTGTCTCACTAAAGCCGGGCATACCCGTGTGCTACACAAAAATAGGAGCCTTCACCTCTGTTCCTTTGTCAGCAGCTCCATCCATCTCAGCTTTTCCTAGAGAAAGAGTGGAGAGAGAGAGAGAAGATGCCTTAGCACCCATCACTTGTCCTGGTTTTAAGGGGGACATAGCAAAGTGAGGACTACATGTCTTCACTCAAACACCTTTGCCCCAGCAAACAATTTCTTCCCTTGGATCTCCTCCATTTTGCAGCTGGGTCCCTCCCTGCTGCATCTGTTTCTTTCCTCTGGCAGAAACACCATGATGGTGGCAAGGCCCTGTCAAGGCCAGATGCACTTCTCGTAACTTTCCCTGCCAGCTGCCAGGGAGCAAAGGTGGCTTTTGTTATCTCTTATCATGTGTTCATGGGTAATTGAGAAACTCCTGCTGATGCTGGACCAGTGCTGGAGTAATTCCAGGGTGATTTTTCTGGTGTCAGTGGGTTTGTACCACAAGGAACCAGACCAAAAGACAAGTTGCTGAAGGTGTCTACTAGAAGAAATGGTTGGACCCAGAAGTCTCACACCAAACTGTCGGGAGCAAGCTGTGACTTTGGGGGGCTTCTCCACGGAGAAGCTGGCCCTGAGCTGACAGCTGGGATCGTATGGGTGGGAAATACAGTGGGTGTATTTTGAAAACAACCTGAATTTGTTTGGCAAAAGGCAGTGATGACCTTGGGTTGCTTATAGATCCAGAAGACATCTATGTGGAGGATTTAGACTATGTTTATATTAACAACCAGTATAGCCCAGTAGCAGTGAGTTTGTAGAGTGAAACAGTTTGGCGCTGAGGACCTGACAGTCACACTGTTTAATGTTTCAGGGATTTTACTTTGGACTAGCACTGCTCCAGATCCAGGAACTATAGCTCACTACATGCTCAGTTCATCTGAAATGAGTCCAGATTTTGTGCTCGGACAGCTCTGCAGTGGCAACTGCTGCACAGTAAATAGGATGATGGAGGACTTGTTTCAGAAGCACCTTCCTGTTCTGAATGAACCCACTAACAGAGAAATCCCTGGTAAGCAGGACCTGAAGAGCAGCAACAGCTCACGTTTGCATCCCTCTGTACCATATGGGATTCTGAAAACACAGTTGGCTTAAATATTGACTTTGGTAGTGAGAGCTGCATTTTCCCTTGCCTAGATGTGTTTCCTATCTTCTTGGGTTTGCTTTTCTAAAACCAAAATAGCACTTATTCAGTCTAAAAGCATTGCACTGTCCTAGAAATCACCAGCTCCAGGCCGAATCCTAGCCCTGAAGGAAGAGTGTCAGCCCAGCAGGACTGCTCGTTTTTGGGAGCAGGTGCCACACACCCTTTTAAAACTTTTGCTTTAGCCTTGCTCACAGACCACTGATTTAATGCACTCTGGCCATTGCAGCATTCTCCAGCATTCCCTGCCCAGGGACACAGCAAGGTCCCAGCACCAGCTGGCCTGTTCCCAGGCTTTCCTTCCCACGCAACAGACCTGGGAGCTTTACCAAGAGAGGAAATGGCTCCTAAGCAAAATGTTGCACTCACCTTGGTAGCAGCAGAGTGCCAGGGAGAGGAGCAGGAAAACACCACTTGCCTTCATGGTCCAGGCGATGCTTTGCTGGGGCCAGCAAAGAGGAAAAGGAACACTTCTCCAGATTTCAGAGATCTGGCTTCTGGCAGTCTATGCTGGGACCTTATACCTTGTCCTGTCTCTGGCACCACCCTGCACGGCCAACTCCACCCAGCAGACTTGTGATGACAACATTCAAAGTATGGGGACAAGACCAGGTGGCAAATGGCTCATTGGTGTGCGCAAGGATGAAAGCCTCTCCGAAGCCAATGGAGGTAAGGATCCTAATCGCTGGCAAGGACTGGAGCCGCATCTCAGGTGTGGGAGACAGCCTTGGGTCTGCACTGCAAGCTGGGAAAGAGCAACTGCACAAGCAGATTGGAGAAATGGGCAGGATGGCAAGGGAAATACATGTGTTAACATGAGCAGCGTGGCTTTGATTAACGACCCTGCCACTGCCACTTGCAGGGCTCTGGGTGAAGATGGCTTTACTCCACACATGCCTTTCCTGGGGTGATCCACAGAGCAGAGCTGCGGTGTCACAGCTCCCCTTCCCTCCCCGGACTGATAGGGACAGGAGCAAGAACTGCTGCTGGAGAGCAGAGAGCTTGGATGTGCCTTGGGCTCGCTTGTGGCTGCACACCCAGTGCTGTTATTTTGACTGCACATCTCTGATTGCAGGCAGGCAGCCGAAGCGAGCTTGTTGGGTTGGATGCTGCTCCCTTCCCCTCTCCCTGCCTGCAGTTTGGAGTAAACCCTGGGGGTTTCCTACATTTACTCCACCAATGGTGCATTGTGGAGAGTGGATCAGTCCCTGGGGTATTAGAAGGATTAATTAATGTTTCTAAAGCACTTTGATATCTCAGCCATAAATCACTGGAGAAGTGCAAAGCAAATTATTACTAATGGGGGCTTATGACTCAAAGACAGATTTTTAATTAGCTGAACAGGAAAAAGTCAATGCCAAGAGCAATTCAAGGAGCTGTTTGTGAGACAGAAATCTCAGCTCAATCCGCAGCTGCTCCACTGTCCAAGGGAGACCCCAGTCCGAATGCGGCTCTGGAGGATGCTTCCCCCTGCCATAAACAACCCTAGTGAGTTTGCTCTGGTGGTGATGGAGAGTTTCCCTGCTCTCATCTGCACTTCCCTCTGCTCTCCCCGGGGTGAACTGCAGCATGAGGCTGAAAGAACCGCTCTTAATGGCATCTGTTATTTTATTATCTTGGTGAGTAAAGCTGGCTTTGGGTATGACCTGCTCAGCAGATGTGTCTAGCTGGGCTGGGTGTTAGTGGACCTCTGTGAGCAAGCAACAGTCCTTTAGTGTGCCTGGGACAAAGGTTCATGTGGTGTTACCACCCTCTGAGGAGCAAGACAAGGAGGTATGATCATTTTTTATAGCTGAAAGAGGTTCATCTCAATCCAACACCGTTCCCTGTTACTCCTCCAACACACCTGCCCCAAGTTCGCAGCGTGAGTAAAACCAATAGGTGCCAATAGGTGCTTTGGTCTCACTTCCCAAAGCTGGACTTAGCAAAGGTGTTGATGGTTATACACCAGGGCAACTGTGGAAAAAATTTTCCTTGTCAATCTGTAACACGTGTAAATAGAGCAGTGCTGAAAAGAGTTTCTCAGATTACCCTTGTTTGGGATGTGCCCGCTCCTGGTAAAAAACATTTGCACATTTTTCACTTTGGAGATCCTTGCTGTAGCCAGGAAATGTGATAGTTTTGATTGTCCAGAAACAGAAACATCTTTCCTCAGATTCCTTGGAAACATCCAGGCACATTTCCAAACTTGAGTTTGATGGGTAAATCCTCAGTATTTACAAGAGCTGCTTTGCAGATGGGAACTGTTGGCTCCTGGGACATTTCAAGTGCGTGTAACACCATAGTTTTCTCCTTTGCTTTCCTTCCTCCACAAAGGCAGAGACCGGCTGCTGACCCCTCCTGTCTCCCGGACAATTCTCTCTTCATCCACTTATTAGGTTCCTGATAGATATGCACTGACTTAATTTCATGTTCGTAACCCCTCCCAGAGCTGTAAGTACTTCACTACTGAAGCATGTTGAAAAAAATTCCAGATTATGCAATACAATGGACCGGACTTAATTATTCCACAGCAAATTGAGCCAAACCAATGGATTCAAGGGCAGTTGCCTCTGCCAAAAGAAGAATCCAACATAGGCTGCTAATGCTGCTGCAGCCGAACAGCAGTCACACTAGGTTTTTAATGCAGTTTCTCCGCTAGCAATTGCCCTTTCTTTCCAAGCGCCTCTACTGACATCTGTGTGTTTATGAGATGCTTTCAAAAATGTGGGATTTCAGGGCTGCTCTCTCCTGATTGACATCTATACTATATCCTTCAGGAAAATCAAACACAAATGCTTGGGGCTTATTTGACTGGGGAGGAATGAAAAAGAGCTGCGAACTGCTATTGCGCTGGATGCTCCTGGTAGAAGGAGCAGGGAGATGTCTTCAGCAGTGTGGGCTTTTTCGGGATGTGTCACCTTGTCAGAGCAGCGTGTTCCTCCAAACACATCAGCTGGAGGAGTAGAGAAAAATGAGTCAGGCGGCTCTGCCAGCCGTGCTGTGTGACTTGCCAAGCACAGTGCCCGTCGCAGAGAAACGGAGACGATAGGCAGGTCCCAAAGCAGGTGCTGGTATGGGATGGCTTCCTCTTGGTCACCTTGTTGGATGTTGATCACCACACACGGTACGGGACAGAAGACCTCTGCAATTGCTGATGGTGTCTTGTGGCTTGTCTTGGCTTGTGGGAGGCACTTGGGGGGGAAATTGCTGCCACACAAGGAATGCGGGGAAGGGGCGGTGGGTGAGGAGCCAAGCTGAGCTGGCAGGTCTGCCTCTAGGTGGATCACCCCAAAGAGGTAATTCTCCTTCTGCAGGATCTACATCATCTGGCCAAATCTGAACGCTTCCAAGTTATATTTTTTGCATGGTAAAAT
Organism: Athene noctua; assembly: GCF_965140245.1. Classification (NCBI taxonomy): domain Eukaryota; kingdom Metazoa; phylum Chordata; class Aves; order Strigiformes; family Strigidae; genus Athene; species Athene noctua. The sequence goes on from NC_134048.1 coordinate 14,784,106, forward strand.
GTTGCAAATGAATAAAAATTTGCATTGCAGGGGAATGAAAAATTTGGGAACCTACCTACTTCTCTGTGATGGCCCATCCATGACAGGCTGGAGGAGCACTTGTTGTTCTAGAGCAGGAATCTGCTTTTTGTGAAGACTTGATGTACACAGAAGAGCCACCAGTGCCCTGGGGAAATTGCAACAGAGTCATCAGCAAAAGCATTCAAAGATCACAAACCAGACCCAGATGATGATGAATCACAGCTTAGAAACCGCAAACGGTTCTTCAGCCTCCTCAAAATAATGGCATTTACCCAACAGGCTCGTTTGGGGTGGTTCACATTTTCCAGCCTTCTTCTGAACCCAAGAGAGAGAGAATGGACTAAAGCAAAAGCAGAGCTCCTCTTGCAGTGCTGGCACCGGGGAATTGGGGTGATAACGGAGATGTTGCGACACTTGGCACAAGGTCATGCTCGCTGGTGGTGCTGGGGCAGTATGGGAGCTCCTCTGCTGGGACATGCAGGTGAGGGGTGACCCCTTGGCCCTCTCCCAACGGTGTCCCAAGCCCTGCTGCCAAGGAGGGGCTGCATGGCCAAAATCTACACCATGGCCCCGTGCTAGTGGCAATTCTGAGCCTCATCCCTTGGTGGAGGTTGTGGGGACCTTCTTTGGGATACATGAAGGGAAGGCTCCTTTTGTGGACCTGCAGGAGGATCCTTATTTCTCAGTTTGGTCAACAAGGCAGGTAGAGAGTTTGCTGCTGCCCTGTGATGGGTGGGATGAGTGAAGTTTGGAGAAAGGCTGAATCAAATGTGAAGCCCAGGGGTGTCACAAAAGGCATTTCCCAGGATACTGAAAGCTCTCTCTAGTCAAAATTTCTGCTTCTGTTGGATTTAAAGCTAAAAATCCCTACAGCTCTGTTACCTGCTGGATTTGCCAGGTGTGGAGCTTGCAGGTATACCCAGGACCTTGCCTATGGTATCCCAGATAGTTTTGAAAGCAGTCAGTGCAGGAAGTGCAGAGGAGCAAGCACCGTGCAGTGGTGTGCCCATGGAAAGGAGGAGGTAGTTTGTGCATTCAGGAGCCCACGGGAAGATCTGCAAGTTACCTGGAGGAAGGGAGATGACACAGCTGGATCCACTCAGGCACGGGAAACAAATCAAGCCATTTTGCATCAGCAAGGTGAGTTAGCTGGTGTCAGTGATCAGCTGCTCTTGTATCCAGGGGATACTGCTCAAACACTGATTTTTCCTGCAGGAAAAAAAACAACCATAATTTGGTCCATAGTGATTTTTGTCTTGGATTCTTTCCCATTAATGCTGAGAAAGCTATTTTGTTGCTCTGGGTGCATGGAAGATATTGAACACTCTGACAGTTTAGGAAAAGGGATTCTGTGAGTAGCTGCTGTGAAAATATCACTTAATTTCTTAAACTGCAGGAGAGTCTTTGGAGCCCAGGACAGTATATCAATTTCTTTTTTCTTCTGTCCTGGAAATGTTGCCCCTGGGGCCTCTGGTTTCTGGGGAGGGGCCTGAACATAGCTACAGGGGAAAATTAGCAAATGATCATTTCTACTTTTACTAAGGCTTCTGTCTGTTATCCTTCAGCAAGGGCAGTGTGTCCATGATGGTGACCTTTGTAAATCTGCAGGCTTTGCCTGAGAATGCATATTGCTGACAGCAGTGTCTGAAGTCGAAGGCATCACATAAATCATAGCTTGTTGGGTTGTTCAGAAGAGGCCATGCTTGAATGCCAATCAGATTCTTCCTGAGGAGGAGGAACGTGCTGGAGACAGGTGATGTGTTTGTAAGGATTACTGCCTGAAATTGGCTGGGGTGCAATTGCACAGCTCCCCCGTATTGGGGGCAAGTTCCCAGCCCAGCTCCTGGCCTGTTTTCCTGTGCTCTCCCACCACTGCAGTGACACCAAACCCCACAGACTCAGTCCACGGAAACCTTTCCCTCATCTGCTATGGCTCACTGGGTGATGGCACGTGGCTGGTGGGAATACCTCTGGGCTGTGGTCAACTCCAGTCACAGCAGTGGCCTTAGGGCTCTGTCCCTTGCAGATGGGGCAGCTGCTGCCATTGTCCACCCAGGAGTGATCCCAGGTCAGGAACAGTGCAGGGGGTGCTGGCTCCTGGCAAGACTTTCTCCCCTGATCACTTGTGCCCCTCACCTTGGCTCCCATGGGGGATCTCCATGGAATGCAGAGGCAGTGGGAGCACGTGGGGTCAGTTGCCCAGAAGCTGAAATGTGGGGCTCTGCTCTTTTTGCTTTCCCTGGCATTATCGGAGAAAAAGCATCATTTTTCCCACTCCTACAGAAAATGCCAAAAGCAAAGAATTCCTTCATAAAACTGCTTTTTTATTAAATCCTATCTGTCACCCGCCTCCACATCCGACTGCCCCTGCGGCTGCCAGAGAGATCCAGGGCAGAGTGATTAAGCGCTGTGGCCGATAATTGGGCAAACATGGTTAATCTCCTCCAGCAAGGCACTCCCCCTTTCTCTGAACTAGAGGCAGCACCCCCTGTCCACTCCCTCTTTCACACAGCCAAACAAGGTGGGCAGCACATGGTATATACCTTTCTTTCAGGGTCACAGACTCCTGGAGGATGATCTGGTCTAATCTGACCTTCTGCAGAGTTCAGATCAGTTCTGCCCCAGCTCCCAAGGACCCCACGTCCCTTGTCCAGGGCTGGACCTTGCTCTGAGGTGTGCGTGGGGTAACTTAAGAGCTCTAGTATTAACCACTCTTGATAAACATCCTGGATCTCTATTGCCCTGTCCTGTTTGGATAAAAGTCTCTGCTTGCAGCTGTTGTTGCCTTTAGGTCCCCTCTACCCAGGTGAGTTTGAAGTGATTATACCTGAAAACTGACTCTTTAGAAAGTTGGATGAAGTCCATGTGAATTCTGGGTGCATTGGCCTGGTGCAGAGCTGGGGCAAGGAGGTGAAGAATTGGCCGGGTCACTGGGAGAAGGCAGAGCCAGAGCCCCCCCGGAGCTGCACAGCAAAAGGGTGGGAGGCAGCAGAGACAGGCTGGTTATCCCAACTGGGTAGTAGGAAAAAAACATTTACCATGAGGGTGGCCAAACACTGTTGCTGGACCAAAAAGGTCGTGGAGTCCTTGCAGAGGTTCATAACATGACTCAATGAGCTGATATTTTCCACAGAAGCTTTCAGAAACCAGCAGAGAAACAACAGCCTGTCGCCTCTGTGGTCCTTAACTAACCCGATGTCCCCAAGACCAGGAGCTTTTTTTTTTTAGTGGAGGTCTGAAACACAGAATATTTTCACATTTTTTCTTAATTTTTTTGAAAACATTTTGTCAAAGTTTTTGTCAAGTTTTTATAATACTTTCCATCACTTCATAAGCCAGTTGATAAACAAAAAAAGATTGCAAATGACTTTCATCACAACCCCAGAAATATTTGGCATTTCTAGCTACTCCTGTGAGTTCCTTTGGCAGTGCTAATGACTATTGATACATGGCTTGCTCCCTGGACCAAGACCCAGAAAAAAAACCTATTGTACTTCTGATTTCAATTAAATATGTGACTAGAGGAGGCCGAAACTCTTAAGTCCATCTCACTGTACCATTTCAGACAATTAGAGAAGATGAGGTTTTTCAGCAGAGAGCTCTCAGACTGCTTAGCTCCATGGGAAAAACTGGCTATTAAAAAATAGAAAGATGCAGAAAAGAAGGAAAAAGTAATGCAAACTATGAAATAAGGCTTTCGTTTCTGGCAGCATTTCTTCTTCCCATTGGTTAGGGAGAGATTTTAAAATGAGGAGTACACTTTTTCACAGACTGACTAAAATGAGATTTTGGGAGGAAAAAGAAAAAAGTAGTGGACACGGGCTAGAGCTAGTGATAACGTTTCTGTTGCTGGACACTGATCCTGAACATACCAAAAAAGGGAAGAGAAAAGCTCAGCAGAGGTTGTTTCCAGAGATGGCTTTTTCTTGAAGCCATGCTGCCACAAGACGCAATGAGACCCATGTTAGTTCAGAAGTTCATTCATAAATTTGAACTTTATTCTTGGCGAGCTCTTACCCTGCCAGCATCTAGTGCTACCATTGGTTGCTTTAGCCACAATAAATGTGCACTTATTATTGTGTTAATCTTTCGTATCTGCTCTCTGGTGTGGACAAGCAATACTCCCTGACCCCACCTGTGCGTCAGCATGCCACGCACCTGTCTGAGTAAAAGCTCCTCAAAGCTGATGGTTAAACACTGCTGCTGATAAACTTTGGCTGACTGCTATTGACCCTTGGGTTGGGCTGAGATTAGATAAGGCCCAATTAACTCTTGCTCCTTTTCCTAATGACTGCTCATGCTCAAAGGCAGATGATGAAAGTTTAAGGCAGCTAAAATAGGGACACTGTGATGCATTGGACCTCAGCTGATGGCTGATGTTTATTGTCTCTGTAAAACCGTGCTTTTGAGAACTGCTTCTACGACACAGAAATGGGGTACTGGGGGAGAGGTGCTGGGGTATAAGAGCATCAGCACCGGCAATCCTGCCATGAAAGGTGATGCTGCAGGCATTGTTGGTGCCTCTGTGTGCTTTCAGCTTTAGTCAATGGCTTTGATTAAAGAAGGATTTTGTCTTTGATTTAGGGAGCCTTTGAACACAGTGGCTAAACACTTATTTTCGATCAAGGGTTTCCCTTTGATTTCTTCATGTAATCAGCTCCCTACGTCCCTCGGTAAGCTTTGCACTTGAATTGCTTCCCTAATAAATGTGACATTATTTTTTATACCTTGTACGTTTTCAGCCTGGTTGTGAAAGCAAAGTGCTTTGCAGTGAAAGCACTGTGTTCAGTCCATCAGGGATATGAGGAGCAGTCCTTCTGCTCTGGTAATGGAGATGAAATAATCCACTGCTGAACCTCCTTTCCCCAAGCAGCTTTTAACTTGTTTTTTTTTTCCTTCTACATGAGGAAGTGGCTGCCAAAGCCTGTGGCTGCTGCCTGCAGTATGCTTTTCCTTCTTATCCTTATTTATCCCCGCCAAGATCCTCTTTTCTTCATTCCTTCTCTTTTTTTTTTTTTTTTTTTTTTAGCTTCTGGAAATCCCTGGGTCATAATTTCAAGCCCCACTTAGCAAGAGACTTGGTTTTCCTGTTAAAAACCAGAGGAGGTTCTCATGTTATACTGTGATTTCTGTAGGAAATACTCAGAGATGTTGCATCCTGAATTTTTCCCTCTGCGCTTTTTGGAAGAAGAAACCCAGCCTGCTTCCAAGCTCAAGGCAGCCCCATAGTGCCTAGACTTGGGGCAGCTCTCCTCCAGCGCTGAGATGCTTGCCAGGAGCAGATAGTGACAGGCATGCTGGAGGCAGCTGGTGATGCTGATCACGCTGTCCTGCATCTGCCTGTTTTGCTGAGACATCCCCGAGCTTTGTGCTTTGCAGTTCCTCTGCTCAGGCTGAACTGCAGAGCTGCCTGGTGGCCAGCAGCCGCGCTCTCCCTGAGCATCCACCAAAATTACATGGAGGGTGATCAGACACTCCTGGCACAGGGCTGGGCAGCCCCGGGTGCAGCTACCCTGCAGAGCACAGGCGGAGGGTGTACCATCTGCCCGTGTCCCTGAGCCCGAATATCACACCACACTCCTGGTGTCAGCCTCTTGCTCAGCTGGGACCTCAGATCCAGAGACCTCTCCCCGGTCACCTCCATCGAGGTGCAGACACAGATCAGGCACAGACATAGCTGCCACAAATCCTTTTACTCTGGGAACTACAGTTCCACCTGCTGGGACTGTCACCTGTTGCCTCATTTTTACATTTTGTGCCCTGCTGACATTCATGTCCTTTCACTGAATCTGACATTTTGGTGGTTAGGAGCAGCCTTTCTCACTGGCTCCAGGCTCTGCCCTTTCCAAGATCCTATAAATTCAGCTTTCACCCATACAGAGCTCTGGGATTTTTATGGACGTGGAACAAAGATGCACATATGATAATTAAAGCCTCTACAGAAACACTCAGTGTTGGCCAGAAACATGTCATAAATAATTATCATGATGCCCAGCTTTGCATTTATGATGCTGTATTATTATAAACTAGAACTAAAATTATGAGACTTAAAAAGTCCACAGTGGACTGGAGAGGTAAAAAACTTGGAGGAGGTCTCTGGGTCCTTTCTGAGGACACGGTGCTGGACTAGGCAACCCTGTGCTTTCAGGGATACTGCTTTTATGCTCTTCCATTATATTAATATTTAAATCAGGGATTAAAACATTGATGATACTTAAGAGCTTTACTGCATGTACTTTGTTGGGATGTAGGCCTTGCTCTGACTGAAGCCTCGGGATCGCCCGTGCACTCGGACCCAAGGAGCACACAGTGTTTTACCATGGTAGTGCACTTAGTATCACCTATGTGTGTTCCTTGCTGAAAAGCAGGGGAAGCATTTTCAAACAAAATTGTTCTGACATCCCTCAGACTTCCAAATGTGATGGTGGGGCTGGCCTCACCTGTGCCCCTGGTTAGACAAGCCTCAGAGGGAGCTGGGAATCAGGTTAGAGATCCCCTGCTCTGCTTCTCGGTCACCTCACAGTGCCCCAGAGGGGTGTCATGAGCTTGTCCAGGCTCAGCGTGCTGAGGGATTGCCCCTCGCCCACCCTCACCGGCTCCAGGAGCTCCCACACAGCCTTTCCCACAGCCCCAGCACCACCAACGTGTGAGCTTGTGCCAAGTGTCGCAACATCTCCCTGTTATCACCCCAATTCCCCGGTGCCAGCACTGCAAGAGGAGCTCTGCTTTTGCTTTAGTCCATTCTCTCTCTCGGGTTCAGAAGAAGGCTGGAAAATGTGAACCACCCCAAACGAGCCTGTTGGTAAATGCCATTATTTTGAAGAGGCTGAAGAACCGTTTGCGGTTTCTAAGCTGTGATTCATCATCATCTGGGTCTGGTTTGTGATCTTTGAATGCTTTTGCTGGTGACTCTGTTGCAATGTCCCCAGGGCACTGGTGGAGCATGCTGCTTCTTGCCTCTCTCCGGACTTCAAAACATACAAGACCTTGACAAAAGTACATCCTAGCCCTCTTCTGAGGTCTCAGGCAGCTTTTTGCCGTGCAGATCCCACCCTGGCTGGAGAGAAATAGGCATGAACCTCAGTGTGTCCCACTGGCTACTCTCCCATCTCATTTTGCTTAGTGTGCTCCTCTCGGTGTAATGCACCAAGGTGAGACCGCACAGCTCCTAGTTGCTCTTGCCCTGCTCGTTGGTCAAGCTATACTCCGCCCCTCCATGGACAGGAGCTGCTGGTGAACCCATCCAGTTTTGTCCAGTATTTCACCTGCAGGTGGCAAAGTAGGGAGAGGACACTGGTGGCCTGGCACTGGACCTGGGAGCCACCAACTCCCACCAAATCATGCGGAGCCCCTTGCCTGGCCCTGGAGGAAATATTCAGCCGGAGACCCCTAGTTCCTGCTTGGGGATGACATATGGACTGGTGAATTCAACTGTTCACAGGACCTGTGGCTAAAAGGAGCCCCAGGCAGAGTGGGGAAGGCTTGTCACTTGAGGGGTATCTGCTTAGGGTGCAGATCACGTTTCCAGTCCTTACAGGAGAAGTTTAAATAAAAGATTTGGTCCCTCCCCCTCCCAGTGGAAGAACAGCTGCTAAATGCTGTTAATGCTAAAAGCCCTCAATTAGGAAGAACACTAAGGGACAACACAGGAAGCCAGAAAGCTGCTCTGTAGCTAAAATAACTGCTGTGAGGCGCTGTGATAACAGAGCGAGACCAGAGCACAAATTACCAGAGTGATGCTCCCTTCCTGCCTGCAGGAATGGACCCTGTGGTGGGAAAGGTTGGGCAGAGGATGGGGAACATCTCAGAGTGCCAGTAGCTGGGACTAGTCCTCTTTGGAGAGCCTCCTGCACACTGGGGTTAGGCTGTCATGAGCAAATCCCACAGATAAGGGAACTTCAGCTCCACATCCAAGTGCTCTGCTCTTTCCTACACATGCTGTGAGACAGGGTTGTTTCTTTTATATAGGCACAGGAAAAAAAAGAGCTGCTTCAAGACAGCTTATTCAGACCTCTAACGTGTTCAGGGGGAGCTGAGCTCTCCCATGTGCAGAGAGCGGGGCTGAGGCAGAAGCAGGCTGGAAGGGAATTGGCTCCATCTGGGCCAAATTCTGATCAGAATGGAGGAGGAGGCGGCTTGCAGAAAGACAACCAATTTTCTCCTTGGAAGTAAAAAGCTTCTGGCATCACCTGCTGCTTATCTTGCTGCAGTGACATGTAGTTTCTTTCCAGGCCTAAAGAGCACAACCCTGACTCCAACAGGGGCTAAATTGCTATTAATCCTGCTAATTGAATTTGGTTCTCCTGTGCCACTTAGCACTTTGACTAAAGAGTGGAAATAGAAAAGAAAAACAAAAAGACTGGGAAACAAGCTCAGCTGACCCAAGGCATGTGACTCCTCCCGATATTACAAATATGTGCCCCCTTGCACCTGGAGGGAGGCTGGCTGATTTGGGTAGGGGGATTATGTTGGGAAGTCCCTTGGGTGCTACCTTAGGAAGAAATGGATCCTACTGTAATTGGGCTTTGAGTGATCTGCAGACTGAATGTGAGTTCTTAAATTAAATTGAATTCCAGGTAATGATGAGACTTAGGGAAGCAGAAGTATACTCTCAGGGATTGCCCTGCTTTTGTAGGGCTTTATTTGAAAGCTGGTGTGTGATCTATGATGGTATTTTTAGTTTCAAAGCCATGTGTTTGAGGGTTGTGGGCAGCAAAGGTGATTTTTGAATAGCTGGTTCCCCTCCAGGGTGGACCTTACTCAGATGGCTCAGAGGACCAAGCCCTCCCATCAGAGGTGTGCCTTCATCTGCCTTTGCTCATGGGTGGGCAGGTTTTTGGTGTGTGCCAGGTTTATGAGGAGCCCTGCTGTGCTGGCACCTGCACTGGTTTCTGTGCTCGCCAATAACTCCCACAGCAAGAGAGCTAGAGTGGGTTCTTTAGAAACAGGTCACTTTATTCCTTTTTGTGTTGGTTCTATTTCTGTTAGAAAAGGATTCTAAGAAGGGGCTTTGTGGGCGATGGGCTTCATTCCCTCTTTGCAAACTATGTGAAATTTCCATAGTGTTTGGAGGTTTTGTTCCTTCTTGGGCACATCCAGAGCCTGGCTGCAATCTCTGGCTGAACATTAGATGGTTGGGTAACAGTGGAAAGGTCTGGATGCTGTCTCTCTGATTTCTGGAGTGAGACCTGCATGTTAATTAAACACTAGGGAAGCCCTCCCATGGAGTCAGGGCAGTGCAGTGCTGCTGTGCAATGTGCAAACCAACCATGGATGTATAAGGTGGTGGTTGATTTTTTGGCAAGAGTTCCCTGGGTTTTAGCTCTTGCCCTGTGCATGTTCCTGTGAGCTGATGCTCATTGCCAGGCTGCGGAAGAGGCAGTCTCGGGTGTGTTTGGGGGAGTGTTGCCAAATAACAGCATAGAAAGGTCTTGTAGCAAAGATCATGTAAGCCTAAATCAGAAATCTGAGGTGATTCAGAGGTTTAATTTAATTAGTTCTAAAATTAGAGTAGAGTGTTTGTAAGGGGAGGGCAGGGCAGGAGGAGGGAAGATTTGGGGGGTATGCTTTATAAGTGAGAATTGAGTAGTGCAGGCTGGTGCTGTTTATACAAAGTGATAGCAGCATCCTGTGGCCTTTAATATATCTAATAAGCATGTTCTATACACAAATTAGTGTGCACAGCTCAGTATTGCCATTCATTGTATAATTTAGGTTAGTCAATTAATTTCTGGTTTTGCTTCCAGTTGAGAACGATGCTTTCTTGTCTTTTGTCTTTTCTCTCTTTACAGTTTCTACAGAACAGAATATTGCCTTTTAACATGTGCATATTATCTAGTACCTGGCACAATGGCAGTAGGGCTTGTAGTGACTGCTGCAGGGTAAATAATCAGTAATAATGGTAGTTCATACACAAAGAATATGCCAACGCTCTTATTTCTGGAGATTTTCCCTTTAATTGGAACTTCATTTTGTAAGCTGGCTTAAATATCTGTCCTAGTGAATCCTTTGGCTTCTCCTTCACTTCTCAAAGGCAACAAAAGTTAATGAGCTAAGGATCTTGATGGCCAGTGAATGGAAAAACAACTTTGGGCTTGAAAATGGCCTAGGAAGTGTATTTCTTGGGGAGGATTCTACCTTCCAACCCATTTTAACTAAAAACAGAGCAAGTTAAAGGCTTATAAACTTGGGAACATGATAGAGAATCCACCCATGTATTAAACTTCTTGTAGTGAATGGCAAGGGCCTTCCCAGTCCTTGAGGGTCCCAGAGTCCTGCTGAGCTTGGTTGCTTTGCTCCATGCTTTGATTCTGGTTTGGGCCATGCTGTAAATGCTGCCTGGAGGAGTTCATAAGGGTTTTGTGAGGATGTTACATCACTGTGGGGTCAAGCTAAACCCCGCAATTGCTATCTAAGGGATAGATCTAGTTTTAGGCATGTGGGCATACAGTGCATTTGCAGTATCCAAATGCACATCTAATAGTGTATGGACAGGGGAGGTGGTCTTTCTGCTCATTCCCAAGGTGTATCTAAGCAGCTTGGACTCCTCTCTGTGCCCAGAAAAGTGGTGAGAGGTTCAGGGGGAACAGATGATGGCAATGTTCAAGAAAGATATCCAAGAAAAGGGTTTTCAGCTGGGGAGAAAGACAAAAGCACACTCAGGAACTGTTCCTTGCTATATCCCAGTGCAGTTCCCTGTCTTTTCCTCCCTGCCTTGAAGAACACTCTTGGCATGTGGTGTCACATTCCATGCTACAGCGATGGTCATGGCCCGATTGCGGGGCATCCAGCAGCTCAGTGTCTGTCCCACACAAGCACATGGAAAGGGGGAATGGCCCAGCGAGCATCCAAGAATACTCTACAGAATTACTGCTGCTTTTGGGGTCCAACTAGCATGTGAGATAGAACTGATGAACTGGGAGGGTGCACAGGGGCCCCAGTGGGAAGGATGGGCTGGGGACTGGGTGTCAGCAGGTGGCACTGTCTGCTGCGAGCCAGCCCCATGCTCTCCCTGCACCTTGGGGTGCTTCTGCGGGACCTGGGGGAGCCACACCTCTGCCTCCCCTCCCCAGGGCATGTTTGCAACCACGTTGTAGGTGCAGATGTGAGGCCCCTTGCATAGGTGGGCAAGTCTGGCTTTTTAAGGTGCTACTGTGGCTTAAGGACTGTGCTTAGCAATAAATTTAAGGCACATTATATGTACTATTTTAAACACTTATTCAGAGTGATTCTTGATGCTAAGAAAAGCCTTCCCTTGGGATGGTATCGTATCTGTAATAGAAGTAAGGCTTCTACCCCTGCTGCCTCTAATAACTGCAGTTAGAGAATTGCATTTCATCTGCCTGAATTTCTCCTGCCACTTCAGCAAGATGCTGGACTGATTTCAGCTCTTTCCAGTATTGATCTGACATTGCAGAGTGTTGCTTAAAGGCTGCCCCTCTCCATCCAAAAGGCTTCGGGATCCCTGCATCTTCACAGGGTTTAGTGAGCAATTTGGGACCTCGGGATGAATGGTAATGAATAATTGTCAGCAGTTAGCACCGAGCCACAGCCATTGGAAATGATGAGAAAAATGAACCAGTGCTTCCTTGTAAACCCTGCAATTGTGGGTTGTCCCTGCCACAGGAGCAGTGGAGGAGGAGCAGGAGTCCCACTCCGGGTCAATGTTGTTGCAAAAGCAGAGAGACTTTCACTTGTCATGCTCCGAGGAACCCTGGGGACAGAAATTGCTGCTGAAGTGAAAGGGAGCAGGGAGAAACCTCCCAGCCCTGCCTGGTCTGTCCCAGGGCGTCACAGCAAGAGCGGGAGTGCTCCTGTGGCTCAGGTGGTCCCTTCTCCTGAGTGACTAGTTTAATCCATGAAAAAGTTATAATAAATGCAGCCATCCCTGATGGCGAAGTCTGGTGTGCAACCCCTCCTTGTGCACACGTGTCGCTTTCCCTCTCCATAGCCCCCTGTCCTCTCAGAGCTGTGAGGAACTGAGGCGTTTCCTTCCCTTCTCCTGAGCACACCTGGATCCCCTTGCATGGGAGCTCTGACCATCTGCCTGCTGGGTGAAGGAGTGCAGCCCATGTCTTCAACAAAGAAACAGCAATTTTGTGTGGCAAAATACTTTTTTGGCTGGTTACACCTTGGAGATACATGATGGACCTGCTGAACATGCATGCTGTGCTGCTTGCTGGCAGTGTTTTGAGTCCTGACTGATGGCAAGGATAGCTGAGGGGGAGCGTCGCAACTGGTGATGTGTGTCCCACCTGAGTGAGCTGCTACCATGCTGGTGCGACACATACTGACATCCTGCAGTCTCCCACTTGAAGGCCAGCTCCCTTTCCAGCTCCCTACCATTACTAGTGCCTCAGAGGGTTGCGGGCTTCCCTAAACAAAACTGCCCAAGTTGGAGGGAATAAGTGTGATTTCAAGAGCAGAATGAGCTGGGACATTCTGCCCCAGTTTTTAGCAAAAGCTAAGCACTGCCAGTAGCTCATGTTGTGTTTTGGCTGTCTGTCTAACTTCAGTTGTGTCAAAGTTTGTCCCTATAATCTGGTACCATCCCCACTGGCCTCTGCTTTTTATTGCAAGATGTAGAACTTCTTATGGGACTGTTAAAAACTCTTATTGCTTGTGTGCCCCTGGCTCTACAGCTTGTGTGTCAGTGGCCTGCTCTGTTTTGCCTGTCTTGGATCATTTTCCTTACAGGTCATTGACTGATAATGCTCAAGCACTGACAGAAAATGCTCAAGAAGCCGTCACATGGGGCATGGATCAAAAGTGCTTGATGACAGCTCTGCTTAGGTGGCTGTGACTGTTTCTGCAGCATTCCTGCTGTCCAAAGTGTACCGTGTATGTCTGGGGCTTGGAGTCAAGTGCAGTCAGCTGGGAGTCAGCTAGGGATGGCCTTGGGAGAGGCACTTAACTCTCCACTTCTCGCTGATGGGGAAATGGATAAAAATAAAGATGCTCACCTCCCTCTGAGGGTGGCGAGAGATTAATTGGTTAATGTTTGTGAAGTGCTTTGAAGTTGAAATAGGGCAGATGAGTGCTAACGTGGATTGCAAAAGCTAGATGTGTCATGTGGAGGTAAAGGCTGTGCTGAGGAGGCATTGTGAGCCTTAAACCCTCCGTCTTTCAGACGTCAGGCGCCTCACGGGTTGACCTGTGCTCAGAGGCAGACAAACACAGGGATTAGAGAGAATGGCAATTGCAACACCAAGACTTTTCCCTCCCCATTAAGTCCTGGGCCTGCACCCCTGCTCGCAGGGACAGTTTGCCATAGTGCAGCCCAAGTGGCAAGGCGCAGGCCAGCTCTTACTGTAGTGGTGGCAGCATCGGATCCTCCCTGTCCTTGGGACAGAGCTGTGTGGGCAAGAAGGGCCGGCACGTTCTGTGATGAGTGAAATCTGGTTCCGGGTTCAGCGTAGGGGAAACCAGAGCTAGAGTGGTGTTGAGCAACGCAGGCTCCCTGCCGGGGAGGAGCGTGAGAACTAGTGCACCCAAAGCAAGAATGTGGTTGGTGATCTGGGTATAAGCCATGGCGAGTGGGGGCGGTGGTACCGGAGCTGTGTTTAGCCTGGGTGTGTGTCCACCCACTGGCGGTTGCTCAATAGGCTGGAGGAGGAGGCGGCAGTGTTTGCTTGGCTGCTTATGGTGTTGGGTGCCTGCTGGGGGGAGCCCCAGCCACAATGGGATGTCCTGTCCCCAAGGGAAGGGGAGCTGCCATGGGGTGGCCGATGCTCTGGGTTTGGGGCAGAGCACTGGGTGCCAGGCCTGAGGACGTGCCCTCTGCATGCCATGTGTTGTGCTGCATTGTCTGTGTACTGCAGGGCATCCACAGTGGAAGAGGAGGGGCTCAAAACTGATTTTCTCTCTTCCTGAAATAGTGGACAGGGCAAGTCTTTATCCTGCAGGATGAGGAGTAGTGACAGAAGCCAGCAGCAGAGCTGGCTGTCACGCCCAGTGCTGTCCTGAATGAGACCAGACTTGAAACTTTCCTTCTGGAAGGACAGAGCATGTGGAGGTGAGTCAGCATTTATCTGCTACCTCTGCGGACCCTGTTGTCCACCTCCCATGGCACAAAGTTGCTGATGGACTGCTGGATACAGGACAATGCAAGTCTGGTTTCTGTCATCCCATTTCTCCACTGTTCTTGCTCCTTAGCAAGCAGACCACCTCCACAGTCCTTCTGGTTTTGTCCCTCTTGTGATGCAGGAAGAACTGGAGATGGTGCTGGCCTCTGGGTAAGGAAGGCTGGGGTAGCAAATGTGGAGGCAGGCTGGGGCAGTGAGCTGTGTGAGCCTGACTTCAAACTCCAGCAGGAGCTGCTCAGAGCTGTGCCTGGCTGCTGGATGGCTTGGTCACTTCTGTGCATCCACACTAATTTCAGCAACAACAGAAGTGTTTGTCTTGGACTCTCTTGGTCTTAGTACATGGGATCCCTCTTCTCTGTACATGGGTTCCCTCTTCTCTGTACCTCATGGGATTGACTTTCCAGGGTCTGGGACCAATGTGTGGTGCTGGAATGGGTGAATTTCTGGACTTCCAATGGACATTAAGGACAAAACAAGGGAAGACCAGATCTAGAGCTCACCTGGCACTGTGGTAGTCCAGAGTTGAGCTGTGGCCCTGCAGTAATTAGCAGTATCTGGGCAGCCAGACCCTCCTGGAGCAGGCTGGGCTTTGGCAAACAGATCAAGAGATTTGAGTGGGAGAAGATAAGTAACCTAGGGAGGATCAGCCTGTCGGTGAAGGCTGGGGTGTCAAGGTGGAGTCTGGAGGAGGGTGCAGGTATCTTTCACTTTCATTAGCTTCTCCTGCAAACGTGGGACTGTGACCCGAGAGGCAGCACTGCAGACAGCACCTTGGTCCTTGCGGGGAGCCTGCTGTGGTCCCCCTCCTGCCTCCCATGGCAGGTGGGACTGCTCTGCCTGCACTCAGTCCTTGGCACAGGCGGTGTATGCCTCTTGTTGGTTACCTGTGGCTGCTCTGCACCACTCCTTTTGCCTGGGAAGGATCAAGCTGCTGCTTCAGCCTGTCATCTAAATGCCTCCAAGTGGGCAAGAGCCTGGGGACCTGTTTACAATGGTCAAACAGATGTAAATAGCTTTTTACAAAGATTTCTGCTCTACTTCCCCCCCCCCCCCCCCATCCCAAATGCTATAGCAGGCCCTGAGGAGGGTTTTTTTTTTTGCTTTGGTTACTGTACCCTGCTGAGGACTCAGCCCACACAGACAGTTTTGGGCTCTCCAAGGTTTCTTCAAGAAAGCAGCCAAATGTTTGTTTTATGGACACCCTCATAATGCATATGGGTTTTCCAAGGAACAGCCAAAGGCAGTGGGGAGGGGGGAACTATGAGGAACTCTTCATCTGGGTTGACTCATGCTTGTTGCTTCAGATGGGTTTATTATTCATCATGTGCCCATTACTGCCTGAGGCCTGCCTAGCTCCATGCTCAGGAAAGTATTTTTGCTTAAACCACATCACTGCAGTGCTGCTGAGCACTTGTTTGCAGTTGCCCTAAGTGCCTTCACTCCAAAGCTCTGGGATGAGGCAGGAGATAACTAACTTCTTCCTCCTTTTCTGTAGAAAGGGGTGTTGTTCCTGGACAGCCCTACCCCACCCAGACAGAGGAACCCTTTCTTCCAGCGGGAAAGCTGCAACGCCAAGTTACATGGCATGCAAATATGGTGGTCTCATTTGTGACTCTTTGTAACTGCTGCTGTAAGCAAAGGGTAAGAGGGGGAGTGTAGTTTTGCCTGTCAGTCCTCTTGTCCTGAGCACCAGTTAGATGGAGGATGATTAAAAGAGCAAAACTAATCGTGTTTGAGGATTTCCTACGGAATGACAGCTCTGCTTTCCAGTGGTGTTGTCTTCTGTGAATGTGTGGGCCCTCCATGTCCCTTTGTAACCTGGAGACCCATCTTCTCTGGAGGTCTGTGGTGCCAGTGGCAGCGATGCTGTCCAAGGATATGCTGCTCTGAAACCAGCAGTGCCATTAGGACAGTCCCATAATGCCTACTTAGAGAAAATCACCAGAACCACTTCTTGAACTTTTTTTTTGGTGTCTATAGGTCCTGTAGAAGCAAAATCCAGTGGTTATGTGCTAGGCCTGGGGGAGGTGGACCTGTGGAGATGATACTCTTAAGGAAGGTGAGCAGGGGGAGAAAGGATTTAAAGCCTCCTGAGGAGCAGTGATATCTGATCTGCTGTTGTGCACCCGAACTATTAGAATTATACTTTTGGGGCTGGGAATTTCTGTCATGGAAAGCTGCTTGTTACAGAAATCGTGTCCAGTGAAGTGGGATGAAACTATCTTTGCTGCAGCAGGGTGAAATGGTTGTGCAATGTAAACTCTCCCTCACCTCCCAAACCTCAGTGCTGTTATTGTGCACCTCAGCAGTGGATCAGTGTAAGTTTCAGGAGATGGTGGGGGACAGTGGACTGAACCCCAGGCTTAGCTCCAGGGAGGGTGAAGAGTGTCTTACCCAAACCACTGACTCCTTTGTTGGTGAGTGGCAAATCTCTCTTTTCTCAATAGTCCAGCTGATAAACAACAGTCAATACTTCCAGGTCAGCCTCTCCAGACTCTTGGAAAAATGATTGTTGGTGTAAAGCCCCTAGGAGGTGATGGCCGGTTATGTAAATGGCAGGTCTTTGGCATAATGGAAGGGCAGCACCTGGGGCTCAGGGTGCAATTAGGTGGAAAGCTGATCAGATATCACCTCCCCAGCCAGCTGTAAGTGCTAGGTAAGTGCTAAAACAGAAGTCAGGGGAGTAAGACAATGGCAAAACCATGCTTGGGGGGGTGGGGTGGGGGATTCTGGGCTAGGACAGAGCAGTCTGCTGACAAAGGACAGGTTGCTTACTTTCTTGCTACCAAAATCCTTATATCCCCTGCTTACTGATTGTGCCCTCTTGTCTACAACACAAATGACCCAGTTTGAATGGACTAGTTAAATCTTTGAGCTATGCTGATGAAACAGAACATAAAAAACCTCAGACTGTGCAAAGCATCTTTGCACTTGGGATCATTTAATTTGCGAAGTGCTGAGGCTAGAAGTGAAAAATGAAACTCATGATAGAGAAGTCAAGTTCACGGATGTCCTGAAGTTATTCAAGCATCTTGAGAGTTGTTCTTTACTCAGGGAAGGGGCATGGACTTTCCAACATCTCTTTGGTTTTTGTTTTGGTTTTTGATGCTTCTGAGAGCTGCCTTTAGTCTTGCTTATTAATCCTGTTTGTTGTGGTGGTGCCACAGGGAGCCACTGCCGCTGGCATGACGAGCTTTCAGTCTAATTTGAAACAAGATGTAACAAGGGAACACAACCTGGAGTGGGAGGCAGAGGGTGTAATGAGATCCCAGGTTTGATAGCCTGCATGTTGCACAACATGGCGTGCTTGAGCACCTTGTTTGCAAACCTTGGGTCCCTATTTGTAAGTTTTAGGGGAAAATATCAACCTGAAGGTCAAGATCAATATGTTAAGAATAACAGTATTGGTTCCAACTGGTGCTGAACTATTAATTTGCCTGTATTTTCTGAGATAGAGAAACTCAGTAGAGGTGTTTTTTTCAGACCTGGTGCACAAAGGGTTCTGTGGTGACACCTGTGGGAGAAATTACCAAAAGAACTTCAAAGATTGGTGCTGTTGAAGCAGTAACACAATAGGATGCAAAACTGAACAAGAGCAGCCAGAGCAAGGGCTTCAGCTCTGGGAAAAATGTAAAGGTGAGGAGGGCATTGAACTGGTTTTAATGGGAACATGGGGAGTTATTAAAGGAAGGATGAGGGATCAGCAAGGATGGAGCTTATCAGCTGCCTTTAAAATGTAGGACGTAGGAAAACTGGGGGAAATGTGTTGGCATGCATCCCAGGCTGCACTGATTTATTTTTAAACGAGGAATCTATCATTGAGATGTAAAGACTTACAGCAGCTGTTCTCTGTGCAGGGATGTGAAAGTCCTTGGGCATCCTGGGAGTGAAGTGAAAGTGGATCTTCCCTTTCTCACTCCTCCTTATTCCTCCACAGTAAAAGTTGATCAGCCCCTCCCTGCCAAAAATGAAGTGTCAAGTATTTTCCCTTGATTTATTTCTTTTATGATTAGCTTCCCTCTGCCCTTGCAGCTTGTTCTGGTTCAAAATGTCTGCAATTACTCTGGTATTGGGGATTAGGCTATGGTGGTGTGACTCATGTAGTTTGACTTCATCAGTTCAAGGCAGCCAGCTGGCCAAAAGGGTGTCATTAGCTTGGCCCATGTTTATCTGGAAGCACGGTTGGCTCTGGGAGCTGTGTTGCCCTTTTAGAAGGGTTTCTTTGGGCTCTACTCTTCAATTCATGAAGTGCCTAAAAGTAGAAGTGGCAGGAGGAGGAAGTGTAAAGGATCCTTTGTTGGGAGGAAACTGCCCAAATCTCCCTGTGGAGACCTGGCATGGGTAGATCTAAGGAGCTTTGGGGTCAGATCTGAGTATCTCTTTCCAAACTTGGCACATGAATGAGTCTGGAGCTCACATGAAAGCAGAACATGTGGTTGTTGGATCTCTGCAGGGAGAAGAGACCCTGCTGCTGGCTCTGCTTTGGCTCCTGAGTGCCAGTCCGTCAGTGGCTCGCATGGATGTCAGGGTTCAGCTCTCCCAGGCACACGGTTTATTTCTACCACACATAAAAAGATTGCAGGGTTTGGCATCTGCTTTGAGGTTCTTGCTGCCAGGCTTAGTAAAGAGGCTTAGGAATGCTCAAACCAGGGAAATAAATATGCTGCATCTCTTATAAAAAATAATGGATAGTAGGCTTCAAAAGAAGAGGAATATCTTTGTTTTGTAGCCTATTTATGCGTCTGGTCTGACCGATTCTCAACCTTGTTGCTCTGCACCAGCGTAATTCAGTGGGAAAATAAATAGAAACTGATATGTCTAGGAATAGATCTGTTGAGTGGGTAGGACACCTCCAACGCTGGGGAGGCTCTTCAAAGAGAGGAAATGTAGTCTCCACCTGGGCTGCTGCAGTGGGTTGCTGAGGGGCAGGGCTGTGGCTCACCAGGATTGCACGCGGCTGCCTGAGGGGGATTTTTTATGGAGCAATCGTGGTAATTAGCAAGCACAAGTTCTTCCACGTACCAAACGTTGTCAAGGGCAGTAATTCAGCCCCATGCTCGTTATTGTGGTGAGTGTTGGGCAGGAGTGTCCTGGGAATTTGTCACATCCCAAGGGGGGGGAGCCCATCAAAGTGTCCTTGACTTGCTGATGTTGGCTTGCCACCCTGAAACAAAGGGCTGATGAAATAGCATTAGCCAAGCTGGTCGCTAATGAGGGCAAAAGAACATCTGGAGCCAGGATTTGTTTATAGGTCTTTGTTTTGTCATTGTTAGGGAGACAGAAGAGGAAGTGTCACTCAGAATATAAATCATGACATCCAAACAAAGGACTGACATCTGGGTGTGATTTTGGATTTCATGTCCTAGGAATCTCCTGAGGTTTAAAGCTCAAAATTTTAGCCCAAGATGTTGGCAATCCATCCTGTTTTCAGAAGGTTTAGTGTTACTTCAGGACAGGGACAAAGAGGCAGTCCAGATCTCTAGACCAGAACTGGCGTGAGCTGAGATCAGAGAATGACCACATCCACTCTGAGAGCCTGCACCAGCTTGGGATAACTCCTGGATCTGACCATGGTCAGCTGTGGATGCTGAGGAGAATAAACAGGGCAAGCACAAAGAAATTCTTCCTGTGATAAAGCTTCATGTGGCTTAGGGACTTGCCAGCCAGAGGCTGCATCTCCATCATCATGTTTAATAGCCACTGATGGACCAGTCCATAAATTTGTTTAATTGACTTTTGACTCCCTTGATGTGTTTGGCATCCACAACATCCTGGGGCGATGAGTTCCACAATGCAATTAGATTGTATGAGGAAGGGAAAAAAAACAACTTCCTTTTGTTTGTTTAAACCTACTATATGATAATTTATTTAGTATCCCTTAATTCTAGTGCTGTGAGTAATCCTGGACAACATCTACTGTTCGTTTTCTCTAGGTCACTCCTGTCATAACCATACCCTGTTCTGTTGCCTGTTTTCCACCATAGGAGCTGCTGTGAGTTTAGATAAAAGCTCTTCCTATTTCTGCTCCTCTCTGTGGCCTGTCTAGCTCCCTACATCCCTGTTGTGATGATGATGAAGGTGGCCATGGTGCAACAACTGTGCAGAATGATGCAGCTGAGCAGACCCAGCAGTCATACAGCAGCATGATAGAAATAATGTGTTTTATTCTCTCTGTTTCTTGACAGTTCCTATCAGGTGCTAAAGCTTTCTGATTGCTGCTCAACAACGAGGTGACATTTATTTGTGACCTTACCCACAATGTCTCCATAATACACCCCATGACAGTGGTTGCTAATGTGGAACTGTAATATGCAGGTATAGTATAGCTAGCTTTTCCCCCTGTCTACATTTTTCAATACTGAAATTTGTCTGCCACTTTCTTGTCCAGCCACTGTGTCATGAGTGACTTAAGCTTTTCTCTCAGTTGACTTGAAGCTTTGAACTCTTCTGAATCATTCCATTAGTCCCTCTGCTAATTGTATTTTCAGAGTCATTTATAAAAAGCTGAGCTGCAGAGATTCCTGTTGGGTCTCACCTCCAGTGGGAGAGCTGACCTCTTATTACTGTTTTCATTTTAACCGTTTTTAACTCAAAGAAGCTGCTCCTTTATGGTACTTTACATTTTTCAGAAGCCTTTAGAGGAGAGATCTTGAAATTGGTTCATTAGAAACAGAAGTTCATTGTGTCAAGCAGTGCCATTTCTTGCCTGCACTTGGGAAACACTTGAGAGCCCAAAATGGACTGATGAGACAGGACTTGTTTCCCCAAAACCTGTGATGAGTCTTCCTCCGTTGGTCACCCCCAAAAGTGCAGCATGGAGCTTGAGCGGGGTGACTGCCTGTTTGAGCCCCTTCAGTGCAGCTGGCAGGGCTTAATCCCTGACTGTGGCTCTGTGTTATTGGGATTTATCCGTTTATTGTGAATAAGAGTTAATTTAGCCTCTCTGCTATGGTGTTATCTTCCTTAGAGGCTCCCTTAGCCTGCTGATCATGGACTCTTCGCTGTCTTTTGTTATTAGTGCCTGTGACTTGGAAAATTCTACTTAGAATCTTCAGTGTATTTTGGCATGGTTGCAGATTTTACGTTTTCAACTTTGAGTTTTACACTTTCATTATTTGGACAGTGCTGCTGCTTAGAAAGCCTCATTTTACTGTTTATTGTCCCACTTTGTTAAGCACGCTAGCTTTTACTCTAAATTTTTTCCCCTTAAGAGATGCACACTTACTCTAATGACTTCTTCAAATGGTCTTCCCACCTCCTGGGTGTGCTTTTCCTTTTAAATTTTATTTGAACAAGTGTCTGTGTTTTTAGGCAGCTCCCTCTACAAGTTAAACTTACAGTAGCAGGTTGTCAAGCCTACCATCAAGATTGTCAGTTTTAAAGTGCAAAGAGCCACTGGCAATATACTTGGAATAAAAGCTGCTAGTTCCTGGGTGCTGCTCAGCATGTGCTGAAGAAGAGGCTCTCTGCTTCAGAGGTCATTAATTGCTGCTGGAGGGAGCAGTAGCTTCCTGTCTTAAATGTAGACATCTTCCCTCTGTCAGTTATCCCATCTGTACAGGGAGATGGACATCTTCCATTGTCTGTGCTTGTATCCTCTTATATCCATCACAGCCTCACTCATCTCCCTTAAAGTTTTGCAGTTGTTGCCCTGTTCTGGATGGGTAGATGATGGAGTAAATCTATACTATAATGTCTGGGCATGGGCCTTCAATCCTACAGACTCTGTGGCATTTGTTGATACAGTTAACTTGGTTGTGCTCTTTGATAAGCTCTCCCTAACGTATGCCTTAATGCCCCGCTCCTTGATGCTCTGCTCTCCCACCCGCACAACCTACTCTCATTCCTGTATAATTTGTACCCACTTATTACAATGTCCTGCTGCTTATCTTCCCTCCACCAGGTTTCTGAGGTGCTGGTTATGTTAATAGCCCTGTCTGAAACCAGGGCACTGCTGTTCACTCACCTTTTTAGACCACTGGTGCTTGGATAGAAATGCATACATGGTGTCTTGTTCTGTTCTCTCTCTCTCTCTCTCTGCAGGCCTGAGAGGGATGTCTGCTGGGGCTGCAGTCTGCTGTTTCCTCCCTGACTGTTTTTGGCTTCTCTCCTATCCTTTTATTCAAGGAAAAAAAAAAAAAAAATTCTTGACTTCTCCACTGGAGACTGCATTTTCCCAAACCACATGTCTTGTCAAACTATTGGCTTTCCCACAATATTTAGTTTAAAAGACCTTCTTTATGTGCCAGTAGCCTTGATCCATTTTCATTTGGATTTAGTACTTGGATCTTTATTGTATAGGCTCTACCTGTTAAAGTCTGTCTTCAAGGTACTATATTCTCAACCTTGCAATGACTCTGGATTTCATTATAGAGCACTAGGGGAAGCATTTCTGAGCATGCAACTGAGTTAGTTCTGGCCTTTAGCCTGGTAGCTACTAGCTAAATCTTGCCTTCAAGATTGTTCTCTCCATCTTGCATTGGCGGTGACCATGTGGACCACACCATGAGCTCTTCCTCAGCTCAGAGTAGGGGGCAGTCCAGATGTGAGACCACCCTGTTAGCATCCAGCAGGCAATTGATGTTCTGGTCCTCAGTTGCCTGTTTCCATTGCACTGACCTTTTTCATCCTATTGGCAGAATTCACTGTTTTCAGAGGAATATCCTTAGTATGAAAGAATGCAC
The DNA here is from genome assembly GCF_965140245.1 of Athene noctua. Taxonomy (NCBI): domain Eukaryota; kingdom Metazoa; phylum Chordata; class Aves; order Strigiformes; family Strigidae; genus Athene; species Athene noctua. The sequence goes on from NC_134048.1 coordinate 14,806,895, forward strand.
TGCTCGCAGATGGTTTCTTTGGAGCTGCTGGTCTGTGTGAGTGCTCCATGGTGTTCTTGAATTTATAGCTGCTATCTCTCTAGTCCCAGGACACTTTCAGTTTGGCTGTTCTTTCTGCAAGACTTGACACTTTGTCTTTGAGGTCCATGGGTACCCTTCACAACGTGACAACCTGAGTGATCTGCCAATGACACAGCTGGACTGCTTTTTGCACATGTACGTGCAACAAGTCTAATGCAGCTCAAATCCTCAGCATAGATCCTCTGCTCAGGCCTTGTGATCCCATTGAGATAGACTAAATGGCATGATCATCTGAAAAGGGTCTTCAGACATCCATTAAACAGGGATGGACTGAGTAGTTTATTCCCTTGAACAGTACTGTAATTGGGGGTAAATACTTTTTTTCTTTTTATAGGATTTTTGCACCTTTTCAAGGCTTTTTGAGAGGTCCTACAGATATCAAGCAAGAAGCTGTAGAGATGTCTTCCATTCTTGAGCACAACTTAACTATTTGTCCTGTTGCTCAGTAGCAAGGTGAATTCATGTCCTGTCACTTAGTGATTCAAAATCCCCTCCATCACATTCTCACCACAAAGTCAGGCTCTCTTGTATAGAATGTGCTGTGGCTTCTGGACAATTCCACTAAATGACATGAGCTAAACAAGCCTGAAACAGCCCTATGCAGTGAAAGTGTTCATTATTGTGCAGTCATTATTGCAGTGATTTACATCATTTAAAAGTGAGATATTTTGATTTTACTTGAAATGCAGACTATAGGAAAACACAAGAATGAAGTGAAACATCTTATTTGGCTTGAATTTTTTTTAACTCCCCTCAACTTTTTTTTTTCTGGAACTGATAGTGAACTGAAAGTGGGTACTAGCAGCACTATAACCATGGTGCAGCATATACATATTCAGTTAGGAAAAATATTACAACAAAAGTTGTCCAGGTTTCTTAGTAAATGAGAGGCTTATTTGCTTGTTATTAATTAAATCTCCATGCTGAAGATATTTTAATTATCTTAGATGTCAGGCTAATCTCTAGGAGAGCATCTTCAAAAGCATGTGGGGGAAAAAGCCTAGGGCATGTGGATATGGTATTTCTTGATTTAATTTGATGCCATACCTTGAAAACAAATAATAAATTCCATTTAACTGTTTGCTTTTGTAAAACTGATGGTGGGTGTAGTATTAGAGTGGAATTTAAGCCAGTTAGCTGTAACCAGGAGGTTGTTTTGAGTTAATTCTTGTTTCAGTCAGGGCAGTGATTTTTTTTTTTTTTTAATCTTTCAGCTTGTGGATTTTTCTGGATGTCTCCTAGGTGCAATTCCTTAAAAAAAACCCTTATTGGTAAGTGTATTATTACACAGGTGATGAAAACTGCTTTTCTTTGTTACCTCTCAAACCCTGTAGCACCAGTTCAGAGATTTTCAGACTCGTGGATTTGGGGCAGAAAGCCACAGGATAAACTTGTTTTGGCAAAATACTAGTCTGAAAATTTGTTGCTCTGGACTGCTCTTTGCCTGCACAGACCCAGGCACGGTTAAATGGTCACCCCTGGTTTTCAGCCTGACATTGCCTTGTTGTGGCTTCTAGCCTTTAGACCCTGTTATTCCTCTGCCAGATTGAGGAGCCCATTAGCTGTGACAGGCCAATCAAACATCTCCTAGTGATGTGGTTACTAGTGACAACAGGCAGATGAACTTGATGACCCAGGAGGTCCTTTCCACTTCTGTGTTCCATGGAGGCAGCGCAGTGTTAATGCCAGAGTGAATCATGGGTGTATCTCCGTCCTGCATCTTTGGAAGCAGGCTCCACCACATCTCCAGCCACTGTGATTAACAACGCAAAGCATGTCTCCTGAAGTCAGCACACCAGGCAAACAGCCCATGGGACCAAACATGTAAGGCAATCAGTGCGAGAAGAAAATAGCATTTGGACACTGATAGAGTTGTGTGCTGCATCTGGTCCTGAGCCAGTGATGGATGGACAGACCTTCTGGGCAGGCAGTAGCTCAGACAAGGATGAGCCTCTGCAGTGAAGACAGCTGGATGGTAGGGCAGGCAGCACAGATCAAGTGTATCTGTAACAGATTCAGAAGGGAGAGTAAAGGAAAAGGACTCTGCAAATGCAGGAAACCTACTGTCCTGGTTTTGTCTGGGATAGAGTTGATCTTCTTTCTAGTAGCTGGTACAGTGCTGTATTTTGGATTTGGTGTGAGGATGATGTTGATAACACACTCATGTTTTAATTGTTGTTAAGTAGTGCTTTTATTCTAAATTAAGGATATTTTCATTTTCCATGCTCTGCCAGCAGGCAGGTGCATAAGAAGCTGGGAGGGAGCATGGGTGGGACAGCTGACCTGAACTACCCAAAGGGATCTTCTGTACCATGGGATGTCGTGCTCAGTACGTAAACTGGGGGGACTTGGCTGGGAGGGGCAGATCACTGCTTGGGCATCAGTCAGCAGGTGGTAAGCAGCTGCATTGTGTATCACTTGTCTTTTTTTTTTTTTCTCTATTCTTTTTCATTATTATTATTATTATTATATTTTATTGTTATTATATTTTAGTTTAGTTATTAAATTGTTCTTGACCTGTGAGTTTTACTTCTTTTTGATACTCCTCCCCCCCACAGGGATGGGGAGGAGAGAGCAAGCAGTTTTGTGGTGCTTAGTTACTGTCTGGGGTTAAACCCCAACACTTACCTTGCTACAAGCACAGACTTACTGAAATGAAGGGGGAATTCCTGAGGCAACAGCTCAGTTGCTGCTCCCCAGCCCCAGGGCTCTGTCTGTCACTGGGCTCTCGGTTTCAGTGCCGCAAAGGGGAAGTCTCCTTTTTGGTTCACACTGTGCATAAAGTGCAGCCCTGTTTGTACAGATGTGTTCACACACAACAGTCTGTATGTGGCATCCTCAGCTCCATGACTCTCACAAAAGGTGCAAGTGCAAGCTTTATTCAATCCTATTTGGAAGGCTTCATTCCACAACCAAAATTTTAGATTATGGCCTTATTTTTAGTTGGGAAATAAATAATTAATATGACCCCAGCCCTGGAAAGGGGCCACAGGCTGGGAGATCCCATCGGTCTGTCAGGAAAGACAATTTTGCTGTTTGTCCGTGATGGTGCAAGACAAACACTTGGAGTGTGTTCAGCCATGATATTGGAGGTTTTAGAACAAGATACACACCCTTGAGCACCTTTGGGCTCCTTTGCCCCACACTGCTTATGTGATGTTTTGTTGGTTTTACCCTTCTGCCAAGCACTGACTGGAGGAGAAAAGAGCCAGGTTGTGATCTAGATGTTCCTAGGAAAAAAAAAAACAAAACCGAAATAGCACTGACTTGGTCTTTCCCTGACCTTGTTTCAGCTCTGGGATGCTGGGGTGTCTGCTGCATGTCACTCCCACTAGACAATTTGCTAATCAATCACTGTTGGGGAACATGTTGCTTCCCACTGCTGTCATTAGGCATTTGTTAGCTGATCTGCTCCACCATTAGGCTGGTGACCTGCCTGCAATGGGATGCTTATTAAGTTGGATATGGGTGCATAGGATAGTGTGTTGTGTGAAATGGTGTTAGTAAATGCAAGCGAAAAGCCACAGGTTGTTAAATGTAACCACATAAACCTCAGGACTTCCCGTGGTGAGCATGTTCCTGCTGCAGGGATAACAGAGCTCTGAGTGTGTCTGAGTGCCTGTGGAAAAGGCATGGTTTGTAACAGTCTTTGGGGAAACAGGTTGGGTCAAATGTGTGCTGAACTCCCATGAAATGTCTGTGCTTGAGAAGCAGACAAAAGGACTCTGAGGATGTTTTGCAGTGGCTGAGGGAATGCTTCAGACAACAACAAACAGGATGAAAGAGCCCAAAAGACCCACAACTCTCTGGGAAATTTCTTTCCCCCTTTTTGACGGAGGGCAAGTGGGAGGCTGGAGAAGTCTAGAAATAAACAGAGGAGACAACAGTGTAGGTGCAGTCCTTGGTGATGTGGAGGAGGAAGAAGGTTCACTCCTCTCTTCCAGAAGAAAAGCTGAAAAAACCCCAAGATTGCCATGGCAGTCAGCAATGCCTGCTGGAGATGCTAGAAGGTGCCATTAGCTTAGCAGATCACTGATCAGTGAGTGTTTAGCACTCCTTTTGGGAGGGATGGTTCATACCTGTACAGAGGTGCAGAGGCAGGCTGGACTCACAGGGTGTGCAGGACTTGGCGCATGTCTTCCTGGGCTTGGTGTGCTCCAGCTCTCTGGCCATGTGAACAGATGCTTCATGGGGTATTTCTTCAGCCTTTGTGCAGTTTAAAGCACAGCCAAAGCAACCTCTTCTACACTCAGCATGAGCATTGCTGGTATCTGGCCAGACGGTATTGTGGACAAGTCTTGGTGTCAGACACTATAGAGGGCTTTGCCATGGGACACTAACATCAGAAGTCATGTTTGTGCGTAAGGGAAGCTATGCTAGCTGGAATTTGTCATGGTGTCCTAGTACTGTTGCCAGAAATGGCTTAGCAAATGCTCCTGCCAGAGCACAGGGATTATTAGTTCAGTAGCAAGCACATTAGTTGAAAATCAGGTACGAACTTGCAAGGAATTTGACCGCAGACTTGCACCCTGGATTATTTGACCACAGTGTGGAGGAGCAGACTCCAGGGTTACACATTAAATGACTGCATGAAACTTGGGTTTTGGTGTGTGAGTGGAGACAGCTGAGCTGTGAGGACAGAATGGAGACTGTTTCTTTAAGTGTGTTAGACCCAAAGCGATTCCCCAAAATCCTGATGCATTTCTAGTGGCTCCTCTCTCCTCTGAAGCATCGAGGGCTGTGCCATTATCTTTGATAAGGCTGAACTACTCCTTCAGCAACCAGAGTGATGCTGTTGAAGGTAATGATGCTATTTGACAGCATGCCTCTCCTTCCCATAGAAAGGTGTTTAAACCTTTTTACATCTCACATAAAGGGACAAGTGTCCCTTTTCCCCAGTACTGCCACATCATCAGCACTTTGGGTGGTACAGTGGCTGAAAAGTAAGTTATGGGTGCCTTGAAGACATTCTGTGGCTTTCAGTCTAAAAAAAAGAGTTCTGACTAAATGCAAATATTCATGTCAATTGTATGCTCTCTCCTAAATTTGGGGGATATGGAAGGAGAAATGGAAGAGTATGGAAAATCCATAGCTCTCATGCAAAATTCTGCTGTCTGTTTTAGCTGCTTATTTCTTTTTAGTGAAAAGTTTGTAGTTTTCTTTGAAAATTATCTCCACTGGCTTGCAGTTCTGGTCACAGCCCATGGCAACAGATATGTCTAGTAATGACACTGGTCGTCTTTCAGATACGTGCACACAGATGCCTTATTCTCAGTTACCTTCTACAGGGCAAAGAAATTTGGGATCCAACTTCCACACAGATTCCTCTAGAGGAATGGCTGGTGCCTTGAGGGATCACATGTGTGGCTAAAAGTACCTGCCGTCAGGCTGGCTGTGGGATAGGGTAGAGATCAGAGTTTCATAGTGCAATTAGCAGAGTGGGGTGTGGTGATACTATAAGACCAACCAACACCCACATGGAGTGTGTTTTTGGCCTCCTGCTGTTACTGCAGCGATGGGTACTGGCACTTAGGCCACCACACCCTGCAGCCAATTCTGACACTATAGAATCCTTGCTACTGATAAAACATAAATAATAATTTTGCAGAGAGAAAAACACTATGTTCTTGTCCCTTGTGGTTCAGGTGGGGAGGGCTGGTGATGAGGGTTGTTGTGTGACATGGAAGGGTTCAGTCCTCACTGGAGGGCAGGTTGTTGGCACCCCTCATTGGAGCAGCACTTACAGGGTCCAGCTGTGGCAGCACAGGATGGGGCAGTGTTACTCAAACGGGTCATTTTGTCCTTTGTAATCCTTTGTGCATTGTGCTTATGGACTCTCCAGGCACTTTTCTTGCTGTCCACAGGAAAATAATCTCAGGACAGATTTTTCTTCCTCTGTTGAAATTCTGCTGTTTCAGTAGCCCAGTGACAGTCATTGTCTTTTATTTCCATGTGTGAGTTGAAGCCAGAGTCAGAAAAATTTCTACTTTGTTCCCAAACAATAGGGCTGTGTTTTTTTGCATGATGACTCTGGCTTTTCAGCCGGTGTGCCATGCTTCGCTTCTAGCTGTGGCCCATGGCTGGTGCTCGGCAGAGGCTGAAAAATATCCACAATGAATCTAGGCGGTTATGCAATGCTGCACATGAAGTAAAATTCCTTTCTAACCCCTGCAGGCGATCAGTTTACGCCCTGAATGATGAGATTTTGATTACCCTTATCTAAGCTACAAATACTGTTAACTGAGGTGAAATCAGCTAGCTCTGGTAAGGCCCATCAGAGCAGAGATCTTGGTGGCCTTCGGAGGCTGCAAGTCCTTTGCAGCTCTGTGGGATGTCGTGGTGCTTTGCCATGAGAAATCTTTTCACTGTGCAGATGTTAGTTGCTGAGGCCTTGTAGATCAAAACCCAACTCCAGCCATCTCCAGCCTAACAATTTTCAGTGAGCAAATACTGCCCTGGAAAGCGTTGACAGTAGGAATGGCAGGCTGCTTCCCCAGAGTTGGCGGGGAGAGCTCGTTGCTTCGATCTGGATCTTCCTCTGAATGCAGAGACTGGTTCCAGCATCCCCAACCCCACATGGCATTGGTTATAGCTTGGGGAGCAACTTTGCTCTCCCAGTGAGTGCAGTTTCCCAGGGCAGCTTCATTCTTCTGTGAACAAAAGTTGTTGAGCTGCGGGGAGGCTCCTGGCTGGAAGGTGGGACCTTTCCACAGGCAGACTGAGACTGGTGGGTGCAATGACACTGGATGGTGTGTTAGACACTTGGATGCATCTCTCTGGATTCCTCTGTCTTATATTTCACGTCCAGAAAAAAAATAAGTATATATAAAAAAATCCAAACTAGCAGGAGGCGAGAGTTTCTTGTATCATTCAGCCTGATGGGAGGGAAGAAGTGATCAGTTTTCAAGGCCAGGAAAGATCAATAGGACCAGTCTGGCTGGTGTGCCATGCAAGCCAGACCATAGCTGATACTAATGATTCCTGTACCAGGCCTGAGTGAGAGATAGCATTGTTGTTTTGACTTGTGGGAGGATCTCTCTCACCGCAGGGGTGAGTTCCAATGTAAGACCAGGGATGAATGGACTGAAGTAGGTGTGACCCAGAGGATAATGCAGCCTTCTGCATCTTAATGTCCCCATCTATGAAATGCAAATAATAACAGGGGAACCTCGTAGGGATTCATTAGTCCTTTGAAGATGGCATGTGTTACATGCTATTACTGTGATCATCCAACGTTGGCCTCATCCCTGCCTTTTGGATATACCCCTCTTGCTCACTTCCTGATTCATTTCCCCCTCCTCCCTGGCACCGTCAAGCTAAGTCAGCAGTGACAAAGGCCTGTCCAGGACAGTCAGCCACATGTCATGGTGGCTCATGGCCTGGGACGGGTTACAAAGATGAGGCCCAGACTGGTTCAAGCAGAGTGCTGGAAATTGCTGCCATTGCATTGCAGATTTGACAAGGAGACCCAGGACCTTTCTGTGCTGAGGACATACAAATGGTGTGCAAGACAGTTAATAACCCGAGATGCTTTTTGTGACTTTTTGGATCAGAGCTAAAAGGTAGATTTGGGCAGGACAGGAAACCTGGTGACAGGGAAGGTCATGACCCATGAGACACCTGGGTCCATGGGAGGATGCAGTAGACGGTGAATTTAGGGGAAGATGCTCTTGGTGCACAGAGATTTGCAAAGTAACTGATACAAATTAAGTTTATCCACTTTCTTTCCTTCTGATACAGTAAGTCCACTTGACACAGATTTTTTTTTTTTTTTTTTTTTCCCCCGAGTGTGTTTTATTCTTCAGTAAAGATTTTTGTCATGCTCTGGACATGTTTCTGAAATGTTTTTTTGCTGAGGCTCCACATGCTCTAAGTTGCACAGGACTCGCTGTGCACCTGATCGTCAGAGGTGGATGAAATCAGGAAATTCCTGTCATTCCTCTCCTGGCCTCTGGCAGTTCATCTCCTTGGTGAGCCACCAGAGAGGGAATAGCGTTCCAGGATGCTGAGAGTTAACACACTCCACTACTGAATTTGCACTTGCAGCGATGCAGCCTGGTGAAGAGTCAGCTGCTGTGCTGCTGAGCTGGGTTGTACCCAACAACGGTGGGAAATGAGCAGCCGTTTGGGACAGACTTTTCACTGAGTCAGGCTGTTGAAGCTTTGCTCTGGGTTCAAGAAGTTCATCCTGGCTGAAGGGAAAGGACCATGGTGTAGACCTCGGGTACCTGCAGTGGCATCGGAATTTCAGGATGACCGACTTGTTTCCCTGGAGATCTGGGCAGCACTCACCTGAGAGCTGCAGCAGCAGTAGGTATAAACAGAGGAGCTCTGAGACGCGGTTATCGCAGTCCAGAAACTCAAACTCATTTCCACTAGCTTGGGGCTGAATGTTGAATGATCAGCAACTAGGTTTTGGTCACAAAAGTGCATGAAAGCAGAAGAGCTTTGTCCCGTGTCATCAACGTTGTTCTTGCATGGGATGTGTGAGGATGAGGTGTCTCCCAAGTTGTGCTGAGATGGGTGAGACTCGTAGCTCTTCTTGCAGCAGGGTCTAGCCCAGGGTGGGTGCATAACTGGGTGTCTCTGGGGGGCAGAAAGCCATCTTCATGGGGTGGTTGACAGCAGAGATGAGTCCTTTTCCCAAGGCACTAGGCAAGATGTGAAGAACAGACCACCTCTGTGGGCAACACTTATGCAGATGCAGCCCCGAAGGCTATGTTAGCTTGCCATGTTAGCATGGCAGCACAATAGTCTTCCCTTGATATTTGTTATTTGACAGCTGCAGATGAGCCCAAAGTGAGCTGCAAGGGGCTGCTTGCTCTGAACCTGAAGTGTTAATAATGGTGAGAGACTGATTAAAAATGAGTAAGTGTCTCTGAAGTCCCTGCATTTTGAAATGCCTTACTTCAGAGGTGTAACTCATGGAACACTGCTGAAATTGAGAGCTCTGGACTCTGCTTTGGCTGTGAAGCAAAATGCCACCTAGTCTGGGTTTCCTTTGTTAAATATGCCAAACAACTATGCCTCTTCTCTTTTAGTGCAGAAGATCTCTGGGTTGTGAGAGGAGTGAAGTGATTGGCTGGAAAACAGAGAAGTTTAAATATTTCAGAGAAGTTTAGTGTTAAGCGGTGGTACTGATGGGGTTCCTCTGAAGGGGAAGAGAGATGGCAGGGAGGTAAAAAGTGTGTCGGGACAAGAAAGGACAACGATGGTGGGAATATAGGCATGTCATTGGTTTTATAAGTGGGATGCAGTTTTCCTAGTGATACAGGAGTTCACTTCCCTGGAGGAGAGCAGGGGATGTGACCTAGTCTCGAAGGCTGCCTGTGCTGGTGTGAACAGGGCACCTGGAGAGATGACAGAGCGCAAACCACCTGAGAGCATATGCTGGGACCTGTGAGGCTGTGAAGGGTTGTGGTGGTGTGATCTTGGCTGGCACTCAGGAGGAAGAGCGAGCAGCATTGGCAGCACAGACTCAAGCACGTGTTGCTTTCCCAGTCTGGTCTAGGGACCCAGCAGCGATGTTGAGTAAAGTCCAATTTGCTTGCTGAGAGTAATGTTGATGACACCAAAGCCACAGCACTGGTTGCAGAGATGCAAGTTTTCCAGTGGGGGGAAAACCAGAAAGGCAAATGGTGCTGTGAAGGGGACTGTCCCTGGCAGTGGTGCCAAAGTAGGTGAAACATGGGCTGCAGATCCTTATCAGGGCTCGTTTTGTCCTGCTGTGGTGGCTTTGGAGACCTGAGCCAAAGCATTTCCTTGCTCTGGTGTGAAAATGGAGATGGACAGCACACATTCTCAAGTGTTGAGGGCACCTTTAGAGCTGCTTGGGCTGGAGACTGGCATTCACAGAATCATCTAGGTTGGAAAAGACCTTGAAGATGATCCCGTCCAACCACTGACCGAACACTGACAGTTCCCAGCTACACCAGATCCCTCAGTGCTATGTCGACCCGACTCTTAAACCCCTCCAGGGATGGGGACTCCATGGGCAGCCCATTCCAACACCCAACAACCCGTTCTGTAAAGAAATGCTTCCTAATATCCAGTCTAAACCTTCCCTGGTGCAATTTGAGGCCATTCCCTCTTGTCCCATTGCTTACTACTTGGTTAAAGGGACTCATCTCCAGTTCTCCTTTACAAAAACATCCCTAAGTGATGCTAAACTCATTAGAAAGGTGGTGATCCCATATGCAAAACAGTGCCATGTCACTAAAGGGAAGAAAAACAATTTTCTGAGTGGACAAGGCATCTCAATTATTTGTGTAAATATATCTATAGATACATTCCTGTGCAGGCAGAGCCCGTGAAGGAGTGAAATGTGGGAACATCAGAAAATGGGAGAATTGTTATAGGAAAGGGAGTGTAAGCCTGTTCATCACTAATAGGGGTGTGAATCATTTGGCTGCTCATTGGCTCCCTTCCACATTCTCCTCAGGCCCCTGACAAGGAAAGAGGTGAATGTCCCCTGTGGCTGTGCCCTGCCTACCATGGTGCTGGCCCAGCTCAGTGGCTGTAGGACTTTGTCCCTAGGACTCCTCACAACCAGGGTTTCCCCCTGACGAGAGTTTGCCTTAATTTCATGTTATGCTCCATTTCCCCTTGCATTTTCCTAGTTGCTCCTCCATGATTATTTTTATCCTGTTTTTCTAGGAGAACGTGGTGGAAAGGACACAGCGAGAGCTTCCTACCAGGCATAAAATCATTACATGCTGTTTACTTTTCCAAAATTTTAACTGAAACATGAACAAAGGGGGTCTTTGTAATATATCTTCTTGCTCTCAGCTGCTTCTCTCAGTGGCATATTGCTTTTCAGCTGTTTGTCATCATTTTTAAATTAAGAGTAGCTAGGTGCTGTACTAAACCCATTGCTAAAGCATCAGGATCATCTCTCCTACAGATCTGATCCTGCAATACAAACTCCTATGGAAATTAACGGGCTCTCTGGATTCCAGTGCAGGATTGAGACTTTGTGTAAATCCATCAATAAAGGCAATCGAGTGAGTCAGACAAGATTTATGTTTAATACACACTTGCTGTCATCCCTCATTATTCTGCTCAGGTTTCCTTTTGTAAGTCAAGCACACAGGAGAAAATCCTTCAAACCATATGGCTCTGCAGGGTTCTCCCCATCCCCTGTCATTGCATTTCATACCACAACTGTTTTGTTAGGAGGCTGTAGTTATGCAGTAGTAATTGGGAGGGAAATCCTTCTCTCTTTTTTTTTTTTTTATAGGTTTGGTACTGAACATGGTTTTGGTTGTGTTTGGGTCATTCTAACCTCCTCCCACAGGTCAGTGTGGGTATAGCTGGTGGACAGGGTGCTGCAGTGGTGGGATGATGGGAGAGATGTGGTGGTCACAGGACCCATCTGGGGTCAGGACCTCTCTCCTCTCCCTTGACTCTGTCTACACAGCCAGGCTGGGAGCTGCTCTCACCTGGCCAGTCTGACTGGGTCTGGTACCTACTGTACCTCCTTCAGAAACAGGGTGGTCATCTAGCTGTCTTAAATCAAGGAATTGTTTCACTTCTCTAGAGAAATAGGGCTTTTGGAGGAAAAGAAAATTTTAAAACCAAAACCCATTCAGAAATGCACCTCCCCTCTCCAAACCCTATCACCTCATGGCTGACTCATGGGAAGACACCCCAGTAACAAATGATGTCTTTTGGTTTTGTTCTTCAAATAGATTTCCAGCTCTATCCACTTTTAAATGACCATATGCTTTTTTTTTTTTTTGCTTCTATTCTGGATCTTTTTTAATCTCTCCCAAGGATTTACCAAGACATGCTATATCAGGTTAGTTTTCTTCTCTTCCTGTTGGCCTCCCCTTTAATTCCATGACCAAATACACATACAGAAATTATGATTCAGGGCAACACACAACTCTTCATATCTGTCACGAACCATCTGTATGACCTCAGGCAGTTTACTTCTCTGTTCCAAACTCTCTGCTGTGAACCTGCACATAATTTCAGTTTGAGTTGAAATGAAATGTCAGGGATGACCACACACCAAGTTAGGACTCTACTTACTTGGCTTTGGCTTCACTTGTGAACACGAACAACTATTCTGATCTGAGAAACATGTGGCAGTGATTTATTATAAAGATTTATATGGAGCTGTGTTGGCCTGTTTGGCCAAACAAATATGTCATGCAGAAGCATGTTTTCTTCCTCAGATGGTGATGACCTGCCTCTCTGCACAGCTGCAGCCTGCTTGCCTGTGCTCAAGCCCCTCATTGCTCTGGGCTGCTTGACTCTCTCATTTATCCACCTGTTTCAAACCCTGCAAAAGACTTCTCTCTTCAAATTCTCCTCTTTTTACTGGAGAACAAAGCACGCTGCTTCTTTCCACATAAATCACATTCCAACACTTTGATGTCATCTTTATTTTCCTCTGAGTCTCTTGGGAAATGCTGCACAGGATGACAACCTTCATTTTTTATCTCTTCTTCAGGAGAGACCTGAGCAGGGCTACTTTGCTGGACCCTTTAGCATCAAGAAAAACACATCTCTGTGAGCACTGATCTGCTTAAAGAGCAGTATCTGTATGGTTTGCCATGTCTCATGTGGACTGAGGAAAGGTTTTCACTAATAACACCGCAATTTTTTCTGAAGACAACAGGGATAAACAGGGAAGGGATTGAGGATTCAGCAGTATGGTTTTCTCATTAGCACAGCTGCTATGTGAACTGTGGCATCAAACTCAAAGAATTTGAACAAGGCCTCAAACTTCATGTTTTTCAACCTTGCCTGAATATTTACTATTTAGGTTCATACTGAGGTGCTTTAATAAAAGTAAACTGACTTCCAGAGGTCTCGGGTGACGTGGCCCTCCTCTTGTCTCTCCTGGAGCCAAGTTATTAAAATAAAACCCTTTCAGCTATTTTGTTGAGATATGAAAGGGTATTAGTGGTGTGCTACTGGGGTACCTCTGTCTTATGAACCACCCTAAAGATGGCAAGAATTCTTCTGCCTCTGTGGGGAAACCAAAATGATCTATTTATAATTTTATTACCTTGACAAAATGCAGGGAGTGACTCAAATGTGCCCCATCCTTATGGAAATTAATTGTGTTAATGGGATCATTAGAGTTTAGAGCTACTGTCATCAAACTGGTTTTTGCAACTAATGATGGTTCTTGGGAAGATTATGTCATAATGAAGGCGGAGGATCTGGTCATCTATATATACGTGATCTGACCTGAGCCCTTTCTTTGGGTTTCATTGAGCAATGCGCTAATAGAGTCAACATAGGCAAACAGCTGCCACCCTCACCATGAAAATAGAAGGTGCCTCGGTGGTCCTTGCTCTGGCATTTTTCTGCTTCTTTTCAGGTTAGTAACTTCTGATGTTCTCTGTGCTAAAATCTGGGACTGGCAGAGGACATAGCCTGGGAGTTCCTGTAAAGACAGATAGAGGATTAGAGAGCCCTTGTTCTTTAAAAAGTATAGTGATATAATGAGAAGGCCATAATTTTTTTACTGTACTACTCGTATTGGTTTGCTATAACCCATTCTTGATAATGGCTTTTTCTCTTGCATGTGAAAATGGTGCAGTTCTACTGCTAGGTAAAAGTGTCTATTTTTAGTAGAGTTAACAGTTTAAGAGCAAACGAAAAAAACAACCCCCCAGCTGTCTAAGTGGAGGAATGCAAGTTTCCAACCAGACTGAATTTTTGCATAAAAAGCTTGACTTTGAACAAAAGTGCAATACAATTTTTGGTAAAATCAGAAAAATAGGAATTTCTTGTCAACACTTACTAAGGAATGAATTTTTATATGGTTACAACAGACAGACTTCGGCAGGAGTTTAGGCTTGATGCAGTGGTCTTTCACTTTATTGCCTATTCCTACTGAAAAAGAGCTAAGGGAAGATTTCTTGATGGTTCCCTGTGATGCCACTGATGATGCAAGACAAAAGGATGAAACTGATTATACTAGCTCTAAGTAGCTTAGTAGAAAGAAACATGTATCAGTTGACTAATTATTAATTTGGTAATTTATGTGAAGTATTGCAAATGGAATGGGCCTTGAAAAGGAATTTGAAGTTTGGGACAATGATACAGCCTAGCTCTGGTATCCCAATTTTAAGTGAAGATGAAGAAAGTAAAAAATACTTTTGTAAGGTTGATAAAACTACCAAGGCAGTGGGGTAGAATAGAGAAAGAGTTACTAAACCATCCTTGGAACTTGGATTTTAAACTTGAGAAAAGTAACACAGTGAAAGGGGACACAAAGATGCAAAAAATGGATTTGCTTTTGCATTTGAATGACAAAAAGTGCAATGTTCCAGAAAGTCTCTAATGCCCAGTCCTTTCTATCAGTGTACAATAATGCATTGGATTAGCTTTTATCTAGAGGTATTTGGGTGGATTAGGAAACTGCATCAAGTATTTTAATTAAATGCTTTTGATTTAAAATTTCCCTTCAAAGATTTTGTATGGTTTCATTGTTGGTTTTTCTGTCGCAGATGTTGCCAGCCAAGCTTCGATTAAGGCAAGTCCAACCTTTTCTATTCTGATTCTCCTTTTGTTTTGCCGACTACACTGCTTAATGCATGCTCTGAGCAAAGTCATTTAGACGGACTATACTTAGATGTCATAATGCTCTTTCAGTGGAAAAAGCAGTGAATTTCTCTGTGTTTACAGACTATACTTTTGTAATACAGCAGTGGATCTAGCTGGCAGTGTAGTTTGGTGTGCTATGCTGAGCACGTATCTGAACAGCTCTGGGCTGGAAATCTCATGAGATGAAGTTAGAAATGGCATGAATTATATTTCTAATGATATTTCAGAATTTTGCTTCTGATCCAGCAGAAACCCCTGCTTCTGATAATTCCTGAGTTTGATAATTAAAAGAATTAAGGCAAGTCCTTTGGGCCTTGGAAAATTATTTGATTCAATGACTGAGAAGTCAGCTCCGTTCATATTTTAATCAAAAAAAGCTTGCCTCTTCTTAATAAAGATCCTTTTGGAAAACATAGTAGCCAAAAATAACTTAATGGTTCATTGATTCTCCCTAGTCTGCATTTCAGTTACCCAGCAGAAGAGACAATTGGTTGCTGCAGCATTACACAATATTACTGCTTTGCCTCCTAAGAGGACTGTACTTTTCTGTGCTTCAGTCTTGCACCTGAATTGCTCTTCAGTCACTCTGGTCGATTCATTACTCTTGCATCCCACTGGCACTTCTAGGGCTACATTTTCCACTCTTGACTAACTTTATAAGTCCTTCCCTGCAGCAGGTAGCAATTTGCAGATGTATGCAAATTAAATATGTATTCCTTTTCCGATGAATAATGGCCCTTGCAACGGGTTTTGAACTTTCTCGTCTTTTCTGCCTCAGGAGCCACGAGCGGGGCTCTGGGTGCAGCCTGTACCGCACGTGATGTGTGGTGAGGGATGAGGTTGAGGGGTGTGGTAGCTTCAGACCTGGTGTGAACAGATTATTGCTGTCAAGAGCACGTAGCCCACCCAGAAAAGCTTAAATTTGAACAAACTGTTCTCGGGATCTTGATGGCCTCTGAGGGAATCTCCGCTGACTGTCCTCCTCTGTGCTTTTCAGAGTGAGTGCATGAAAATTTGGTCACTTCTGCGCAGTGGGAAGTTTTCCTGTCCCACTAACAAAGAGCCTGTCAGCAGCCCAGATGGCAAAGCAGACCTCAACAAGTGCCTGATGTGCCAAAGACTGATGTGAGTATCGGCAGCCCGTGCTGGCTCCGGCAACCATCCTCCCTATCTGTAGCGTGTCCTCTCCTCCCATAGCCACCTCAGGAGGCTTTGTGTTGTAAAATCATACTCCTGGGCCAGACAGACCAGTTAGTAGCTCTTCAGCAAACTTGTCAACCCAGCAGTTCCCTCTGGCTCATCGCATGGGGGTGGGGACACGCACCACAGGGTGCATGGAGCAAATCCACAGTGAAAACATACAGGGATTGAGTTCCTTGTTTCCATAGATGGTGTTTAACAGGACGGAAACACCTGGATATTAGGAGGAGAGAAAGGATGGCAAAATGCCCGCAATATGGAGATGCTAAACACCCTGGGCATGTCTCACTGAGCTGGAGCCCCGGCGCTGGTCTGTCCTCCCTTGCGCAATGGGGAGGTGGGGTTGGCAGGATGGGCCTTTAATCACCAGCTATTTTGGCTTTAGTTGGAGGACTGCACACTGCTCTGTCACTCACACCTTCCTTTCTTGCAGGGAAAGAGACTCAAAAAACAAAGGGAGTGGTGGAGAGGCAAACAGGAACGTGAATTCCTTGGGAGAGGTGAGGTGAAACATCGCTCTGGAAGCCAGTTTTATCGGCAGATGGGGAGCAGGGTGTTGAGGTGGCATTGTGTCTTCTGCCTCTGGCCCGCGTGCTGAGTGTATTTCCTTGTCTGTGGCGTGGGAAACGCTGGCTTGGCCGATGGGGAAAGGCCCAGCGATGTGCCTGCAGTGGGAGCAAGGCAAACATGCTCTGCCTCGGGAAAAGGGTCAGGAGGAGTGTGAGGCTTTGTGCCATCCGCAAAAGAAATCAAAACTACTTGTAACTCCTCCCAGGCAATCTAGTCCCTATCGGACAATTAATATGGTCTGTGCCTGACCCAGAGCATAGTCTGAGGAGGATACCTGCCTGTTTATAAGGCATGCCATTGGCATCTGACAGATAATTAATAGCAGTGATGGTGCATGTGAGCTCTGACTAGGGCAGGGTGTGGGAGCAGGCTGGTTCTAATTGTCCCTTGTTTATCTTGTTGATGCACCTGGCTGGTTTCTTTTACCCATAGATGTTTTTCTAGATAGCAGGTCTTTATGTGGAGGGAGTTGTATTTTTGAGCCTTGGGTTTTTTATTCTTGATAGGAGCGAATTGGTTTCCATCAGATAAGTGTTTGTTGCAGTGATTTTATTTTTTTTCTTTTTTTTTATTTTACATCTGGTTAAGCAGGGTAGCTCTTGTGTGTCTGGGCAATTTAAAGGTTTTGTAAAGCACAGCTGTCCTGAAGGAGATCTTTTTTAAACACCTGACTTGCCAAAGTGTGGTCCTGAAGGCAGAAGGACAGTTTCACAGTGTCAGGAAGAGACCTACACTGAATTTCTTTGTTCAACCATGGATTTTCTGTCTGGCTTTTGGCAAGTAATTTTCTAGGCTTGACTTCCCCATCTGCAAAGCTGGGGTAAGTTATCAAACCATCTCCTCTACACAAAGGGAGAGCGAAAAAATGTATTACAGATCACATGACAAATAACCTTAAAAGTGCTGCATAAAAGAAGCTAAAGACTTCATATGTAGCATGTGTTTCTTATGCTACAAACCTGCTTGTGTGCCCTGAAAGATATAGCATATCTCTTCAGAGGAAAGTAAAGACCGGGTTGAAATGCTTAAGCAGGTTTTGTGACAAAAGACTTTTGTGAAATAGAGTGCTTTGATTCAGTTAACGCATAACATCATGTTAAGTGCAAGGTAAAAATACCCACCTCTTACTCTAGCATACCTGGAAATGTGATGTGTGCAAGGATTATTTTTATGCCTGCAGCTGCATTTTTTTTTTTTTACTGTGCAGGGAATTTTAGAATTCTTGGTAGTGTGTTCTCTTACGAGAGATGGGAAAATTTACTTTCTTATTCAAAATTCACTGAGAAATTGTAGCTTTTATACTTAGAGAAAAACCTATGTCCTTTAGGCAGGATCTTGCATGTCTTACCTATTAGAAATAGAAATAAAGCTACCCTGGATGCAAAGACAAATCTGCTTATATTGCATGCTGTAGTTTAAGAGAACATATCAGGCAAACTGTAGTTTTCCACTGGCTTATGCCGCAAGGAAATAAAACAGTGTTTGAAATGTAATTTATTAGGTGGATAATCCTTTGTGGATTTGTGGGAGATGCATCCCTCTGCCAGCATACCTGTGTCAACCCTTGTTTTTGGCATTTTCATAGGATGAATGCCGAGAGTTTCGGGACCTGTTTAAGAAAGGGAAACTTTCCTGCACCAGAGAAAATGACCCCGTCCGGGATTCCTCTGGGAAACAACACAGCAATAAGTGTATCATGTGTGCAGAGAAGTTGTGAGTAGAGAAAAAACCTGCCTTTTCTTTTGAGAAAGCAGCTGCTGGAGTGACCCAACTGCTGATGCATATGGATGGGATCGCTTGCCCCTCCTGCAGTTGATGACAGGGAAAATCTCTCGCTCCCTGGAGCACTGTGGTATTCACTTTCTCATCTTGCTTCTCTTCCAGCAAAAGAGAGAATGAGCGGAAGTTATCTAAAAACAGACAAGGAAAAGATAAGGTGAGATTAAAGTATTAGGCAGGTCAATATAAAACTTTATTGGATTTTCACCTAAGATAGAGAGAAGGCAACATTATTCTACTCAGTTGCTCTGTCTCCACTGATTTAATTTTGAGATCCACTTTCCTTTCCCTCTTTATTTCTTGCTCATGCTCTTGAATCCCTCAAGTGAACTATTTGTGCCTGAATGTTACAGTCTATCCTACTGACCTGTGGATCTAGGGACAGGCAAATCCCATCAGAGTGAGAAAACAGGTGTGCTGTGCTGTCCTGAAAACTGGCTCAAGGGTGGAGGAGTCAGTGCTGCTGGCGGTGCTAATTAGGTGAAAAGTCAGGGTGAAAAGATCTAAATCTGAACTCTGCAAAGCTCAAGATATCCCTGTATTCTGGGAGGAGAGCTCAGCCCTGCGCTATCTCCATGGACCTGTGGCTCAGTTACAGCTTTTCTTCCTGGAAACTTTGTTCTCACAGAGCTGCCATTCACCACCTGCGCCCTGTCATCCTGCAGCCACCGTCACACTGATGCTTTGCTGGCAAAAACAGCTCTGTAAGGGGAAAAAAAAATCGTTTTCCAACACTTACCTTTCAATTTCTGCTATGGTAGGGACTGGTGTGGTCCCCTTAAGCCTCAGTCTTGGGGATAATCCTCTTTCAGTGCTTCTCCTAATGACTTTGGCACAAAAAAATAGAAGCATAAGTGAAATTCGCTGATGGCAAAGTTGGGAGGCAGCAGCAGAAGAGGATCAGCAGATCACTCAGGACTAATTGGATAGCACTGAGGCCTGGAGTAATAGAAACAAGATAAAATGTAATAACAGTGCAAGATCACACAGTCAGTGATTAACAAGAATTCCTGCTTGTCGGTTAGAAGTGACAAAGGATTAGAAAGCCCTGCATTTATTAGTGGGTCAGGGATGTGACAGGCCATGAAAAAGGCAAATGCAAGTCTTGTATGTACTCAGCGAGGTTTCTGCAGCAGAGGCTGGGAAGTTAACAGAGCTCCAGAAATGCTGGTTCAAAGGGAGACTGTTTGAGAGGGGTTAATTAGGGGAAGGCAGATCTGTCTCTGGAGGATCAGGGTGCTGAGCTGGGCTGGTCCCAGGGAACAAGGTACAGAGGGTCTGGGATTGCTTTCCTGGGCTTGTCGGGGAGGGAAGCATTGCCTGAACTGCACAGGGGTGTGAGTACACACTGGTGTTGGGGAGAAGCAGTGAGGCTCTTGGGGAGCCCCTCTGAAGTGGGGTGCGACATTTATTTCTGGTGGGAGCAATGCAATGTGGCTGCTGGCCACAGCAGGTGCAGGCTCGTCCTGTGCAGATCATGTCTCTCCTACCCATGGCTAGTCTGGCTCTAGAGAAGTGCAAGGCTTTGTACTCTGTTTTGCCAGTGTTAAGCAAAACTGAGGATCCAGAGGCTGAGGTGCCCTGGATGGGAGCAGGACACAATGCTGGGGAAATCCTCCCCTGGCAGAGAGGATGAGGTGCTGGAAACTTCTGAGCAAAGCAAAGGATGAGGCCAGTGATCTGTTAAGGACCTTAATGCAAGCTAGTCAAAACTCCTATAAATGGGCAGAAAATTTCAAGTGTTAAAAACTATTTGTTAAAAACAAAGCGTAAGTGGGATCCAGTTACTTATTCTCTGTACTTGCTGTTTGGAATTGGCTATTGCATGTCTGAAATAGTTGAAATTATGGGGATTGAATGTTTACATCCATGTTGCATAACAGGTTTCTGTACAGCAATTTTGAACAGGGAACAAATTAATCATCCACTCTCCAAACAACCTTCCACTGCTCATGGACTATTAAGTATGTTTGCATTGTGCTTTTATGTTTTAACTGCTGCTTCTTGATCGACATGTCCCAAAGTGTTGTTGGTTTTGGAGAAACTACTGGCTTTGTAAATGAAATTATTATCTGAGCTGCAACCTGGGAAAAGGCTGTAGCTGTGTATGAAGGATGTTGAGAGAAGTGGGAGGGAGTTCATTATTGTATCGGTCGCATCACTGGCATGCTTTGGAGGACAGGGAGAATAATAATTAGTCGGACCATATTAGAAAACTCCCAACACGTGCTGTGCAGGCAGAAGGATCCGTAATTTTTCTGACTCAGTCCTCTGCTTATCTACTAAGCGTCTGGTACTGCACACCCTCTTCTATTGCCCATACGCAGGCTCTCCTGTGATGCGTTTGTGATGGTTCAATGCTTTCCTCACAGAAAACCCCAAGTTTCTAAGAATCGGATCAATAAGGCAAAGAGGACAGGGTACCCTAACTGCTGCCCTCCTTCCACAGGATGACTGCAGTGAGTATCGCTCCCAGTTTGAAGCTGGTGGACGACTGTCCTGCACGAGGGAGAATGACCCTGTTCGGGATTCCTCTGGCAAGCAGCACACCAACAAATGTCTCATGTGCGCTGAGAAGTTGTGAGTACAGCTTCCTCTGAGCCACAACAGCAAAGAGGGAAACCTCCGGCTGCAAAACTGCAGCTTCTGCCTGTGGAGCTGCATCTGGGCGATGCCTGGGAGAGAGTCCTGAATCCCAGTGGCCCTCCGAGAGATGCTCCAGCAGTAGGGCTCCGGCCATTGCCACTCTTCCCACTTCCCTTTCAGCGCAAAGGGCCCAGGGGCAGGTGAGAAGCAGCATGGAGTAGAGGAGGAGAAGCAAGTTTGATAGAGAGGAACCCCTTTCCCAGGGGACTGTTGGGTGTGGGCAGCTCCTGAGGAGTTTTCCATGCATGTACTTTGCCTTCCAGATGCTCTCTCTCTACTCCCATAGAGCATATGCAGAAGCAGCCCTGATATGAAAGCAGCCACCTGGATCCAGGATGTAGCGTACAGTGGGAATGGTGAGGAGAAGGGAGAAGGCTTAGGGGTGGGAATTAGTAACAGAACCACCAAGAACAGGAACTGCAGATGGGAAGGTGGTGCCTAATGGCATGATAATGGCTTACATGGCAGCCCTGAGTGCCAGTGGCACTTGCACTGCCATAGCATTCCCTTTTCCTCCTCTCCCCTTCTTCCAGCAAAAAAGAAGCCCAAAGAGGAGGTCAGTCGGGTGGAACTGCCCAGCGCAACAAACCACTTGCTTCAAAGAGTACAAAACAGGTGAGATGGAGCTTAGAGCTTGCCCTGAGCTCAGAGAAAGTGGATGGTGAGAGTCTATGGGATCCTGATGGCCAGGGACTGCCTGTGGTCAGCCTGGGGTGAGCATGGTGCTTGGGATGCTGGAGCCAGCTAACAATGGGGGAGAAGCAGGTTGCATTGCAAAGCCTCAAGTCATTTGTGGGATGGAACTGCATATGAGCATACAAAGTAGGCACGTTTGGACCTGACAGAACAGTCTCTTTCGCTTCCCTGGTGGTGTGATGCTATATGAAAGATAAAGGGTGGGTTCAGACTCCCCACAATCCTGTAAGCCCTCAGATGATAACATTTGGTGGGTATGAAGCAAGCATCAAACCTGCTTCTCTAAGAACAGCCCTGTAATTCTCTGGGTCTGGGAGGAGGAGGGGGAAGGACAGGAGCTGCTTTACTTTTGCTGCTTCTCTAGGTGTATAAAAGTTGTTACTATGGTTGTTGAACATGACCCTGCCTCTTTTGCAGAAGAACTGCGGTGGTTCAGGGTCACGGCAGGGGGTGGATGAGAGACGTCCCTTCTCGTCAAGCAGAGGGTGAGTTGAGCAGCACCTGGGATGGCAGCCTGTCCCCTCGACCACCCCACAAGCCCTGGTTCTGTTTTCTGTCCCCTTCCGTCTACATGTGTTTTCCTAGGGGTGGTTAGGATGTTAATTGGAGCAGGAATGCTTCAGTGTCATACAAGCAGCACTGTCTGGGTTAGAGAATTGAACACTGCGGTGTTTGGTGCTCAGTACACCACTTGTCCCCACTGGCTAAGCAGATGATGGCAAAAAGATGCAGAGTGGGGACGTTTGTCATGCAACCCTTGCTCCTTTTTGGCCTTGACTCCTGTGTATGAAGCATCAGTGATTGCTGTGCTCAAAATCCCTTTCAGGACACCTTTATCCAGCAAACCCTGCCTCCTGACAGGGCACATGTGTCTGCCTTGGCCCTGACTCATCCTCACCTGCTAGCTTGGAGGCAGTGTCTGGTGCACTACTTTCTGGGCACTGGTCAGGCACTCCTGTTTGTTTTATAGCTGCTGGACCTGAGCAGGACTTGGCTGATGCTTTTTCAGAGCCTTTTCTGGGGAGCTCTGGTACTTCTTGCTTTTTGCTGGTGCAGTCCCTTTGTCTCCCCATCCACCAAGTGATGCCATCAGACACAGGGGTGCAGAGCCCTTGGGGGGTGGTGATGCACTTGCGCTGTGCACAAGGCAAGGTTTGTCCTGCTGTTGGCTGCCTCCCTGTTAGCATGTGGCTGGGGGGCTTCTCGCCCGCTCCTGTCCCAGTGGGCGAGTGGATGCCATAGTGCAAGCAGCTCCCTGAGAGCTGTGGGGGTCTGTGGGGAGGGTGGGTGTGCACTGTACTCCCCCTGTTTAGGAGGGGTGGTGTGATGAGCTGCCTCTCCCCTCTCTCTCCCTGCCAGCCCACAAGGAACCGTGGCTCAGAGTGGTAGAAACTGCAACCACGCACCTGGCCGCAAGGCACAGAGCAGAGATGACACCGATGCCTACCAGCTGGTAAACCCTCCTTCTGCATCTTGGATGGCAGCTGTTTGGGCAGAAATGAGGACCTCTCTCATGGGGTGCTCCTCTGCCAGTGTGAGCCCCCAACACCTCCTTTCCCATCCGCTGCTCCTGTTCTTGCTGTGGCCCTAAATATTCTCACTTGGCCCTGTGTCCTTGGAAGGGTTTGAATGACTGAAAGCATCTGTACCCTGATGCTAGCCCCTGTACCACCTGGCACTGAAGCAGAGGGAAGTGGAGTAGGGCTGGATGTGCCCATATGGGACCCTCCTAAGACAGTTTTGCTCGTGAGCTTGGCTCCTTCTGGAAGTATATCAGCTGTGGGGGTGCTGGTCCTGAGCTCAGGCTGGATGCCTGCCCCCCACATGTAGCCAAAGTGGGTAGGAGTTTCAGCCCCCACATGTTGAGAAGGTGCTGAGTCAAAGGCCATGGCCAGAGCAGGGTGATGGAGCTGACCAGGGGATGAGGGCAAGGTTGACAGGGGGAGGGAGTGCTAAAGGGGGAAACACTGAGTGATAGATGATGACTGTGTATGGAATAATGTGGGAGGAAGATGGGGGAGTCTGTTCTCCCTTGTCTCCATGAAAAGAAAATGCAATAGTTTCAATAGAGCTAAAAGTGGAAAATATGAAACTAATAAGAGAAAATAAGTTATGGTAAAAAAGGTGACTGAACTGTGGATCTCACTGTCACGGGGTGTTGTCAAGAGCTAGGATGATTAAAAAAAATGACCTGATGTTTTAGTCCCTCCAGCATTTGCATACAGTAATTTAAATAACATTTTGGAAGGGATATAGGAAATGTGTTTCTATGGAGCTGGAGGGACCTCGCTGCAAACCGCTTCAACTCTCTCTGAAGCCTCTGTCACTGACCACTTTTAGAAAAGGAGTATTTGAGTTAAAAATCCCAGTAGGTGGTTCAGGTAAGGCAGTTTTGATGCATTCTAGAGGAAGCATTAAGTGTAATAACACTAGTCTGCTTCAGGGCTTAGTGGTATTTCCTGGTAGCTCCGGAGGGGGGGTGGATGCTGACGAGCCTGACTGACTAGAGGTGATTCAGGGAGCAAATCTGCTCCTCTCCTCTTTCCAGGGGCACCCGTGGGTTTTGTCACAGGCAGTTTCCCAGAGCCAAAGGTGTGGTGGCACTGGCTGCTGGGACCTGTGACATGTGGGTTGCTGGGGGGTGGGGGCTGCCTGCCCTGGGCAGTAATGCAGGCACACGGGTCGTACTGAGGCAGCAGCATCTGGCACAAGGGGAGGCACCTAGCAGAGAACTGCAAAGGTCAGGGTTGTCTGCTTTCACGTCATCGGTAATTACCGCGATGAGGGAGGAAGCAACACATTAATGAAATTAGTAAGTGACTTTAAACCAGCAGGTGCTATCACAGCACCCCAATGTCACCGAGCCCTCCGTGCCACCTCGCATGAAACTTTCCTTCCCTATGTTGTTTCCTGTCCCATAGTGCTGTTGATAAACCATCATTTTGTGCTAAATGCTGCATCTCCAGAAATGTGTTCTCCATCCCAGCTGCAGCTCTCCTCCGATTGCACCATTTACAGTCACTGCAATGTGTTTTGTAGCACTTGGAGAAGGGGATGGGAATTCATTAGTCACTCCCTTTGTCTTGGTCTTTTTTCAACATCTAGAGCAGAAGTGGGGGGCCAGGGTGAAGAAGGGGCTGTGTATGTGCCAGGGAACAGGCTGTGGTATCTCTGACCTCTGCCGTTTGAAATTTGCTATGACTCTGCAAACATTCCCCCCTACCCTGGCGTGCTTGTAGGGTGGAGACCTCAGTGTGAGAGGCTTTTTGGGGTCCCCAGAGACCACTCCTTGTGCTGTGAGTTTGTCCGGGTTGTGCCAAGTGTGGTTTGTAGGAAAGCTGTGTCTAAATGTTCCTGTTGTCATGCTTGAGAGGAAACAAGAGGGCACCCTTAATTAGTCATAGCTGCTCATATATGCTTGTGTCTCTTAACTCAGTGGGTGTCAGAAGTTGTGCTGCGTGTCGCACCGCCCTCGGGCAGCGGAGTCTGCTGTAGAGCTTTTTTCTTAATTTTGGCCAGTGGGTTTCATCTTCATTCTCGGAGATGAAACTGCATCAAAGCCCTGATAAGGAGGACTAAGGACAGGTAGCAGAAGTTTTCACCTTCTTGTAGATCCCCGATGAGAGAAGCCAACCTGCCCTGGACCAAGGTGCCGAGGTGGATCAGATGAGTGGGTCTGTGGCCGGCAGTGGGGCAGGGTGGGTTCTGTCCCTAGAAGCTTGGCTGGCCAGTCCAACAAGAGACACTATCCCTTTACAAGCCTGGCCTTGCTGGAGGTGTGATGGATGTGTTGCAGGGCAGAAGGATTCCATGGCAAGGCTTGGTTTGTGAGTGCTTTTAAGTCACATAAACGAGGGTCTCACAAGTGAACTAGCACCAAATGTGATTTCTTTCTCTCTTCAGCTGGACTGTGATCGAATTCTGCACGGGGTAAAGGGTGGAAGGATTTTCTGCAGCAAATCCTCACAACCAGTCTGTGGCACTGATGGGAAAACATACAAAAATGAATGTGACTTGTGTTCAGCTGCCATGTGAGTAGGCGGAGAGATTTCAGTAATACAGGGCCATCCACCATTCCCGAGTGTCTTTTGCAGCACAGTGTTTGTTTTGATATATCATGACTCACTATCAAGTGTGTCCTTGGTGCCTTGCTGTTAAGCAAACATAGATCAAAATGCCTGAGATTAATCTGATGACAGCTAATTAAGATACACAAGTTTCCAGAGTCCCCTATTCCCTTTCTGCCCAATCATAAGATTGTTTGGGGAGTAATAAATGCCATCGTACTGGAAGTAGCATCAAAGTATTAAGGAGCCCACAGAGGACTGTCATGCCGATGGCAGAGAGCTGTGGCATTGCAAGTGAATAATAAGCAATGTCTTGTCCTCCCTTTGCAGGAGAGCTTCAAACTACATCACGGTAAACTATCGAGGTGAATGCCGAAAGCCTGCCCCTGAAGTGGTAAGCGGCATGCCACGGCTGGGCTGGGGAAACATCAGTCTTTTCCCTTTCCCTTGTGAAATTCCCCTGTTGGCACCATCTCAGCTTGTGGGGGCCTGATCCAGGCAGCCGCAATGCAGAGTGAAATATGAGAAGCAGGTGGCAGGTAGTCACCAGCTGCCCTGCAGTGCTCTTCAGCAATAGCTGGGGGTCAACACCTTGACCCTGCAGGCAGGTTAACTAACAGGTTAATCAAACTACAAGTTAACTGAACTAATGGGTTAATTAAAACCATGCTCTGCAGCTGCTCTTTAGCTATGTGGTGCAGCGTGCTCTGGAACTGTTAGGGTCAGCTCAGGGAGTCCTGCAGGTTGGGAGGGCTCGGTTGTACTGCAGGCTGGGAGGGAAGAGGGGTATTGGAACCCCTTATCTCCTCTTTTTTTTAAAAAAAAAAATTTTCTTTTTTTTTTTTTTTCCTCCCCTGGAGTGGGATGTTGCTGAGAGGTGGAGAAAATGGCCACCTAAAGTGCCTCTTGGCTGTGTGTATCATCCCATTTCTCACTCCAAGTGCATGCTGGGGAGCCAGCCTGGCCCCTGCATCTGTGGCAGGATTATTAGAGCCCCAGAAGTGCGGTGCTCATAGTCCAGATGTTTGACTTGGATTGACTTGGACAGAGGTTCAGATTTGGATTTAATATATAACCTGGGTATAGTCTCCATGTTGTATCTAGGCTGTATGGTAAGAGAGTGACATGTCTGGGAAAACATTTGGCTTTCCTTGTGGGACATTGGTGAGGCCAGAGGGACCGGAACTGTGTAAACCACAAAGGGCTCATTTCCCAAATAGTATCTAGGGAGATGGTTGGGAAATGAAAATGATTCACTAGGTGGCACACTTTTAGGAAAGGTCTTGAGCCTTGATACTTTGTGCGATTCCATGTAACGGATGAGTTAAACATTTCTCAGTTGTGCTTTGTCTTTCCACCAGTGGAAGCTTGGCAGTCTCCAGCACTTTGATTTGCAGCCAGGTCTCTCAATTTGTGTCTCTTGAGTGTGTGGGATGCCCTGTAGCATGCAGGGAGGACTGTCCTCTGTATTGGCATGAACTCTTGAGAAAATGAATGTTCATCCCCAGGGAAATACTGACATTTGTTCCCACTCCAAACCTGAAGAGAATCAAAATATTGAACCAGCCAAAGAGAAGTTCTATAAAGTTTTGGATGGGAACTTTGGCTTCTAAATATGAATTTGGTATCAGTGTGTTCGTAGGCAACGAAAAACATTCCCACAGGATAGCTATTATGCCATAGCATCATGCCATGCCTTCCTCTGCTCAGTGCCAGGATCCCAGCAGGTCCCCAAAACATTAAAAAGTAAACATCCCAGCTCTTTTTCCCCTCTTCTGTAAAGCAGCAGAGCGCTCTCAACTTTAAACAAAAGTTGAAGAAATTGTAGGGCACAGAGAAATAGTTTTGCCTGTGATCATACTTTGAGGTCTTCATGTCTTGACCTTTAGTGCGATGGAGCCACTGTTGGCTTGAGTATTCTGGGGGTGAAGGGAGACCAGGCACTACTCAATCCTGTTGGTGACTGTGCTCAGATTGCCCAAGGCAGATGAGATTGGGTGTACCACGGCAACTGAAAAATAGAGAGGATTCCCACAAAACTGTGCCTGGTCTGGAATTCCTTACTGTTTTGTATTTTACCAAGCTGTTACAGCTCTCAAGCCTTTGCAATTAGAGGAATATGCCATTTACTGAAAGTCAGACAGCTTGTAGTGATGTTAAGTATTCCAAGGAGAGTTGGATGCAATTAAAAGGAAAAGCGATAAGCTTTTTCCCTGGGGCAAAAAAAGCCAAACATAAACCCCCACGCACAATGATTTAGTCTTTATTTATGTATATTATGTCACCTGAAGAATGAGACTGGAAATTTATGGAAGCTTATGAACAACGTACAGAGCAATGTTATTGTCAGCACTGAAATTCATGGTCACTTGCAGTATAATGAATTCTTTCTAGTGAAGATCCAAACACTCAATATATGCTACTAAAACCCGGACGAAACCAGCTCCAGTAGTGCATTTGGCATCAGAAGTGGTTTTAGACAGCTGCAATGTACAGAATGAAAATTCAAAGGCCTCTCTTTAAACTTTGGAGGAAGATAAGAAATTGTTACCCAAAAATGTAATATTTCCTTGAGTTGTATTTTGAAATTATCCGTGGAGGGTTCTGGGTTGCCTGACTAAATGTGTCCAAACTGCCTCATCCCTTGCAGCTCAGTGTCTGCATCCACTCCTGCCTGCAAAGATTCTACTGAATATCCAGGTGTTTCTGGCAGGTCTCCATGCCTGGTGACCAGAATGCTGTCGGGGAGGGATGGGAGCAGTGTGGTTTGAGAGAGATCTGACACTGAAGAGTATATCTGTGCACTGCTGCGGTGGAAAATCTTGCTGCAGAGAGCGCCTGTCCCTGGGGCCTCAGGCTGGCCAGCATTTGAGCTCCCCACCTTCCCTGGAAGGTCTGTGCCTCTGTGCTGTAACCAAATTCGTTTGATCCTGTTCTGCTTTACTGAAGATAAATGTAGGACTGAGTCCTGGATTTAGATATCTTTTTTGGTAAGCTAGCTGGCTGCAGTGCTGTGTCATATGGATGAATTAATTGTGGGTCTTCCCAGCACATTTCACTTTTAATGCTGCATATCTCACAGTTCCTTTACTTGTTCAAAGGTTTTTCCACAAATCACCCATGTGGTAGTTATCAGTCTGCCCGTGTTAGTCAGTATGTTGGGAAAAAAGGGAATATCCAGCTTCTCCTTTCTTTAAAACCTATTTCTTAACAAAGAGACAATTCCCAGGTTTGCAATGGGCAAGTCCTGGTTTTATTACAAGGCTCTTTATTTGGTCATGCTTCTTTTTATGGTGGTGGAAGTAGGAAAAAGCAGAACCTTTCCCTGTTAGTTATTAGGTGTGGAAAGCACCTAGCTTCAGGCTGAAACTAGTCTTGTTTTCCTAGGCTGGCAGCAACCCAACCTGCCTGCCCTGGTGCCAGGCTCTGCTGCAGTCGTTTCGTGTGGCTGCAGAGCTGGCTGGGGGTGCTGTCACACTGATACGCAGCAGTGGTCATGCTTGGGGATGGACTTATTTTTTGCTCTTTCTTTCCAGAAGTAATGGAGTTCAGACTGCCAGTGAACACCAGGGATCAGCTGTGACCAAAGGTACAGAGAGAGGGGCAGTGATTTACCTGCTCTTGGCCAGCCTGTGCTCTGGAGGTTGCATTTCACAAGGGTTGGAGTGTCCAGCCTTGCTTGGACAGACTGCAGGGCTGGGGTAAAGGACTCTGCAGCATGCTTTTCCTTCTCGCTGCAGCCAGGGGATGGTGGGGGTGAGCCCATGGGAATGTGCAAACGTTCTAATGCCCCTGATGTTGGGTTCTGCCCATTCCTTTTCCCATCTCTGTTTTTTCAGCCAAGCTGTCCCTGCAGAGAGGGGAGGACCCTGGCAGAGCAGCATGCTGCTCTCCCCCGTTGCAGGGAGACAGGGGTGGCTCAGAGCTCTTACAGACCATGGGAGCATCCCAGATTTGAGGTTTCCTCGTGGTCGTTTCAGGTCCCTTTGCCTCCTGGGACTACAGTAATAAACTGTCTCCCCCATGTCTCCCTAGGACAGTAAAGGAAGAGTTGATGTTGAGCACCAGGGGAGATGCCGAGTCCCTGGGACTGCCAGAGCTGCCTTCATCCCCTTCTGCAGTGAACGGGGCCTGTCCTTGCTCAGGTGGAGGGCGAAGGGCTGTGGGGACTCAGTGGTGTCTTCCCAGGTCTGCCCCACGTGTGCCGTTGTGGTCTCTGCTGCCTCGCTGTGTCTTAGCGTGCTTCTACAATAAAGATAACTCAGCAGCTTCATGTCACTTTTCTTCACTATGCCTTGTGGGAGGGACAAACGAGTCCCCACTCCAGCTTTACACAGCGTTCCTCTTGGGCAATAAGCAAGTGCAGAAGGCCCTGGGGTGCACCAGCTGCTGTAAATATCTGGTGAAGATGTTGGACCTGAGGAGGAAGAGCGTGATCTGGGGTTTTGTGAAAGGAACCAGGGGTCAGGTTCTCTCTGACTCATTGTGGGGTGTTGGGTCAATCACTTCATCGCCCTTTAAGCCCTTTTCTCTTGCCTGTAAAATGGACATTAAAAGATATTTACCTACCTCAGAGGGTTGTTTTGACATTTAATTGGTTTACAGTGGAAACCCACAGAGCCAAATTGGTTTTAAAGCACCCCGTGTGTGGGGCTGACAGTTTAGCTGTTGCACTAAGCGTCCTCTTCTGAGGCACCAGGAAATCCAGACCACTTTGTTTTGAGCAGCTGTGGGAAGCAGATACACCCTGGATCACGTTAGATGGTGTGCTGAGCCCTGCCCCCGCTGAAGCTGGAGTTGGGGGCAAGCCGGGAAGGCGCCTTGGATCTGGAGGTCTGAATTTGGCCCGCAGTATGTCTTGCTCTGAGAGGGCAGAAGTACTGATGGCACCCTTGAGGTAGTGCTGGCCAAGCAGGACCTCCATGAGATGACGCATGAACCTTCGCCATGCACTTCTGGGTCACCCTTCTGCCTTGGCCTGAGCTTCCTTTGCCAGACAAGGCCCTGTGGGCGCAAGGGCTCAGCCAGTGCCCACCTCAGGAGCCGTCTCCTGCAGGGAGGGGTCCTGGTGCTAGGGGAGATGGAGAAGTGAGAAGTTCCATAGTGTTGTAATGGCTTAAGGTATTTAAGGTAAAGTAATAATTGTTTTGAGGTAAAACTGTCTGTAAATCAGTTATAATTCATTTATAGTCTAAAACTGTTTTAAGATAAAGCCAAATCTTTGAGCTAAGGGCTCCCCTGGTTCGTCGGGGGCAATGCATCTGAGAATGGGGTGGGATTTGTGAAGCAGGAGACTGTGGTGGTGGGTTAATAGAAATCTGCTGGCAGTTTGCACGCACTTCCTGTACTTTCTTTTATAGCTGTTACTTAAAGCAAATATGTTCTTTATTTGAATAAACTCTATTGCAGGACATTTCCAGAAGACCTTGAGTGAACACACAGAGTGTTTGAGTCCATTTTAGCTGTGACCTGATCTGTAAACACTTTCTGTTACAGATAAGGCTGAAGTGACTTTCTTTCAGATTTTTGGCAGGATTTTACCTAATACCAATTAATTTCACTCCTACCAAAGACACAGATTTTCTTTCAATTAAGTTATCAAATCCTTTTTTTTCTACTGCAGTTAATGAGAATTGATTTTAAACTCTCAAAATGCTTACGCATGCATCACATTTTATTTCTGCTGATAATAATAAAATCGGGATTTATTATCAGCAGACACTGACATAAGTAGTCGTTAATATTTTGTATGCTGATTTTTAACGTGAGCAAACACTATGATTTAGAAATAAATTATGACTGCCTATTTCTATGTGGAAAATCCCCTCATGAAGTGCAGTCATGCAGGGTGAAAGTCACCGGTTTGGTCCTGGTTAGCTGTTTTGTGGGATGCAAATTTGTCTGCCTTTGGACTGTGATGGAACAAGTGAACATTATTTATGGAGCCTGGGAATGATGAATATCAGACAGTAAAAATGTTCTCTGATGATGTCTGTTCACTGATTCCAGCTAAAATAATGTGCAGGGACATCTACATGATTTCATAAAAACAGTGCACAATTTGTGGCTTAAAATAAATTCTTGCAAATGAAAATCAGTGCACTTGAAAGCTATTATGAGTTGTAGTGATTTCAAGTATTTAGGTTTTGAAATAATCACCCATAAAACCGACATTAACTGAGCTCCAAAAGCAATGAATTGATGAAGACTGTGCCCCAGTAACCTCTTCTCTCAGTATTTGAGCACCTTCTGAATGTCTCCTGCTGCCAGCAGAAATTATCATCCATAAAAATCACAGCTGGCAATAAGGGATCATTAATCAGATTCCAAACCTGTCTGCTGAGAAGGTGCAGAACAGTGACTTGCTAAAACTGCCTGCGCTGCTGTTGTCAGCCCTACTAGAGCTAGCAGGTGACTCCTTCCCGCTCTCAGCACCCTGCCCGGTCAGTCCTGTCTTGCTTTCCACCCCTTTCTGCAGGTGACTCCGAGGGCTCACTGGTGATGTCTGTCCTGAGCACTGCTGTGTGCAGCGGAGCTCCGGCGGGACTCTGTGTGAGCCATGCCATACGTTATTGCTATGAGGTTCCTGGGGAGAAGAGGGCAAGAGCTTGAGAGGTATTGGGGATTTATTACCCTTTCTTTTATATTTGCTCTTGGTTACCCTTTGCATTGCCCTCTAACACAGTAATGAGGCCAAAACAGCACTCTACAAAACTGGAAAGGTACCAGCACTCTAGTGATTCTTCAGTTTGCTGTAAATTACACTTTATTAAGGGTGTCTCTTGCCAATATCCACAGACTCCATGTGGTTCATAGCAGTTTCTGAGGTTTTGCAAAACTGGCATTATGAATTGACAGCTTTGGTCTCCAGGTCTCTCAACACAGTTGAGTTTTGAGCTAAACTACTCTCTGCAGAGAGCTTGAATCTCTTGCTTTTTTTCCGTAAAAGGTGTCAGGTACTTATGTAATTCTTCAGGACGTGCAAATGCTGTTCTTGCTATATAGCGAGAACTGTTGACTCTGGTAGATGCCTCAACAGACCTTGAACTCACCATGGTGTTTCTCAATCTGCAGTCTGTCTGTTTGGAGCCTGGTAGATCTGCCCACTGCCTCCCTGCTGCTCTTCCCACCATGGAGGGAGAACCCCTACAAGGCAGCATGGTGTGGTCTGGCCAGGGGACCTCTCGCAGTCTGCTGCTGTAGACGGTATCAGAAACCTTACAGTTTAGGGGCATTTGCTTCTTCAAGAACTGAGTGAGCTGTGACATGGAGAGCCCGATGCCATTTGTGCAGCGAAGCCCCTCTGAGTCTGCTACAGAGTGCCCTTTTCTAGTTCTCTCTACATCTCTGTGACACTCATTGCCACTTAGAAACTGCTGTGTATGGGTACCTTTGAGTTTCAGTATTATTTGCCTTGATTATCACAACTTCTGCTCCATGGCCTCTCTGGGATAAACCTTGGGACTGCTGAATGGACTTCCATCTTTCCTCTCTTTAGGGCTTCTCTTTGGCATCTGTTAGCACATCTGTCTTTTCCTGCAAGGGCATCCCTACTACAGGAAGGTCTTGTGCTGGCCATTTCCTTGGTTTCTCCCTGCTCCAGTCTGCTGCAGGAGCCCTCCAGCTGCCCAACCCTCCCACCGGGACTGCAACACAAGAACTTACAATTCTTTCCCCTGCATGAAGGTATGAGCAGCTCCGCTCAAATTGTTCACTGAAAATAGTAAGATATAAATGCAATACTCATTAAGTACAATCCAGATCCTTGACAGTGAAGGTTCCAAGAGAAGCAATTTAGTGTTAGGTGTAGCGACAATCACACACTTGGATTGTGGATGGGAAGCACGGATAATTTCTGCATATATTGCTGAAAAACGGGTGAGTTGGCTTTACTGCCTTCTGGTGTCAAAGGAGTTGCTTCCTTTCTTGGCCTGTCTCAGTGAAATTCTACAGAAATGGCAACAGATGATTCACAGCTGGCACTAGAGGTAACCTGGAGAGAGCAGAAGAAAGGAGTGGAGTGCTCACGTCCAGGGCTGCTTGGCCAGGTGCACTTTGCAGACCCTCCCACTCCTGGCATGCCTGGCAAAGGGAAAATAAACAGGCAGACATCAACACAGTAGGACTGCAAGTGGGCATTGCACAAACACAGGGGTGTAAACACATGGGGACAACCAAAGGTCTCCATCTCCTGCATCTCCCTGTCCAGCCTGGGTGGGATGTAGCGTCTGCTCTGGTCCTGAAAGGCTCTGTCCTGTCAGACAAATGCTGGTGGAAAAAGCTTTGCTGAATTGCTCTCTGTGAAGCAGGTGGCTCGCTTGTAAGGTCACAGCATGAATCTTCCTTGTGCACGGGGCAGGAGCCCAAAGGGGAGCAGTAGGTGTCTTGGCTGACGTGGGGGACAGCAGACGTGCTATAGCAGTGGTGGTGTTTTCTGGATCCCAATTCCTTCCCCAGATCCTTAACAGGTGTTTGCTGTTCTGGCCCTTTAATCTGTCTCTTGTTGCAAATTACTCCCCAAATCTAATAACTTAGTTGGAAGAGAATTGCTTTGGTCTTGACAGAACATGCTGAGTCAATCTATTTTAACTGCAGATTTGGTTTGCAAATAATATCTCCTTTTTTATAAGATTCAGGTGTCATCTCTGTGGACATTGGCAGGAATTTGCTTGACCATGACAGCTTTCACAGAGACTGGCAATTAAGTTGTCAAGATACATTTTCCTCTGCCAGGAAGCATTAATTGATGGTAGTCTTGGCTGGAATAAGCCCTGAGAGATGGATACTGTAATCATGGTGAACAGAGGTCCTTGTAGCTGAGGCCTGCATTGGTCCAAAGGTCTGGAATCCTTGACACTTCATGGAACTGAGATAAGGGACAGGGCAGGAGACATCTGGGGCTGAATATCAGGTGGAAGGAAATGAAAACAAGGTATGTGAATAGAGATCTCTCTAATGTCACTAGAGATTAATGTAGCTGTAAATGCTGGCATTTGGGGAGACTTTAGTTTTGCAGATGCACACTGCAAACTACTAATATTATCAGAGATCATGGATATGAAAGCAAATAGAATTTTCCATTAGGTAATCCCCAAAATCGTGGTGTTGTGGATTTGCTTTTCATGTGAGAAAGATGTTGGAGATATCCTTTCCTTAGAAAATAAAACTGGGATGATTCAACACAAGCTCACTCTGTTTAAATTATGTCAAAAATAGACCTGCAAGTAAGGATTTTGATTACCAAGTACAGAATTTGAAAGATTAAAAGTTAGTGAGAAGTTTGGAGAATTTAGGATCCCAATTGAGAAGACGGGGATTGAGATCAATGCAAAGAATTGCCAAAAACCTTTAAATAAAGGACAATAAAAGCCTTCAGGACCAATCCAAGTTCTGTTACCTTAATAGTGGGCAAACCTTCAGGAAAAATTTGAAGAAAACTAAAGATATAAAGTGTAAAGAAATAATGTACATAGTGAATTTTCAGGAAGGAAGCCATATGTAGGCTAATATCAATCTTTGCAGAGTTGGCTGGCTTCCTAGATAAAGGAAATAGAGTACATCTAGTCTGTGCAGACATCAAAAGCACTTTGTCTGCTGCCCTGTGGGATGGTATCAGTTAGGCTTGGTGAGGTGGGTCAGGAACTGCCCATGGAGAGGATGGTAGCAGATGAGCAGAGGGTACCATGGGAGTTATCAGTGAAAAAGATGGATTTTTGAACCAAACTTACTATTTTCACTCCTTGCTGTAGTACAGAAAAAGTTGGCACGTGGAGTGGGGCACTGCTGAGTTTTTTAAAACAGAAGAGCAGAATTTCTCCCACAGAGCGCAGGGTGACCTTCTGGGCTGAAATTGCCTGGACTCAAACTGGGATGAAATACAGCGGTGGAGAGTACAAAATCATGCTCTGAGGTTGAATAACTGTCAGCTGTCAGCTCAGTTGAAAACTGCAGAGGAGGAGGAGAAAGATCGAATTGCATTTAGCCAGTTGCAGGGTAGATGGGAGTCTAAAACGTGCTGCAACCATGGAGGGACAGCCTAGGGCTGGGGCAGATCCATCCGGGAGGAGTGGGGTCCTGGCACGCTCCACGCTTCCCTCAAGCCGTGCAAAAGGCCCCTTCCTGGCATACAAGCCTGTGTCAATAATTACCTAGAAATCTAGAGCTGGGTAAATATATTTTTGGCTTTGATTGTTGATGACAGACTTGGAACGTTACCTAATAAGGTGGGACCACTTGATATTGTGGCATGCTATATATTCCTGCTCCGACCTGCAATCTTCCTCTCCTGCACAGAGAGCTAGCAGACTGCACGGGAGCGGTACCTCTGACTGCCATGAAGGTAACAGGGGTTTTCGTGAAGGCGGCTCTAGCCCTTTGCTGCTCCTTAGGTGAGTATTTCTTGGGATGTTGCAGAGATTGGTCTAGCTGAATCACAGTTGACTTTTCATTTTGGTAAAAGTATTTGAGTCTTGTAATTTGGAGGAGAACCTTATTCCATGAAGAAATGTTCTTCCTGAGAGACCATAGCAAAAAAATTAGACTTCAAGACTGAGATGTCAACAAACCTCATAAAAGTGACTGTTTTCATCTTCCTGGTTTGTAGGAGCGAACTGCTGAAGGAGCAGTCCTAGTGCAGGGCAGGAGCTTGCACATGGGAGTAACTGTGTACCATGGCAAAGTAAAACTGTTAGAAATCATTAGAATCACATCGTTATCCATGTGAGCAGTATAAATGCAAACTTTAACCTCGAGGATTGCTCTGTAAGTTTACTGTGCTGTTCCTGGTAACTGAGAAGAATGTGTTTGGAGATGAACAATGTCA
Organism: Athene noctua; assembly: GCF_965140245.1. Lineage (NCBI taxonomy): Eukaryota > Metazoa > Chordata > Aves > Strigiformes > Strigidae > Athene > Athene noctua. Next base: position 14,843,327 of record NC_134048.1, read on the forward strand.
GCAGTCAGCAGTCATTCTAAACACTCACGTCCAAACTTTTGAAAATCAAATATAAAGTCTCTTAAAAGACGTTAAAATCCAGGACTAGCGAATTGAAAGTACCTGTATCGCTTCCCTGTAACATCTTAGGGATGGATTAATGTATGTGCTCTCCCCTGTTTTATCTCCCCTCAAAAGTGTAATTAAACTTTATTTAGTAACTTTTAATACATCCTATGACCATTTACTGGCATAATGTAAAACTCCATATTTTCCTAAACCAAATAAACTGGTCAGCAACTATCACTGAATTTAAGTTTCATGAAAAGATTGACATTTATCATTTGCATATTAATAGTTTTTTTTTTCTTTTCTGTCTCCATTTTTTTCTGTCAGGTATTGCCTTTGGAGTTGAGGTGAGCTACAGATCTGTTTATTCTGTTCTATTCCAGGTTTCTGGTAAAGTACAAACAGTATGTAATTACCCGATGAGCAAGTGGATTAAATCTAATGAAAGCTTAGCTGTTCAAATAATATTTCCCAGTGTGTGATTGAATGATATTGCCAATTTCATGAGAAAGTAAAAGATCTCCCATTTTTTTACAATATTTTCAGTTCATTAAATAAAGTGAAACATACTTATACAATCCTATTATATTAACTCTTAAGACATAGTTTAGTTACTCTAAGCCAAAGGCAGTAGATTACCTCCTTGTGAGGAATAGTGTTTTAAGATTATATGCTTGAAAGCATCAAAGACTGTGATTCTGATATTTTTTTCTATACAGTATGACCTGCAGAACTGTGTTCCTTGAACAGGTTTCCTATACCTATGTCATAGAGAGGAAAACAGCAGGGTCTGTGCAGTGGATTTATCTGCAGGTTCTTCCCACGCAGTTACGAGACTCCTGTAACTCACCAGAGACTGCAGCATGATTTGAAATGATCCAATTTTGAGCTAAGGGGCTTTGGTGTTCATCCAGGCTCCCAATTACCAGCTGCCTTCATTAGGCATTGTCTCACGCACAGCAATCCTTCCTCTGTGTCGTGCTTCCCCTGGACCCCAGCAGGAAAGCAGAATCAGAAACTTCTGTAGAGAAGATTCGCTCCTCCTGACTGCCTGAGCAGATTCAAAATAATACCTGTAATTTACCTCCTGGTAGGAGCTGCAGGCACTGTGCTGGCAGTGGTGGGAGGCTGCATGGGGGTTTCTTTCCATGAGGGAGCTAAGATTGGGGCTGATTCTGTGCTGCTTTTGCAGGTTGATTGCAGCCAGTATCCCAGTGGCATTGGCAAGGATGGGGCGGTCTGGGTAGCTTGCCCGAGGAACTTGAAACCAGTCTGTGGCACCGACGGCACCACGTACAGCAACGAGTGTGGGATCTGCTTCTACAACAAGTGAGTATTGCTGGAAGCCTAGCAGAAGCTGTAGGGACAGGGGCTCCAGGTAAGGGTGGCAGCTTCATCCCCCAAAGATGGACTGGGCAGAGGAGAATGTGAGTTAGCAGCTGGGTGCTGACACTGCCAGCCTCAAGGTGATGCTGCTCTCTGCGATCCCTGACACAGGTCTGCTTTCTTCTAGGCAACACAGGACCAGTGTGGAGAAGGCACATGATGGAGAATGCGAGCCGAAACCTGTCATGGTAAGACAAAATCTGTGGAAGACTTCAGCTGACTGTAAAAGGGGACAGTTCAAACACCACTCAAGGAAAACAGAACATGCACAGCTGGTCTGCACAGCCCAAAGGGCATTAAAATCTGATGATAACCAAAGATGAGAGGGTTTTTTGAGGCTACCTGGTACCATGTCTCTGCACTTTTCTAATTCTCTGCCATTTTCTACTTCTAGCCTATGTAATTGGGAATAAAATGAAAATGTTGTGTTGGCTGAAGGTTGGATCTCACCACCTGGATAGCTCCAGCAGGGTCTTATGAAGGACCTCACAAAATCCACAGTCCTTCTTGCTATGCCTTTTTTTTTTTTTTTTAAAGCAGGACAGAATTCCCACAGAACTGACTCTGGCTTTCACTTTCGATAGTGGAATTAGTATGATTTGTCCCCAAAAAGACATAAATAAAGAATTTTATTTATGGGAGAATAAACAAGCTACATAGGAGTGTCATATATTTATACTGAAAATGTGGTTTGGGTTTTTTTTTTTTTTTTCTCTATTTCTGTTATTTTTACAGATTGATTGCAGTAGGTATAGAAGAACTGAAATAGATGGTCATGTCCTAGTAGCATGCCCAAGGAATCTAAAACCAGTCTGTGGCTCAGATGGCTTCACTTATGACAATGAATGCGGGCTCTGTGCTTACAATGCGTAAGTCTTCTGCATAGAAATCCTTCTGGATAATTAGCAATAGTTAAGGCTCTCAGAAGCACATCTGTAAAACACTAGTCTTTCTTAAGACAGGTGTCTCTGTACGTCTCTTTGGAAGTGACTGCTTGTAATTGTCTAGCCAGCCTGAGTTTTCTTCCCTGTTTTCTGTCTGTGCTCATGAGGGGAATCACAAACAAATCAGAGGACAATCCCAAGAAGAGCCATGAACAGATTAAGGTGTTATTTATAACACCTAATTACTCCTAACACTTAATTATCATGTCATATGGAAATACCATGCATTTGCTGCTACCATCTGTGGGGTGCATTCAGACAAGTCAAGCAGTTGTAGTGTCCCACAAGGCAAGTGGGACCTTGCTTTCTTGGTGCAGTACTTAGTGTGTAATGGGAAAAGTTATTCTCAAGGCTTCCTAACCAAAGCATTTATTTCTTTCAGGGAACATGACGCCAATGTTAGCAAATTATATGATGGAGAATGCAAACAGGAGATTGTAAGTGCAATAGAAATTAAAAATCCATCTCTTAAGGCTGTTAATAGAATCCTGAGAACCCCACAGATTTCCCTAGGAAACTGTAAGAGGACTGTATGACAAGGCTTACAAGGGTTCCAGTCCATGCTTTGTTTTTCTGCACAGCAAGGATGGATTGTGCATCCTCCTTGCTTCAAAGAGAGAGTCATCCCATGCATATGACACCAAACCAATGAAGGAGAAAGGAGATGGATATGAAATGAGAAGCTGCAGTGAGCCAGTGCTGCAGAACTTGCTTCCCAACGTACTCAGCTGGCTTTTGTGCCCAGGGGAAGGGGAGGCCCAAGATTTCACTTGCCAACGTGCTGTGCAGGTTGGCAGTTTTCTTTCTGGAGATCAGAAGTGTTTCCACCCTTTGCAGTGGGGATTCAAAACTCCCATGCTGATTGCTTTCACAGACACAGAGCACTAAGCATACATACTTACAGAGTACAGTTCGTTGTATATTTGTATGAGGCCAACAGTCTGGTGCCTCAGGAAGAGAAGCTTCTATATTTCAGCATCAAAATTCTGTGACATAGAAAGTCCGTTCTCCGACTGATAGATAACCATTTTTTATCTATCCTTTCAAATCCTGTGCTTAACTACAGGGAATTTGAAGTAATCACAGAGCTGGAGAAGTGGGGAGAAAAACAACACAAACCAAACCAGTATTAGTCAGATTTCCAGCTAGTGAAAAGTATTTCCAACTAAATTCAAGACCCTTTTTTTTTTTTTTTTTTTTTTTAATGAGAATGGGCCCAAAATTTTGTACATGTTCTGCTTCAAGGATCCCTTCTCCAAGATAGTTATTTTTCTTGACTCCTAGAGAAGTAGGATAATATTCAGAAAGTTCATTTCTGATTGAAGACTTAGCTTTAGTGTATCAGAGCTTTGTCCTGTTGCAGTAACAATGGAGGCTGACATAGAGGATGAAAAGGTTTTGCATCGACTTTTCTCGCATAGCAAGGGCTCCACCAGAGCTAATTCCCCTTGTCTTGACAGATTGACTGCAGTAAGTACCCATCAGTAACTGCTGAAGATGGCAAAGTATTAGTATCCTGTCCAAGGAACCTGGATCCTGTTTGTGGCACAGATGGCATTACATATGATAATGAATGTGGGATCTGTGCCCACAATGGGTAAGTGCCATACACAGAGTACTCCGAAGTAGCCAGCAATGCTTTGCAGTCCTGAGAACCGTCCTTCTACATTTCTGCTTATGCCTATTTCTTCAAGTCTTTTAGAAACTGGGTTGGGTTTGGATTTACCTTGAGTTTCTTTCTGCTACCTTCTTTGTGCTCATGAGGGGGAACCTTCAAGAGTCAGGTGGCAGCTCTTTGGGTTAGTCTGTGGGCTGGGCAGTGGAAGGAGTAATTCAGAATATTGTTTTAAATTGCATGTTATGAGAAGATGTGATGAGCTTGTTAATGCGTAATGTAAAGTAATGTAGCTATTCTGATACACTCTTATAGAGTCTGAAGCCATGGTTTGCTTCATTTTGCATGTGACTGTGACCAAGAGGTTAAGCATTTAGTTCCTTGACTTTACTGTTTCTCTCTTCCAGACAACAGAGGACCCATGTTAACAAGAAGCATGAGGGAAAATGCAGACCAGAGACTTCTGAGGTAAGTATTCAATATAAGGCATATTTCTTCTCTTAGCTGTATCAACTGAAATGTTCCCTGAAGCTACATCTACTCTGAAAGTGAGCTGGCCTGAAGCTTGGCTTTCTCCACATATCTATTAAGTCTTGTCAGCCCCTTGTGTTGAGGATTCCTACAAATCCCCTCTGTCCTGCGGCAGGTGTCCTTGGGCCCTCCTTGCCCACACAGCCCTGGCAAATGGGCAGCATGGGAGCTAGGCAGAGAGTTTTCATTATGAATTCACACCTACACCAACCTTTGGGGTGGGGATATATGGAGCACACCTGAAGTTTTGATCTGAGTATATCAGTTGAGAATTTCTAGAGCTGGTGTCTAGGACATGCCAACATATAAATGTGGAAATTGGTCGGTTTGGGCTTAGATCTTCCTTTGAGGATGGTCTTCAATTGCGTTGTCAGCAAAATCCAAATTCCTTAATGATTTTGGTGTTTTGTTTATATCTATACTGCAGAATGAAAAGGGGATTATGTTTTTATCTGTTTTTTGCTTTTCTGGCATATCTTGCATTTGAGATTGATCTAGCTACTTACCTTAGTGATCTGATATCTCACAAACTGTGTAGCTCCTTCTGTGCATGAGAGGATTCGTGCAGAACTGGCTTAGCCTGGTTTTGAGAGAACTGAGATGTAGCACTAGTGTTGTCTCAGCACCCCAGAATAAAAGCCGTGGCAGGAGGTTACGTTGGGGTTTTTCTTGGAGAACAAGGACTTCCCCAGGTTTGACACTCCTGCTTTCTGTAGATTGATTGCAGTAAATACCAATCAAGAGTGATGAAGGGTGGTAAAGCCAAGATAGCCTGTCCAAGGATCCTGCTCCCAGTTTGTGGCACAGATGGATTTACTTATGACAACGAATGTGGCATCTGTGCCCATAACCTGTAAGTACTGTACATAGGTCTCTCTTTTGAAGTGACTAGCCATAGTTAGTGCTCCTGACAGCTTTTCTTTTGATACCAACATATCTGTATGTCTCTCTGTGTTTCAACCTCCTGAAGTTCCTGTCACCTTGATTTTGTTCCCTGATGCTCTGTGCTCCTCAGGGGAGCTGTGGGAGAGTCAGCTCTCAATCTGAGCACACTATGAGGGCTGTGGTATTTGGACAGAGGAAAGATGGGGCTGCTGCATAGCACACACTGGGGAGACCTGATAGGTCTCTTACCACTTAGGATTATTCTTGCTAACGACCAGGAGAAGCTGGTTCATTAGGCAATCAGATGCTTCCTTTATCATATTGTCTCTGAATTTGGTTTGCTTTCTGTGACACCTGGGTGTCACAGGGCTTAGCCAGTGAGCATGCTAACGCCAACCTCTCCCTTTCAGAGATCACGGGACTCATGTTAAGAAAAGCCATGAGGGAAGATGCAAGGAGGAAAGTACTCCTGTAAGTGTAACTAGCTATAAAATAAGTGCCATCTCCTGCTCTGTCCAGTCTCCAGAAGACCCTGGCTGGGCTCGGTGTACCCACTGTGCTCCTGGGTGCGTGGAGGGGTGATGGATGGTGCTCATGCTGGTGCTGTGCTTCTCCTTAGCTGCTCACAGCGGCTGCTGTCAATGTGCTGTGCATGAGGGCAGGAACGAATGGGAACAGGCGGGGACTTCAGAAACAAAATGTCCCAGTCCTGCCAATCTCTGAACCAAAATCATCAGAGGCAACCCAAGAACCATGTAGCCCATTTTAACACAGTAGGAGGGGAAGACGGAAGGCTATGTTAGATGTCTGTGTATTTATTCAGTGCTAGAATTTCCATTGCACTAGATAGGCACGTTAAAAAAATCCTTGCGCTCTGGTCAGCCAGGAAAAATCTGCTCTCAGGTATGCATACAAAAATAGCTTTATTATCCTGCACAGTAACAATATGTGCTGATAATAACTCAGCGCATTTATTCTGCTTATGCAGAGCAGCTCTAAAGCACCAAAAATAATTTCATGCATCCTGGGGGACCACACTATATTTTCTATAGTAAAGACACATTGTTAAATTGCTGGTTTTGCTTTAAATTGCTCCTGGACCATGTGGGAAATAGGGGTAATAGACACTGCACTGGGGAAACTATGCGAAATGACAGTGAAGTGTCAGTGATGCTTAGTTAGTGCAGACTGACTCCCAATAGGTGTTTGTCTGATTATCCTCAAACATTTAAGCTGTTAGATTTTATAGATTGTAAATATTTTTGCAACAACAGCTGGTGAAATGTTCTTGCTGCTTTTTTGAAAAGCTGAAACAAAATCTTGGATTTCACTACCTATGTCAAGCTGGACTTAATGTTAAACACTTTAAATCAGATTCCTTGGGTTAATTAAATGCTTGTTTTACAACTTGCGTATGTACTACTCTAGGAAAAGAATCTTTTTGGCCAGCTGTTCCTTTCTTCCCTCTCTTAGCAGACAATATCAAACCCAACTGCAATTATTTCATTTCTAATGAAAGACTAAACTTAAACACTCTAACCTTTTCTGCACTTTGGCCAAACAACCCCCAGCAGGGCTACAGGCTTGGGGAGGAGTGGCTGGAGAGCTGCCAGTCAGAGAGGGACCTGGGGGTGTTGATTGGCAGCCGGCTGAACAGGAGCCAGCAGTGTGCCCAGGTGGCCAAGAAGGCCAATGGCATCCTGGCTTGTGTCAGTAATAGCGTGGCCAGGAGGGACAGGGAAGGGATCTTACCCCTGTACTCGACACTGGTGAGGCCGCACCTCAATGACTGTGTTCAGTTTTTGGTCCCTCACTACAAAAAGGCCATTGAATGACTCGAGCGTGTCCAGAGAAGGGCAACAGAGCTGGGGCAGGGTCTGGAGTACAGGTCGTACGGCTGAGGGAACTGGGGGTGTTTAGTCTAGAGAAGAGGAGGCTGAGGGGACACCTCATTGCCCTCTACAGCTCCCTGAAAGGAGGGTGCAGAGAGCTGGGGGTGAGTCTCTTTAACCTAGTAATAAGTGACAGGACAAGAGGGAATGGCCTCAAGCTGCTCCTGGGAAGGTTTATACTAGATATCAGGAAGTATTTCTTTACAGAACGGGTTGTTGGGCGATGGAATGGGCTGCCCAGGGCAGTGGTGGAGTCCCCATCCCTGGAGGGGTTTAAGAGTCGGGTCGACATAGCACTGAGGGATCTGGTGTAGGTGGGAACTGTCAGTGTTAGGTCAATGGTTGGACGGGATCATCTTCAAGGTCTTTTCCAGCCTAGATGATTCTATGATTCTAATTTTCCTCTGGCAGAAACCTTTAAAATCTGGAGGATTAGAGTGGAGAGATTGCAGATGAGGCACTCTTCCACTGCCCAGCAGCTGACCCAGCACTGTTACTGTATCTCCCCAGGTTGACTGCAGCGCATACCTGACCAATACCAAAACTGGTGAAGCCATCGCAGCCTGCCCCTTCATCCTGCGCGAGATCTGTGGGACAGATGGTGTCACCTACAGCAATGACTGTGTGCTGTGCGCCCATAACATGTAAGCCCTGGAGGTCACCCCTTGATTGCTCAGCAGTTACTTGTTGAGCAGTTTTAACTCTGCTTTCTCTTCCAGTGAATTTGGAACCAGTGTTGCCAAGAGGCATGATGGAAGGTGCATAGAGGAAGTTCCCCAAGTAAGTGAAATCTAAAGAAAAATAAGATCTTGAGCTGGTGCTGTTTGCTTGTATAAATGCTGGTTGGTTTTGGTGGTGTAGCCTGCACTGGGGGCCACAGCTTGTGCTGTCCTTCCTTCTGAGTGTGAGTATCCCCCTCCTGGCAGTAGGAATCTTGCCCATTTCCGCCTGCAGTCAGGAAAAGAAAGAGGAGAGGAGAGGTGAAGAATGAGTTATGAGACAGGTAGTATAAATGTTTTAAGACTTTACAGGAAGAAATCCCTTTCCCACAGCAGCCTATCATAGCTGCTGCAGAAACTTAGCAGTCTGTTTTGGTAATATGGGAAGGGGATGCAGAGGACCCAGGGTACCCATTGCCTCCTGGATGCTTGCATTTTACAAAAGGATGTTCTGCAAAGATTAGAAAATTGCCTGTGTTTTGAATGCTGATATCTAATGTACCAGGGGATTCAAACCCCTCTCTGTTTTTTTGTTTTGTTTTTTGTTTTTTTTTTTTTGTAAATGCAATGTAATCTAATATATACTAACAAAGAATCTTGTAAAAATACCAGATTAACTATATTTGGCCAGCTCCAAACTATTTACACTCACTGGGGAATAGAAGAACAAAGCCATCTCATTAGCATGTGTTTGAAAGAGTCAGCATCCCGAGTCAGATATTTCATTTCTATACAAACTATGAAATGTCATTCCTTTGTTTCCTGAGTACGTTCTGTGCTCAGACTGGGTGAGATACATAAATCAGGGAGGAAGATTCCACATTGGAGAAACTGGGAGTGCTAAAACACAAGGCCAGTTCTTCAACCGGTGTAAATCAGCTTCAACTGCTGTCAGTCCTGCTGGCAGATTTTAATGCTCAGAGCTGTCCTATTGCAACAAAGGGCCTGTCAGCACATCTCCCCTCCATTCTTGTGGGCCATGAAAAACACCTTGGTCACAGTCGGCTCTCTTGCAGGGAGTGCACCAACCATGCCATTTTGATTTGCAGATTATTTTTGAGCTGCGTTTGGTAATATCAGTAAGGTATGGGGGCATCATGATAAATACAAAGTTAAATGAGTAATGTCCACCTTCAAGCCTTGATTCAGTCTTCTCCAGCAGAAGGCTGTGAAAGGAAATTTTAGTTTTCCATGAAGAATGAGTTAATACATAACCATAATTCGTCCTATGGCAGATCCTAAAAGGCAGAGGCATAAGCATGGGGGGTTATTTCTGGGTGCCCCTGCTCAGCAGAGCCTGTGCCGGAGCTTTTGCTGGTTTTGTTCCCCAGCTTGACTGCAGCCAGTACCAGACTCAGGTGCTGAAGGACGGCAGACAGACGATGGTCTGCACGATGATCTACGATCCTGTCTGCGGTACCGATGGTGTCACTTACGCTAGTGAGTGTGTGCTGTGTGCCCACAATCTGTAAGTACTCATTTTTCTCCCTGGGGGTTTTACAGTGGTGGTGGTTGGATCTGTTAGTGCTGAGTAATGTGTAAGGGTGCTTTCTGAAACCTGTGTGCTGGATGGGTCCTGTATATCAGCCCCCATTTTCCTGCTTGCCTTGGTTCCTGTTTGACAAGGGCATTTGAGTCCAGAGCCCCTCGAAGAGGGATGCATCAACTGGGGGGAGTGTTATTCTAAAAGGCATGTGCCTGGTCCATAGGGGCATGTTCTTATTAGTGTGGTGCAGGCAATGCTGAGCTAGTTTATCTGAAAATCTCCTGTGCCCTATGTGGGAGTGAGGTTTGGTTTTGCACTGCGGTTGTAATGGGGAAGGTTGCAGCTAGCAACAGTCTCTCCTTCCTCTAGGGAACATCGGACCAATCTTGGCAAAAGAAGCAATGGACGTTGTGAAGAAAATGCTGCAAAAGTGAGTGGGAAATGATGGGAACAAAGAGTAAGGTTCTGTGTCTGTGACACTCATGGGGGACTGTCCTCTGCTCTGGGTTACAAACTGGGGGGGTGACGGTGTGCAGACCTGAGGAGATCCCTTGGGAATTTCACACTGGTCATAAACCAGCCAACATCCATCGCATTGCTCTGTCACGGTTCAGGAAAAGACGTGGCAGTGAGCAGAAACAGTACAAGGTCACATCTGCCACCAGGAAGAAACTTTGAGTTGGTTATTATGATTTTACAGACAGTTTGATGTCTCAGTGGGGTGTCATCCTTTATGCTGGGGGGCCATGGTTTGCTCTCAGGCAGGGACACTCATGTCTATCTTCTGTGTGCAGGATCTTTGCAAGGACTTGCAAGAACCCTCTTCTATTTGCACCATGGAATATATGCCCCACTGCGGCTCTGATGGCACAACATACGGCAACAAATGTCTTTTCTGCAATGCTTATCTGTACGTACAAAAGTAAACCCCTTCCTTTCATGATCAGTTCCTGTAGCTACTACAGATGCAGAGCTGTTGTCATAATGTGTTTTTGATTAACTGCTTATGGGCATATACTGGACATTTCTGGTGCACCATGACTTATACAAGCAGATTTTTTTTGCATTTTAAGTGAAAATGCAAAGGGCATGTTTCTATGATATGTACGTGGCCTCCTGTTTGTTAATTTCAGAGATATTTTACTCATTTTCACCAGCATGTAATCTGTTCCACAGGTTCATTAGGGCATGTGGAAGGTAGTTCACCAAACCAAATGGATTGTATCAAATGTGTGAAATCTTTCATCTTTCCTTTATGGTAATAATGAATGGGAGTATCTGGGCTTTTGAGACTGTTCTTTGTCTCCAGGCAACACTAAGCCAACACTTGGGCTAGTAAAGTAAGGAACAGGGCTTCAGTACTGAATATGCTCCGTGTCTAATCCTTCTCTCTCCTTTTCTCGCCAGGAAAAGCAGAAGGACTCTCAACCTCATGAGTATGACTGCATGCCCAGAAGCATGAGCTCCCTTACATGTGACTTCCTCATGGGCTGATCTTCCCCAGAAACTTTCCTTCAGTTTGTCTCATTTCCTTAGCCCCTGAAGCACTTGTTCAATAAACTCACTTGGCAACAT